>NC_136551.1:515000-520000 GCF_910591455.1 Pholis gunnellus
CTTGCCGTAGAACCCGCCGCTCCGCTGCAGTTCCCCCGTCGGACCACCAGGGGGCCGTCAGTACGTGACGAAGTTGGCGGGGAAGATCCCGACGCGTCCGTCGGCCAGTCGGCCCTCCCACCAGTCGTACTCCGAGTCGGTCTTGGTGACGACGGTGATGCGGTCGCCGGGGGCGAAGCTCAGGTCGCCGGGCTGCTGCCCGGTGAACGGGTGCGTCGCCGTGACGACAAGCTGCCCGCTGGCCCCGCCCACTGACGATCCTCCACCTGGGAGGGGAAACAATAACATATAAATATATAGTTCTAATTAATAACACTTTATTTAAAAGGAATAGTTTAATATTTAAGAACTTGTTGACTTTGTGGTAGCGAGTCTCCAGTTATCAGCTAATCATGTTCTAGCTTCATTGGTTTGACTATAAGATAGCAGAAAATAGAAATGCCCGTTTCTTTATATATATATATATATATATATATATATATATATATATATATATATATATATCTCATTAAATTAGAATTTTGGGCATTTGAGTAATAAAAAAACAAACGTCAGATCATTAATTGTTGGTTGCAGCTCGAACAGATTAGCATTTTTGTACTTTTATTAATATTGTTTTATTTAACAGCAGTTTGAAGCTGTGACCACTAGAGGGAGCTGCAGACACACACGTAACACACACACACACACACACACACACACACACACACACACACACACACACACACACACACACACACACACACACACACACACACACACACACACACACACACACACACACACACACACACACACACACGTCGCTGTGTTTATATTAACGGATTCATCAAGGTAGCAAGTTAATAAAAGACCTGAATGAAAACACTAATCGATCATCTGTCAAAGGAGGCAAAAGAGGAACGGAGGAGGTAGTGAAGGAAAGAAGGAGAAAGTGGAGGAAATGAAGAGGCGTAGAAGGAAAGAAGTACGTAAGGAAGGGAAAGGAGGTGGTAATGAAGGAAGGGAGGTGGTAGTAAAGGAAGGTATGTGGTAGTTAAGGAAAGGAGGTGGCAGAAAGGTTAGAAGGAGGCATAAAAGGACACGAGGAGGTGAACATTTTCAGAGTGAAGGAAGTTAAACTCACCTGAAGTCTCAGATTTATAGATGGAGATGCTCGGATAGAGGATGTTTTTACCCGTGTTGGTTGGCGGTTGCTGGTAACCGGTTGGCGGTTGCTGGTAACCGGTTGGCGGTTGCTGGTAACCGGTTGGCGGTTGCTGGTAACCGGTTGGCGGTTGCTGGTAACCGGTTGGCGGTTGCTGGTAACCGGTTGGCGGTTGCTGGTAACTGGTTGGCGGTTGCTGGTAGCCGGATGGCGGTTGCTGGTAACTGGTTGGCGGTTGCTGGTAACTGGTTGGCGGTTGCTTGTAACTGGTTGGTGGTCTCTGCGACGGAGCTGGAGGTCTGGATGGAGTAACAGACGACTAGAGAGAGAGAGAGAGAAAAATGTACATTTTCTTCATAACTGCTGATAGATTGTACTTTGAATTCTCTATAATCGTCCCAATAAAATCTATATTTCCACAAAAGAAAGAGCCTGAATTTGATGCAGCCACCTTAGCCCGTTCCATCCCTCAAGTGTGAACTCGTAGATAATCTTTTGGTTGAAGCCGCAGATGATATTTACCTTTGGACGCATATTCTTGCTGGTCCAGTCGGTGGTGTAGGCCTCGGTGTAGGCCTCTAGGACGTGGTAGAGGTCGTAGCATTCCGACGGTGGCTCCACATCGCCGTTTAAAATGGCCGACGCACGGATGTCTCTCAAGTAGAACCTACAAGGCCACACATGCACTCACATATTCTATACCTACATTCACGTGAACAACGCTTCAAGTGAAGGTGGCAGTTGGTTGCCGTTCATACTTGCGGTTGGTTTCTTTGCGTTCGATGAGGCCGGATCCCTCCAGAGAAATACCAGCAAACAACCCTCTGGATCTGCAGTAGGTAAAGACCGCCGTCGGGCTGCGGATAGCCACGTCAGCCTCCACGTTCCTGAACAAGAGAAAAATAAAGAGGATGCCCTCGACTAGTGGAACAACTTTTGACGTTCTGAGGTGTTCCACAAGGCGGGATCCTGGGTCCTCTTTTCTTCGGTTGGTTTGTTTGTCAGCGCGATAACAGAAAACCTTCTGGCCTGATTTGAAACAAGGTACTGTGTGTTTTAAGATAAATGTACGTCGACTCATGAACTCGTAAAACTTGTTTTTGGAGGAAATCACAGGTGGTTTTGGAAGCAAAGAAGAAGGACAGAGGAGTACAGGTAGTACAGGTAGTACAGGTAGTACAGGTAGTACAGGTAGTACAGGTAGTACCTGCCCATGGGTCCCACGGCGACGGTGCAGTTCCCGCCCAGCGTCAGGTTCCCGCCCTTTGTGAAGGCCTCCACGGCCCTCCGGTGGTTCAGGATGATCACCAGGTCAGACACCTGAGGGAGAACCATTCACTTATTCATCTCAAAGCTACGCTATGGTGGAAAAGGTATGAATCAGCTGTTATATTGATGCTCTTCTTCTTTCCTTTAATAATAAAAATAGTATAATTCAGATGCCATATGTTTTTATTTACATTTGAAATAGTGTTTGCCCCAAAAAGAAGAAGCATTTCAGGGTTCGCTGGCTCAGATTCTTTCCTTCTCTGGATGAATAAAGTTCAATCTTATAAAATAAAGATTTGTAGGCGAGGACTCACCTCCACTCCGATCTCGAAGCCTCCTCCCAGGCCGGCGATGCCGATGGCAGACGGTGCCGACCAGCCTGAACACAAACAGTTTCTCACATTCTCACAACACATTCTCCTGTAAGACCAATAGAACCTCCTCCTAGACCTAGAGAACCAGAACCTAAACATCCACTAGAACCTCCCCAAAGACCAACACCTTCTCCTGTAAGACCAATAGAACCTCCTCCTAGACCCAGAGAACCAGAACCTAAACATCCACTAGAACCTCCCCAAAGACCAACACCTTCTCCTGTAAGACCAATAGAACCTCCTCCTAGACCCAGAGAACCAGAACCTAAACATCCACTAGAACCTCCCCAAAGACCAACACCTTCTCCTGTAAGACCAATAGAACCTCCTCCTAGACCCAGAGAACCAGAACCTAAACATCCACTAGAACCTCCCCAAAGACCAACACCTTCTCCTGTAAGACCAATAGAACCTCCTCCTAGACCCAGAGAACCAGAACCTAAACATCCACTAGAACCTCCCCAAAGACCAACACATTCTCCTGTAAGACCAATAGAACCTCCTCCTAGACCCAGAGAACCAGAACCTAAACATCCACTAGAACCTCCCCAAAGACCAACACCTTCTCCTGTAAGACCAATAGAACCTCCTCCTAGACCCAGAGAACCAGAACCGACACAAACACCATCATTTTCATAATCTTGATGAAAATAGGACTAGAACTTGGCGGTCAGTCAGTCCGGGTCTCACGTCTGTCGGCCAGTCTGGCGATGACGATGCCGCTGCCTCCTCTGGCGGTGATCATGAAGCCGGCCTTGATGACGGAGATGATGGCCAGACCCTCTGCCTTCGCTATCACATGAGCTGCAACGCACAAAGAACAAAACAACCATCAGCGCGTCTTCATAGTCTTCCTCAGACGGAGCACTAAAGGACGGTTTGTGGTTTCCGTACCGGGGATGAGTTTGTCCGGTCCGTTCCGGTTGGAGATTTCGGTGAAGTCTCTCAGGATCTTGGCGGCTTTCTTGGCCTCTGACTTCAGGTTGGAGGGTATTGGGTTACTCACTGGAAAGCACACACATTACACGGCTTATTAAAACACCAACATTCACAGTGGATTTGACCTTTCCCATTATATGTTAACCTCACATCAAAACAAGACTTCCGTCGCACAAAGAGAGGAGTCACAGAACTCCTCAATGAGCTCATTGTATCCAAATCTGCGGCAAAGACTTCAGAAGCTCTGAATGTGTTTCTTTGTTGGTGGAACAGATCAGACCTGTGTCTCTGGATTGTGAGCTTATTGGTTTAAAGAAGCATATTTATCTGTTGTTTTAGCCGACAACACGAATCCATTCATGTCATTTAGACCTAAAAGTAACAAATCGAGCGAATCGAAAGAACTTCTACGCGTCGGAACTGCAAAATGTAATTCAGCGTCTCAGGAGCTACGCAGCTAATTCAGTGCTAAAACGTGTGCAATGACAACAAAGGCATTGTGTTGTTATGGTGAAGTCCGCTTCCTGCCTGTGTCATGTGTCAGGAATGTGCTGCTGATGCAGACTGCTCCCTGCTGTCTGACTCTGAGAGAACACAGGTTCTAATGGTCTCCATGTGTGTTCTGTTCGTCTAGGAGGAGGTTCTAGTCATCAGTGAGGAGGTTCTAGTGTCTTTAATCATGTTGGTCATGTGATGCTGTGACTCAGTAATTAGCAGCTGATGATGTCATTGAAAGGTGAAACAGGTCTGTACACAAGACGTCATTAAAACCAGTTTAATTAGAAGTCAATTATTTAAATAACTACAACTTTAAAGCCTGTTAGAGCTGATGTAAAGACCACAAGAACCTCCTTAAAGACCACTAGAACCTCTCCAGAGAATCTCCTCATAGACTTGTAGAACCTAAAACACCAGAACCCTCAAAGCCGCCCCATCTGGAACCATCACATCACCTGACGTTTGTCACCACCACGCTTTTTAATAAATCTCCATTGAGTTATTATTACAGACTAAAAAACACACGTAGAACCTGCAGATCCTGTGGAACCAGAACACTGAGGGGGGAACGGTAGACACAGAGACAGGTAGACACAGACACAGAGACAGGTAGACACAGAGACAGAGACAGAGACAGAGACAGAGACAGGTAGACAGGTAGACAGACAGAGACAGGTAGACAGGTAGACAGACAGACAGCTTACAGAACTCTTAACAGACGAATCTTTGAGTTTTAATAAACTTACTTTTCTTTCTTTTCCTCCTTTTTCTTC
>NC_136551.1:525000-542500 GCF_910591455.1 Pholis gunnellus
AACTTATAGGATAGTTCTCCTAAAAGCAACGCTGTTAATGTTTCATAATGATTCCAGCCTTCAGGCCTCTGCTGCACGTCGTTCCTCCACCGTGTCAAAGAAAGGCAGAAATAACCCAAAGATGAGATGAGAAGAGGAACCACACTGGAAAGAGATGAGGTTCAAAGGAAACCCAGTCTGGCCTCAGGACGGTCTCGTGGACTGTGGGAATCAGGATTAATTCCTCTGATTGTGTGAAACTGGTTTGATTCCCACAGAAACACATCCATCAGCATCAGAGAGCTGCCAACAGGACGGCCGTGACACGAGACCAACATCTGCACGCCAACAATGAACAACACTTTAAAAACTGTTGCTGTAATGAACCTTATGAGAACATCGCAGTCCTGTTCTGAACCAACCAAGAGTAGACTTGGAAACAGTCACAACGCGCTTTGAGGAATACTTGCTTCGAGGGCGGAACGCCATTAGTTTCCTGGTTGGGCCCAAAATGAATTCATGACCACGGATGTTGGACCACCTGCAGATGTTGACCAACGGCTTTTATTGTCAATTTAAATCAAATGTTTACACAATTCATTTGGCAGGAACGGGATCAAACATACGGCGGTACGCTCGGTACAAACGCGTTCTAAACACTGGAGCGGCTGAATCCAGAGGTTCTAAACACACTGATATGAAGTCTAGAACCTGGACTGAAGGACTTCCCTTTGGAACATAACAAGCTGTAGACGAGCTGAGAGAAATCATTTTAGGCTGAATTCAGTCAGACGTTTAAAAGTAGTTTGTATTCATGATACACAGCCATGATGTAATCACCCACATGTCCTGTTCCTGAGGTTCTGTCTGTGGCTCCATGTCGCTAGAACACAGTTTCTAGTCTTTGTACAGTAACTAGCTCAACGTTTGACAGTTTACCCGATAAAATGCTCATTTTAACAAAACCGTTAAGAAACTAAACCAAAAGTCTTCGTTTGAGAAACAGACCAAATGTGTCTTTATTCAGTCTACATATTGCACATGGAACAACATCAATACCCTGGAATATTATGAGTTTATTAACACAGAACACATTCAGCATCGTAGAGACGTTCCTGTCGTCCGATCACAGGTTCGTCCGTTCGGTTCCAAAAGGCTTCAAACTGGAATCAAGTAGAAATGTTCAGCGTCCGGACGAGACGTTCGCTCCCAGATGAACGTTTCTGTTTCCAGATCAAATCTGTTTGTGTTGATTTTAAAGCAGAGATCCAGCTCACAGAGAACTCCGGCCGCCTCACTAGAACCCAGTAGAACCACCAGAGGAAGAGTAGAACCCTGTTGTTCTTCAGTCTGAACCTGAGAGGCTGACTTCAGCAGAGTAGATTCCAGTAGAATACAGTAGAGGAGAATAAAATAGAACCCGTCCTGATGGCTGGACGTGAACCGAAGCGGTTCTATTGGCGGAGAACGTCTTCTGCTCGTTAAGATCCGTTCTACAGACCGATTGAGAAAGAAAGAACAATGAAAGTAAATCAAACGGTCACTTTAGAAGAAGAATATTCCAGAAGCTTTCAATACTACATGTCCCATGATGCAAGGCTTTAAAAGGTTCTACAGTTGCTTTTGTGGGTTCTATTGACCAGTTTTAAGGAAATGTGAGGTTACGGGTTCTATAAACCTAGAGACCAGAGAGTCTGCAGGTACCACAGGTTCTACAGTCTGTTCTACACACTCTACAGTCCACATGTTCTACAGGTTCTACAGTCTCTGTTCTACACACTCTACAGTCCACATGTTCTACATGTTCTACAGGTTCTACAGTCTCTGTTCTACACACTATACGGTCCACATGTTCTACAGGTTCTACAGTCTCTGTTCTACACACTATACAGTCCACAGGTTCTACAGGTTCTACAGTCTCTGTTCTACACTATATGGTCCACATGTTCCACAGGTTCTACAGTCTCTGTTCTACACTATAGAGTCCACATGTTCTACAGGTTCTACAGTCTGTTCTACACTATAGAGTCCACATGTTCTACAGGTTCTACAGTCTCTGTTCTACACTATAGAGTCCACATGTTCTACAGGTTCTACAGTCTCTGTTCTACACTATACGGTCCACAGGTTCTACAGGTTCTCAGGTTCTCGAGATCTAAAGATATTGTGTTTAAGATGTTCTACAGACTTAGAATGGAGTCTATAATGAACAGGTTCTATACACTCTGTTTTCTGAAGGTTCTAAAGACTGTAAACTCGTAGAACCATGTGTGAGATGAATATTATGGTCTGTCGTCTCACCGCTGCTCATCTCTCCGTACAGCGAGAGCTTTTGGCCAGTCGAGTCAGCAGACGAGCACATCGTCTATAATCTGAGAACAAGAAAAGAAAAACATTTTGATGTCAGAAGATTCCGTCGATAGAGGGTCACGAGGGCCAGGATGTTAGCCTAGCTTAGCACAAACAGGAAACAGCTCGCCTCGAGGCAACAGCTGTGTGATCGGTGTAGAGAAGAGTTTAAAAAGAATCTTTAAGAAATAAAATCAGTGCTTCACAAACACGTTCTGTTTATAGTCACACAGTATTATTACAGTGTGGTATTAGTACTTTTATAGTTACACAGTATTATTACAGTGTGGTATTAGTACTTTTATAGTTACACAGTATTATTACAGTGTGGTATTAGTACTTTTATAGTTACACAGTATTATTACAGTGTGGTATTAGTACTTTTATAGTTACACAGTATTATTACAGTGTGGTATTAGTACTTTTATAGTCACACAGTATTATTACAGTGTGGTATTAGTACTTTTATAGTTACACAGTATTATTACAGTGTGGTATTAGTACTTTTATAGTTACACAGTATTATTACAGTGTGGTATTAGTACTTTTATAGTCACACAGTATTATTACAGTGTGGTATTAGTACTTTTATAGTTACACAGTATTATTACAGTGTGGTATTAGTACTTTTATAGTCACACAGTATTATTACAGTGTGGTATTAGTACTTTTATAGTTACACAGTATTATTACAGTGTGGTATTAGTACTTTTATAGTTACACAGTATTATTACAGTGTGGTATTAGTACTTTTATAGTTACACAGTATTATTACAGTGTGGTATTAGTACTTTTATAGTCACACAGTATTATTACAGTGTGGTATTAGTACTTTTATAGTTACACAGTATTATTACAGTGTGGTATTAGTACTTTTATAGTTACACAGTATTATTACAGTGTGGTATTAGTACTTTTATAGTTACACAGTATTATTACAGTGTGGTATTAGTACTTTTATAGTTACACAGTATTATTACAGTGTGGTATTAGTACTTTTATAGTTACACAGTATTATTACAGTGTGGTATTAGTACTTTTATAGTTACACAGTATTATTACAGTGTGGTATTAGTACTTTTATAGTTACACAGTATTATTACAGTGTGGTATTAGTACTTTTATAGTTACACAGTATTATTACAGTGTGGTATTAGTACTTTTATAGTCACACAGTATTATTACAGTGTGGTATTAGTACTTTTATAGTTACACAGTATTATTACAGTGTGGTATTAGTACTTTTATAGTTACACAGTATTATTACAGTGTGGTATTAGTACTTTTATAGTCACACAGTATTATTACAGTGTGGTATTAGTACTTTTATAGTCACACAGTATTATTACAGTGTGGTATTAGTACTTTTACTTGAATAAAGAATGTGAATACCTCATCATCACTCAGTACATCGCTCTAGTAAAGTACCACGTTAGCTTCTGCTGCAAGAGCCAAGAAACTACATTCACTTTGTTTCTGTTTTAACCGTTTAACTGAAAAAGTCCTGCACGAACATGTACACACACACACACACACACACACACACACACACACACACACACACACACACACACACACACACACACACAGAAACATATTTCTGTTCACACACACTCTTTCTAAAATAAACACAGCGCTGAACGCATGATTTAAGATCACAAGAGCTGCTTCTGTTGTGACATGATTACTGACTGATAACAGTGTGTGTGTGTGTGTGTGTGTGTGTGTGTGTGTGTGTGTGTGTGTGTGTGTGTGTGTGCGCTCACAGTCAGGTGTGGTACAGTCTCTGGTGTTGTGGTAAAGTCTGTAGAAATGTTTCCTACACTTTGGGTTGAAGTAGAGAGGACCTGAGGACAGAGGGAGCACATGTCACAAACGCTGCTCTCTGATTGGACAGAAGGCTGTGATGTCAGCTTCATTATTACAACCAAATAATACAGAATAAACCAAAACAACCACTTTACGGTGGAACAAGACGTTTACCCGTCAGGTGCTGGATGAAGGTCTGCTTGTGTCGGGGGGGCGGACCCTCTGAAATACACAGAGTACATCAACAGTTACTCTCAACATGTGAAGGTATTACTATACTATATATATATACTATAGTACAGCAGCGTGATGACGTCAACGAGTGAAACGTTTCTTCTTCTCTGACGTAGTTCTGCATCAGAAACAGGAAGGATTTAGTACTTTATTCTCATTGAATACTGTTGTACTTGTACTTGATTGCAGGACTCTGTTTTAAGTGATAGAATCAGACGTGTAGTAAAAGTACTAGTAGTAGTACTCGTAGTACTGACCCAGTCCCTGCTGGGACCTGCTCTCTCTCTCCAGCCTCCTCACTCCGGCCCCGCTGGTTCTGGTTCTGGTTCTGGTCTCGGTCCCGGTCCTGATCCCGGTCTCGGTCCCGGTCTCGGTCCTGGTCCCGGTCTCGGTCCTGGTCTCGGTCCTGGTCTCGGTCCCGGTCCTGGTCTCGGTCCTGGTCTTCGCCTCCAGCCGGCTGCAGCGTCCCGCGACCAGCAGCAGCACGAGGACGAGCGACAGCAGCATCGCGCGGACCTGAGGGAGCGCGCGCTGATTGGTTGAGTTTTAAGTGAATTCATTTGCTGGAGGTCCTGTTCTTAATGTCAGTCTGCTAAACATTTGCTATTTTGAACAGAAAGTATTATTAAACAATGTGAAATAAAGCTTTAATAAAGCGTTTTGTGCCGTTAGTAGTATCACAGTACTACAGTAGTAATACTAGATATGAATATAAATACATTTCATGATCTGAAGTCAAAGTTATTAATGTGAAATGTCTCTGACCTGTTGGGCTGCTGGATGTCTGCTCTTCTTTAAAGAAGTCTCTCTGTCTTTATTATTATGAATATGAATATGAATATGAATATTATCCCGGGTTATTCTCGATCCGAGCCGCGTGTCGAGCTCCGGGGCCTCTCATCATCAGACCGGCTGGTGGGGCGCGTGGAGCCGGAGAAGATCCTTCATCATCATCATCGTCGTGAGTCGGGTCCTCCAGCAGCAGCTGTCAGAGACTCGGAGGTCTGGTCTCTGAGGACCAAAGACAAGACGCTGAGAGGCGCGTGCATTCGGCACGAGACCCCCGCAGCTCCTGGTGATCAGATCTGCACCGCGCGCTCCTCTTCCTCCTCTTCCCTCTGTGGAAATAATCTTCTTCTCTCCGCAACTCCACCTGATTACGGATATACAAGAGGAGGAGGAGGAGGAGGAGGAGGAGGAGGAGGAGGAGGAGGAGGAGGTGCGCGCGTGCACATGCAAGCGGACATCTAACGTGCACACAGACATTGAAAAGAGGCGGTGCACCACTTAGTGGAAAGAAAGTCAAATGAGTCAGAAGTAATACAAGTACACCCAGAGAGTACCTTTACTGCAGTACAAGTACACCCAGAGAGTACCTTTACTGCAGTACAAGTACACCCAGAGAGTACCTTTACTGCAGTACAAGTACACCCAGAGAGTACCTTTACTGCAGTACAAGTTCTAATCTGTGAAAATACTTCAGGTGAAAGTACTGCGTTCAAAACCCTGACTGAAGTAAAAGTATATCAGTGAAGTTAAAGACAGAAGTATCTGATGTTTTCTGGGTTCTCTCTTCTTCTTTAGGAGTCTGGAGGATGCAACGTTTCTTTAGGAGTTTCCAGATGTTTTCTTTAGAGTTTCAGCGGTTCTTCAGGTCTTTAGAAGGTCTAAAGGGTTCTTGAAGAGTTTGCGTGACTCTGGAAACACTCATCAGACGTTCTGACGCCTCATTAGATTATCTTTAAAGACCACAGGAGGTGGTTTTTCTGTTTCATCAGAGTCCAAATGGGTTCTTAGGGGTTCTGTGGTTTCAGGTTCTCCTATGCAGATCTTGAGGGTCTCCGGTTCTCTGATGTTCTCAGAGTTCTGCTCTGCTCATGGAAGCACTCAGCTGCTCTAAAGGTTGGATCTATAAACACATTGAGAGAAGTGATTGAACAGGAATGTGTGTGTGTGCACGGCCAGGTCGTACGTCTGTGTATTTGTATATATATACTGTATATTATATGTATTCTGTGTATTCTACTTGTGCATGCATGTGGGAGTATCCGTGTTTTGTGAACCTGTATTTGTTCAGGCTCTAAGGGGAGGAGTGGAGGTTGTTTATTCATGCAGGTCACCGGCGTGCCCACAACGTTTTCTCACGGCTATTAACTGCACTTTGTACACATCCAGCCGGATACCTCAGCTCTGTGGCTCTTACAGAGAGCACGGCTTTGGAACGTCTCCAAGAACCCTCTGGAACCCCCAAGAGACCATTAAATGTCCTCAACAACACTTTGAACCTTGTTTAACCTCTTCAGACTCAAAGATCTCCTGAGCGACCTACCGTCCTCTGGATCCTGGATCCCACTTTAAAGGCCCCACAGAACCCAAAGACTCATTGTCATATTGTCATGACGATGTAGATTTGGGGGAACCACCCAAGAATCTCTCAAACCTCCTTCAGCACCTCTGGAAACTATCTAAACCACCTTTTACCCCAACCTTTGGAACTTCCTTCAGCACCCTTAGAAGCTCTTTAAGAACCTCTCAAACTTTCTAAAAAGTTCTGAGGGCCTTCACAAGAACCCTTAGACACTGCAGATCCCACAGGAACCTACTCATGAACCACAGAGCTCAGTCTGTACCTCTTCAAGAACCTTTGGACTTTGTCAAAGACCTCAGAAACCTACTGGAGAACTGGAACCTTCTCAAAGACCCCACTTGTGCCTCCAAGAACCTTGAAGAGTTTTCAACTTGAATGAGGTTTAAGATGGTCAAGAGGTACTGAGAGGAAGGTTCTAAATATTCTCTAGAAGGTCTAAAAGGGTTCTTGAAGAGTTTTCAACTCTGAAACTCTCTCAAAGACCCCCTGGAAACACCCTTCAGATGTTCTGATGCTTCATTAAATGTCTTTAAAGACCCCAGGAACCTGCAGAAGAACCTGTACTTTGTGTCGTTCGATCATCTGGAACAAAAGAACAAGAACATTTGTTGAGACAATAAAAGCAGAAAAACATTTCATTTCAATGAGAGACGGAAGAAAAACTAACACACACACACACACACACACACACACACACACACACACACACACACACACACACACACACACACACACACACACACACACACACACACACACACACACACACACACACAGACACACACACACACACAGTGACCTTTTATTTTCCATTCTCCGAAAATAATATTTCATAAAAGAACAAATTAAGCAAATAAAGAGTGTTTCGTCCCCACAACGCAGACACTTGTCTTGACAGCTTCATCCGACCTCCGCACAAACAGCTCTGGGCGACCTCGAGGAACACACTGCTCCTTTGTTGTACATCTTCAGCGAGGACAGTGCGACGGCGGATTTATGGGTCTTCGTCTGTGACGAATCTGCTGAAAATTAATTTGAGCGATGACCTAATGGAAGGGTTTAGGAAGTATGATGAAGAAACCACCGGAATCTCCTTCACAGTCCCTTAAACACAGTCACTGTTTCTCAGAACCTCAGTGAGAACCCTCAATTGTTGTTCTGAGCTGCAAAATCTCCTTGAGAACCCTTCAAACCCTCTCAAGAACCCTGATGGACCCCTTGAACCTGATCAAGAACCTTTGAAACATCCAATCTTCCGAAATGAATCGTCATGAGAGAGAGATCCCGAAACCGCCTCAAAGACCCAAAAAACTACCACAACTTCCGAAAGTACCTCAAGTACTTCTTCATCTGGAACCTCCCAAAGAACATCTTCAACCTCATTCAAGTCGAAATCTATTCAAGAACCCTTCAGACCATGTAAAGAATATTTAGAACCCCAATGAGGACCTCTGGAAAATCCACAAGAACCATCTTAAACCTCACTAAACTTAAACTCTTCAAGAACCCTTTAGAACCTCCTCTCAGGTGCTCTGGAACATCCACAAGAACCTGGATCTGTTCAACTTCACCAAGGGCCCTTTGATTCTTCAGAAGAACCAGTAAAATAATCTCTGGAACCTCCTCAGAACATTTAAAAACATCCCTTTGGATCCCTAGAACCTCTTCAAGAACTCCTGGTGAACCACCAACAACCTCTTAAACTTTGAGGCTGAACACGTCTCATGAAGAAGCCTTTGAACCTCCTGAGAGGAGGCAGTGGGCCCTCTGGAGAACCACCACTGATCCGCAGCACCACCCAGCGGTCGGGGGCACAAACTACACCCTGATTGGCCAAGCTGTTCCTCAGACGGTACACTTCCGGTCCGGTAGGCGGCAGCAGTCCGCCATTAAACCCCACAGAAGAAGATCACGTGCGTCATCACGTCGCGACGCCGTAACAGACGTTGAGGCGACACACGAGAGTCTTTTCTCTGGTTCTCTTGTTTTTAGATAAAATGTCGGTTTTTCACGACGAAGTAGAGATCGAGGACTTTGAGTATGACGAGGACACGGAGACATATTACTTCCCGTGTCCCTGCGGGGACAAGTTCGCCATTACTAAAGTAAGAAGAGCTAACGGGAGGCTAACAGCTAGCTTCACTTAACGCCAGACTGCATTCATAAAATCACTCATTTTAACATTTCTTCGGCTTCATTGACTTCTCTACGTGCACAGAACGCACTTCATGACTTCCACCAATAAACACAGTGTTGTGATGAGTTCGGCATTCATTTGATGATCATTTATATTCATATATTACAACTTTTACATGATGTTGGACCACAAAGTTGTCAGCAGACGTCAGGACTAGGTGTCACATTGAAGACTTTTTTAAATGGAGTTTGGTTCATGTTTTGTCAAACGTCTTCTAAAATAGCACGTTGTGTGTGTTTAAAGTATTTGATTAAGAAGCCGGATGTGTTATGTTGACGTGGAAGTGTTTGATCTCCTTTAAGGTATTTCAGAAGATAAGAAGTTATTATTTCTATGTTATGATGTTGAAGCTTGAATCTGATCTGAAGCGTCTTTACAGGAGGACCTGGAGAACGGGGAGGAGGTGGCGACGTGTCCGAGCTGCTCGCTCATCGTTAAAGTGATCTACGACCAGGTCAGTGAACGCATCTCCACTCTTATTGTGAAAAACCAAACCCACACAATTGAAACCAGCAGTTAGTGTCATCCTTCAAAATAAGAGTCACATGTGGAAGGACAAGCACTCGACAGGAAGTCTTCACTGTGGAAATAAGTTGGTTTTGTTCTTTGTTTTAGGAATTGTTTATGACCGGAGAGATCGTGGAAACGACGTCGACAGAAACCAGACTGGAGATGGTTCAGTCCTGACCCCCCCCCCCCCCCCCCCCCCCATCATCATCATCATCACCATCTTCATCAACAACTGTTCCTTTAAATCCACTCGAGTGACGCAGCTTTTCTCACTTGTTTACACACACACACACCTCTCTAAACACACACACACCTAAACAGACACACACACACACCTCTCTAAACACACACACATACACGTGTAAATGAACTCAGAATCCGCGTGTCTGAAGAAAGTTTATTTTGAAGAGATGATGCGTTCAAATGCTGCTGGAAAACATCATTCTGTCCTTTAATAGTGTAAATATGTTTCATATCAGAATATTAACTTCTATTATTTTAACAGAAATAAAATGTTTATGACAAACGGAGTGTTGTATTTGTTTAAATGTGATTTATTTATATCATATCTTCTGTAATGAGCCTGAACATGTTTAATCAGAATAAAGTCACAACAATTCTACAAATAATACAATTAAAACGGTTTCATTAAAGGTTTTTAATGGTTAATAAGCTACAACAACAATAGTTCTGTTGGATGCATTACAGACAAACACCTGCAGTGCAAAGCATTGTGGGTCAGAACATCCTGGTATTTCTGTCATTTAAGGAACACGATCTCTGTTTTCACAGTTCGTATGATGTCAAATATAGTCAGCTTCAAAATAATAAACAGTTTTTAAGTTTCTGAGGAATCATTTAAATTCACATCGTCAGGAATGTTGCACACGAGTTGAGTCAGTGATGTTAAAGGTCCACAAAGTTAACAAACAGGTCAACCAGGTCGCCAAAACTCACAAAACAAACCCCTCAAATAAACTCCAAAGGGATTAAATTCACTCACCGTGTTCAGGAGACAAACAGCAGCTGTGTGCTGTGCAGGTGGTGGTGTTGTGGTGCTGGTGATGGTGGTTGTGTTGGTGGTGTTGGTGGTGTTGGTGGTTGTGGTGTTGGTGGTGTTGGTGGTGTTGGTGGTTGTGGTGTTGGTGGTGTTGGTGGTGCTGGTGGTTGTGGTGGTGGTGGTTGTGGTTGTGTTGGTGGTGGTGATGGTGGTGGTGGTGGTGGTTGTGGGGGTCTCCCTGCAGGGGGGGGTTCCCTAACACAAAGCAGGGCATGAGTGCGAGTGATGCCACTGACTTCAAACAGAGATGTGTGCATTGATAACATCCTGTGAGCAGGCGGCTCAATGATGCTGTTGTTTCCAGTGTCGACCAATCACGTTCTCCCGTCTGAGGGGTGCGGGGGGCGGGGGGGGGGGGGGGGGGGGGGGGGGGGGGGGGGGGGGCTGGGACACAACTCTCCTCTCAGACTGCTGAATGTTCACTCCTTCTGCTGGCAGCCCGATCACGATAATGGCCCGGCAAGGAAAGGACTGGGACCCACAGGAGACCCAGGGACCCTGAGACCGTCATGGACCCAAGCATTCAAGCTCTGGAGCTGTCGGGGGTCTTGGTCTCTGGAGGGGCCTGGCTCTGCTCGCTCGCCACCACCCTGATGTCCACCTGGCTCACCCTCTCCACCGACCTGCTCCCCACAGAGACCTACGAGCTGGGCCTTTGGGAGACCTGCGTGGTTCAGGACCTCGGGGCGCTGGAGTGCCGGCCCTACGACGGCCTCCTCGGTCTGCCGCCGGACATCAGGCTGGCCCGGATCCTCATGTGCGTGACGCTGGCCGCCGGGCTGCTCGGACTCCTGCTGGCCGTCCCCGGCGTGGACCTGGTGAACCTCTGCCGCGACCCGCCGGAGGACCGCCGGCTCAAGTGGGCCTTGAAGGCGGCGGGCGGGGCGCTGTGCCTGGCGGCCGGGATCCTGGGGCTCGTCCCGGTCTCGTACGTCGCCCACCTTGCGGTCCTGCGGTTCTTCGACCAGTCGGTGCCGGAGGTGGTGCCGCGCTGGGAGTTCGGGGATGCTCTGTTCTGCGGCTGGACGGCGGGAGTTCTTCACCTGGCGGCGGGAACGCTGCTGCTGACTTCCTGTTTGTGCCTGCAGACGGAAAACTGGGACGCACCTGCGCCCATCCTCCCCCTGGTGAGGCAGCCCCCCATCAGGACCAGATCTGAGTACGTCTGAGACGACTCCCCATCAGGGGACGCCTCCAGTCTCCGTTCATGTCATCGTTTAATTTAATGCTTAATCATCACGAGTGTAAATAAAGTCTCATCAGCTGATGAATGTAAATGAAGAAACAATAGAAGTGTTTGTGTTTGTTCAGGTTCTTCGTTCTTGTTGACGGATGTTTCTGAGCATCAACATCTTTCCGGCTCCGTCCCGACCAATGAGAGCGTCTTTGTTCTGCTCTCACAGTGAGCTCGTTATCTCCTGTAATCAGCAGCTGGATCCACATCAGTCGACCACGGAGAGACGAGTCACGTGACTCCACAGAGACGCCACGGCCCAGTCACACAGGAGCTACACTCAAATGAAATGAATACTTTTCTCCTCTTTTAGAATGAAAGCATTAAAGCATCCCGTCATACGTGAATTCATGTATCTGCTCTCTGCAGTTCGTGTATTTGTAGGTGTTGAGCTTCATTTTTACATGAAACTAATAACCTGTCGGGTTCGGGTCGGACGTGTGATTCTCGGGTTGGGCTGTTGTCTTTTTTAACAAAGCCAGAATGATGGTCTGGAGAGATGGATGATGGGATTGTGTGGCGGTTGCTTTATCCCTGTTTGAATCAGTGGAGAGTTGTAGCCTCACCAGAGGACAGCGATGGTTCTCCGTGGTGGAGAGTCAGGCAGCACGTCTGTGACGCTGGGTGGGTTGCCAGGTTGAGCAGCGGCTCCACCGAAAACATGATATTTCCCACAATTTAAACTCCTGCATTTTCCAAACGCACTAGTATTATTCATAAGCCTCGGACCGAACACTTGTAATACGAATACGTGTATTATTACAGCCCTAGAAACACATAACCGTATCTGTGGCCTCATGATGAGCTGACAGGAGGTTCAGCTGTAGCGGGACAGCACAGAAGGCCCATAATATTCCTATGAGTATATTGTACTGGAAGTGTTTTAGTATACAAAACAAGACGTAATAGTTATTGATGAGCAGTAACCTCTACTGATGACATCATTAGTCTGATGCAGCAGTTAAGATGACAAAGCAAACATGTGATGTAATGAACATGCACCAGGGGGCGCTGTCTCACAGGTTTACAACACATTCAGTCAAAGTAAATATGAGTATTAGTACAATTATTATCTTTCTGTGACTGCAAGTCATATTACTGTGCTTACAATTATGTTATGATGAACTCATTGTCTTCTTTATGACGTCTTCATCTTTTAAAGGATGTTGTTTGTTTCATTGGGACGCTGTAATAAAGTGATCAACACACACAGGGAGTGTAGTGTGTGGCCGCTGCCACCAGAGGGCGATGTCTACTCAAAACCATGGAGAAACATCAGAACCATGGAAGAGTTATTATCTTTACACTTCCTTATCATGTAGATATCACTTCAATCAGATCAATGAAAGCTCGTCTTCTGATAATGTTTGGAACATATCACGCTGCTGATAACACCGTTAGGTTAAAGGTCAAAGGTCAAAGGTCAAAGACGTTACCTGGATAGAAAACATAAACTATAAACCCAGTTTAACACATCACACACTTCCAGTCCGAGCTACTAATGAGCATGTGTGTGATCTCCATTGTTAAACATGATAGCCGGAGGGGCTGAGGGGTGTGTGTGTGTGTGTGTGTGTGTGTGTGTGTGTGGCGCCATGCCAAGCCGTTGACCCACTTCCCAAATGAAGTCTCCCCTTTATGCACATCAGTAACACTATATGTGGTTTTATTTTGTTCTCTCGTGTGCAGCGTGCTGACTTGTATTGTGGTTCTTTATAAAATGTTACTTTGAGATAAAAGAGGTTTGTGTTTGATGTTGATGAGCTCCTCTCTGGTCCAGGTGGGCTCACTGAGCCGAGGAACCTCCGTCACCTTCTTCTGCTCCTCGCTAATCGAATCATTCGCCTTCTCAAGAAAGACAGAAGCCCCGAGCAGCACGACGCTCCAGTTGTGGTCCCAACGGGATGAACCGCAAACACACACACACACATATAAATATATATATATATAAATATCTATATCTACAGTATATATTTATAGATATCTCCAAACAAAGTGATCATCAGTGGACGAACACACAGTCCACTCTCAGCTTTAAGTAGAGATGTACCATCGTATGGAAACAGACAGCAGAATCCTGCATCTCTGCCAGTTAGCGTAGCTTAGCATAAATACTGGAAACAGGGGGAAACGGACAGCCGAATACTGTATCACTCTCAGTTAGCGTAGCTTAGCATAAAGACTGGAAACAGGGGGAAACGGACAGCCGAATACTGTATCACTCTCAGTTAGCGTAGCTTAGCATAAAGACTGGAAACAGGGGGAAACAGACAGCCGAATACTGTATCACTCTCAGTTGGCGTAGCTTAGCATAAAGACTGGAAACAGGGGGAAACACAGCAGAATACTGTATCACTCTCAGTTAGCGTAGCTTAGCATAAAGACTGGAAACAGGGGGAAACAGACAGCCGAATACTGTATCACTCTCAGTTAGCGTAGCTTAGCATAAAGACTGGAAACAGGGGGAAACGGACAGCCGAATACTGTATCACTCTCAGTTAGCGTAGCTTAGCATAAAGACTGGAAACAGGGGGAAACGGACAGCCGAATACTGTATCACTCTCAGTTAGCGTAGCTTAGCATTGAGCCAGAATATAATGCGTAACTACATTTGTATCCTGACGAGGAGACTTTTGAAATGTGCATTCATATTGTGATGATGCGTTCACTGCCTGACGGTGATCGGCCCCTCGGCTCTCGTCTTTACAGTCGTTGTCTCTCGGGCCTCGGAGGAATCTCCCACTCTTTCACCGTCACATTGAACACAACACGCTGTGAGAGAACAAACTGAGTCCAGGCTGACGGATTGATCGTCGTGGCCTTCAGTTCAGGGACGCTTTCCTCCCGCTGCATTAGAACCAGGAAGTCATTTCTGAAACTACATTTCCCAGAATGCACCATTAAAGTACCCTGAACGATCTTGGACCAGCTCCTCTCTGCAGTAATTCCTTTGATACTGAAGACAACTTTTAAAATACGATGAGTTTAGGCCTCATAACATCACGTATGAAGCAGTCTCTCTGAGCCGGGGGGCGTTGGGTCCGTGGTGGTATTTGGGGTCACACAGCGATGTGAGAATGACCCGGGCTTCTGTTTTTTGGGAGGTCATAAACCCGGTCTGTAATTAACCCCCCTTAGCCCCCCCCCCCGCTGGAGCCGTGACCTTCGCCGACCGGGACGCCAATCAGCCGGCGCTCGGCGGCTGTAATTGAGGACAACAGCTGCCTTTTAATGGCAGCTTCACCTGTTTCCACTGGATTCTCTAAACCTCCTTCTTTGTTCTCCACGCTGCAGAAAACCGTCCGCGAGCGTCTTTCAGATGAAACTTCCTGAATCTGAATTTCAGCGTGGACCCCCGGAGGGGGGGGGGGGGGGGGGCCCCCGCATTAGCACATGGGACAATAAACCCCAGTTGACAATAATCAGGATTCAGTGTTTTCTATTAAAAAGACCAACGACCTCATTTACAACTGTTTCTATTTAGCGTCGCTTCCTCTTCATCTTCACCACGTTCAGTATTATTATTTAACATCAGCGTCACATGATGACACCATGAATATTAAACATCAACGGCTTCCACACACGAGGCAATAACAGTCAAACAGCTCAAATCACAGTTTTTGTCGACGTGGAAAGTTTGACGGATTATTATTGGATGCAGGTTGTGAAACGGCCCCGAATCCCCAAAACGAACCCAATACACTCAACATCGTAGCTGCTAGCTAGCTAGCGAGCTAGCTCAGGCTTCGTCAATGGAGTCTGGTGTCTTTGAAGAGAGCAGAAAGTAGACTAAATACACCAGATACTGATTCTGCTCCATCTACTGTCATAATACTAATAAATCAACACTGTGCCTTTAAGGACGAGTCACATGACATCACATAAGTACACAACGTCACAGTTGTTCTGGATTTTAATTTACACCAAATTAAAAAGCGGTTCTTGGGATCAATAACACTGATGTGGAGCCGCGGAGGAGTTTGTTAAATATCCACATCTGTCCCATTAATCACTGGTGCGACGACGCTAAAGAGTCGTCAGAGTAATTAGCCAAAGATTAGCCAAAGAGCTGGAATTGCTCAAAAATCTGACTTATTAGCATAACATTAATTGCTTTGTTTCATAAAGGCCAGCTGGCTAATTGTTCTCCGTTCCCCAGAAACGCTAATTGATCCCGACCGGAGGTGTGTGTGTGTGTGTGTGTGTGTGTATATGTGTGTGTGTGTGTGTGTGTGTGTGTGTGTGTGTGTGTGAGAGACTACTTGCATATAAATACCACAACCTGCTGTTAAAAGAACCAAACTGTACTTAAAATCTGGCAATTGTGCTCCCGTTCTTACTCTAATGAACTAATTATTGTGTGAAATGAATTCATTGTGTGGAACACAATGGTTTTATTTTATTTGTGGTTATTCATATTTGGTCTGAACTGTGTTCAACATTTTAAATCGATGCAGAAGAACCAGAAATATCTCTTTTTTTGTTGCCAAACATCCGTCTTCCATGTCAAGACCTGGCAACTACATTACCCACAATGCAGCAGGAGATCGGGGTGTATTATGAACCCCACTACTCCTCTCTCAGTACAAATACAACTGAAAAGTACTACAATGCACAGGTAAAAGTACATGAAACGTTAACAGCGCCTCCCTGTCAGCGTCACCGCCGACCTTGACCCCGCCCACCCTCATCTCGCGGACCAATCACCTCGCCGACCTTGCCGAACGGTGGCCATTCCGTGGCCCCGCCCCCCTGTCACTCATCGGCCCACACCCCCCCCGTGTCGTGGCTTTGACCTCTGACCCCTGAACGTGTCGCTCTCATCTGGATTAAACGGTCACGTGACGTCCTGCTCGTGTTTCCTCGTCTGCTTTTATTCTGGATTTAACAAAAAGTCTCAGAAATCTCCTGAAACGCAATGCATGCTGGGATAATCTTAATCTAGGAGTTCAGTCAGTGAACTTTGATCTCAATAAAAACGTCACTTCGTTATTAAAACAACATGTTTGTGTTTGAATATATGTATATAATTATATATATATATATCGATGTCTCTCGTCTCCACAGACAGGCAGCAATGATGAATTATGTTTCCCGGGTCTTCGCGTGCAGCAGGAATTCATGTCCCGCGTTAATAGCGCTCGTTTTCTGCCTTGTTCAGTCCATTAGCGCCCCCCCCCCCCCCCCCCCCCCCCCCCCCCCCCCCCCCCCCCAGCAGTGGCGGGCCCCGCCACTAATTACGGTGAGAGGGATGACCGGCGAGGGCTCATTACCGGCGGTGCGAGCCGGAGCATACTGTCTCTCTCCCGGTTAATGATGTTGGATCCGCGGCGCGCGGCGCTCCATCAAGCAGCGGCAGGTTAACGCGCGTCAGTCTGACTTCGTCTTCAGGTTAACGCGCGTCAGTCTGACTTCATCTTCAGGTTAACGCGCGTCAGTCTGACTTCATCTTCAGGTTAACGCGCGTCAGTCTGACTTCATCTTCAGGTTAACGCGCGTCAGTCTGACTTCATCTTCAGGTTAACGCGCGTCAGTCTGACTTCATCTTCAGGTTAACGCGCGTCAGTCTGACTTCATCTTCAGCTCAACGTCACAGAACGTTTGACCCAAACATCAACAAGCTTCAGTCAGAGACTCTGCTGAGTTTACTGCTGTCTGCTCTCTGCTGTGGTCATGTTGTCACATTACTATGTCTATGAAAAGTGTATTAATACATTATTTTGTTTGTGTTGTAATGTAACGTATTTGATTTATAATATG
>NC_136551.1:547500-553357 GCF_910591455.1 Pholis gunnellus
CAAAAGGTACTTTTACATCGTGTGTGTACTGCTGAGTGTATTTATGTATTTATGACAAATCAAAGCAGACTCAGACGTTTCAAACATTTATTAACTTTACATTAAATATTTGTTCTTCGGATCAAAATTCAATTTAATTCAGGACGTTTAAACTCACCACGAGAGCAGAAGTTATTCAAATGATCATGAAATATGTTTTATTAAAACGACATTAACATAAAGTTCCATTCTTTGAATTTATCTTGTTTTATTTTGAAACTCAGAAACTTGATTCCTGAAGTTGATTTTCACAATAAAAGGTATTTTTTTTAGTTTTAGTTCAGACAAAAGATGTTTCTCACACACACACACACACACACACACACACACAGACACACACACACACGCACACACACTATTTACTGAATATATACAGCTGATTATTTATGATGATGTGTTTCCTCGTTTTTAAATGGCCTGTGGTCCCAATTTGTGTAATTGGCGATCATCCAGGAGACCAAAAGGCGAGTTTGTCACATCATCCCGGTCAGCCAATCAGGGGCCGGAGCGCGGCCGGGGGGCGGAGCCTGCGCGGAGAAAGCAGCGCAATTAAACGGAGGGGAGCGCAATTTAAATCCCAAACATCTCTGGACGCGCAGGGCAGGAAACACACACTCACTCTCTCTCTCTCTCACACACACACACACACACACACACACACTCTCAGAGTCTCAGCGCGAGAGAGAAGACACCGGTCCCGGTCCCGGTGAAGAGGAGCCTCAGCGGAATGTGTGAAGTTAAAGCCGGATTGTGTTTCTCTCCGATGGATCTCTCGCTTCTAGTCGGATTATCGCTGCTCTAAACCCGCTCACAGAGCCGGTGACAGCCGCGGCTCCACCGGGACTCTACGGTCCCTCTGCGGCCCCTCCGTGGTCCTTTTACGGTCCCTCTACGGTCCCCCCACAGCCGCCCGCAGCGCATCCTCCTCCGGTTCTTATGAGCGCGGCGTTCGCTCCGTCCTTCATGGTGATGCAGCGGCCACTCGGAAGCACCACCGCCTTCAGCATCGACTCTCTGATCGGGGGGCCCCCGCAGCCCAGCCCGGGACACTTCGTCTACACCGGGTACCCGATGTTCATGCCGTACCGGTCGGTGGTGCTGCAGCCGCCGCCTCCGCCGCCGCCCCCGGCTCTCCCCGCCGGACACCACCCGCACCTGCAGGGCGGCTTCTGCTCCGGTCTCGCGCAGGGCATGGCGCTCACCTCCACGCTGATGGCGTCGCTGCCCGGAGGATTCTCCCCGTCCCAGCAGCACCACGAGGCGGCCCGCAAGTTCGGCTCGCACGCGCTGCACGCGGTCTTCGAGAAGACGCAGGACGCGGAGGACGGGAAGAGCTTCCTGACGCACGCGAAGGAGTCCGCGGCGCTGCAGGCGTTCCACGACACGGACACGTCCACAGGTGAGCTCCGGGACCGGGTCTACAGCGGGACTCTACAACGCTTCATATCCGGTCTTAAAATACAATAATAAATAACTGAAGCTTCATTTGGAACATTTGTTTTATGTTTTTAAATTCATGCCGAAGAAGAAAAGCATTAAAATAAACCTAATAAATCATGAAGAATCATTTAAACACGAGAATCTAATTATTGTTTCCTTTTAAAATATGAAATAAAGTCAAAATCATTTATTTCAGTTTTCACACTTTTAAATTTAAACATTTTAATTACTTAAAAGTAATTTCAGTTATTTAAAGTTATAGTTATTTATTTTAAAGTTTATTTATAATCACGGTCATAAATAAATAAATAAATATAAATCTCGTTTTAATTATTTAAGTCCTGAAATGTTCATTTGGATAATTAATCTCTAATATTTAGTTTATTTACTAAAACAAACAGCTGATTTCCGGTTCGATGAGTTTATTGGTTCCTGATATTAAACAGATTTAATTTCATATTATTAGTGTTTTAAATGTTGAACGTTTCACGCGCGGACGGACACGGTGTGAGCGGCGGGAAACGGGCCGCGCGGAGACGCTCCGTGCGTAATTACGCGTGACAAATAAAGAAGAAGAAATCCCCACAGAGCGCGTGCTCTCCGCGGTGATCCGATGATGGATATTGACACGACCCCCCCCCCCCCCCCCCCCCCCACACACACACACACACACACACACAGAGTCAGCTTCAGTTTAAGGTCATTTAAATATTGAACTTCTAATAATTAAACCTTCAGTAAAGTTGATTTATTTCATATTTAAACACGTTTGTGTTTTTGTTCTTTAATGACTGTGTTGTGATGAAGTTCTTATTGATGAAGATGAGGGTGATGATGATGATGAAGATGCTCTCGTTACAGTCAGATCTCACAGTAAAGAAGACTCGAAGGAGGAGGAGAGCGGCCGGAAGGACGAGAGCTTCTCGATGGACAGCGACCTGGACTACAGCTCCGACGACAACCTCACGTGCCACAAGGAGGACGGGGACGGCGGCGGCGGGGGCGGGCTGGACGACGGCCCGCACGTGCACGGCTCCTCCGGTAGCGGCGGAGGCTCCGGTAGCGGCGGCGGGAAGAACCGGCGGCGGCGCACCGCGTTCACCAGCGAGCAGCTGCTGGAGCTCGAGAAGGAGTTCCACTGCAAGAAGTACCTGTCGCTCACCGAGCGCTCGCAGATCGCGCATGCGCTCAAGCTCAGCGAGGTGCAGGTGAAGATCTGGTTCCAGAACCGGCGCGCCAAGTGGAAACGGGTCAAGGCCGGGAACGTGAACAACAAGTCCGGGGAGCCGTCCCGGAACCCTAAGATCGTGGTCCCGATCCCGGTGCACGTGAGCCGCTTCGCAATAAGGAGTCAGCACCAGCAGATGGAGCAGGCCCGACCGTAGAAGAAGAAGGAGGAGGACTGAGCGCAGGCCCGACCGTAGAAGAAGAAGAGGACTGAGCACGTGCGGGTTCGGGTTTCATGAGACCCGGTTCCGGGTTTGGAACTGAAGATCTGAGCTTCTGGATTTTATTTGAGACTAAATGTGATTTAAAAAAGACATCCGGTTTGAATACAACCACGTGACGTCACGAGAAACGTGCAGATGAAATGTTAAAATTATTTAGTTTAATTATTACAATAATTCATCTCATCAGACTGACGTCATGTCTGATTTTACTCACATTAAATATTAATATTAAACATATTTTAGTTTGTTTTGTCACATTTTTCTTCTTTACAGGAAATAAAAACAAACATCACGTGACTCTGCAGACCCCCCCCCCCCCCCCACATGTAAATAGACCCGCGGGACCAACCGGTGTGACGTCACCACAGACATTGATGATCAAACATTTCATCTGATTTATGTTTTTGTTTTGGGGACAAAATGACGCTGCTAATTTATTTATATCAAATGTAATGAACGTTCTGAAGTATGAACAATAAATACAAAGTGTGAAACCAGAAGTTGTGATTCATGACGTCACACTGAAATATGAGCATTATGTTTAATCTGTTATTGTGCCGTTATTAAATCACATCATTTTATTTTGAAGGCCGGATGATTTCAAGGCCAAAATAATTCGAGTCTTTAATTTATTTTACTTTATTTCATAAACTGATTTATTTAATATAAAGATGAAGTTTATTTTCTTCTTCAGCCTGAAGGTCAAAGGTCACCGTTTACAGCCCGTTTTTGTGACGTCAGAGGTCACGGTGGGGGTACCAAAAAGCGCGCTCACGGGGCTGCACATTGAGTAATATTAACGTTCTCCGGGAGGCCGCGTGCGCGCTCTGGAGATTTAATTCACCTAAAAACCTTTAAATTATATCTTTGAAACATGTTAATTTATTAAATATATTTTAAACATTTTAGTTCACAAATAAACCAGAACATTTTAATTAATGACAAAAATACATTTAATTAATAGAACATTTTATCAGGTTTTTCTCTTTGAATTAAAGTAAAAGTCAACAAAGCGGATTAATAATTACTATCAATCCTGATTATGAATTATGAATCATAAAGTATATATATATATACCTGTCAGTCTGTCACGTTCATCCTGATGAAGTTAAACTTGAATCGGTTCAATAATCCTCAAAACAACGTGTTAAACTCGCCTCTCGTCCTCTGGGTCCGGGTCCGCGTCCGGGTCCGGGTCTGGGTCCGGGTCCGGTACTTGGATTAACCGGTAAAAACGACCGTTAAAAGTTACGTTAAATCGTTAAAGACATTTAAACGGATTAAAGTCTCGTTTAACGGCCGGTTCCGTGTCGCGTTCTGTTGCCATTAAATGAATATTGTGTTTAAATCAGCGATGAGTGAGTTTGATCAGAAGAAGTTTAAATATAATATTCCTTCACACTCTTCTGATGTTTAACGTCAAACAATGAATTTAATAAACACAAAATAAAAATAGAACAGAAGAAGAAAATGTTTTCAACAAAATAAAAGCAGAAAATCTGTTTTTTGCTTTAGAAATGTAAATGATTTGGTTTTAAATGAAGAACTTTCAGAGTTCAGCTCTTTGTGCTTCAAACGTTCAGTGAATCAAATGTTTGAGAAGATTCAGCAGAAAATATCAGAAATAAAATCTCTTTTTATTGACTCTGAATAGCGTTGCGGGTTAAATGCTGCGTTTGTCTCGTGAACTCTGTGAAGGAGTTTATTATGACGTCATCACTGATATCTGACCTTCTCACATGTGAACTACGTTTCCCAGAATCCCTTTCACACGAGAATAAAATGAGAAAAAAGACTTTAATGGATTTAAAGATTGTGATCAAACTGAGACGTCACTGATAGATGAGACCTGAGGGATCCTCCTCCTCCTCCTCCTCCTCCTCTTCACCTAAATCTTTCTTCTGTATATTACTGAAGGATATTCTCTCATTCAAATCTCGCTTCAGAAATCATTTCTTGATTTTTCTCGTTTATTGGAACAAAACTCTTTTTGCAGGAAGTGAACTTTGAGTTCGTCTCGTTTTGTCTCCATGAAGATAAAGTTTCAGTTCAAAGCTCCAGAAAAGAAAACAAACAAAAAGTTTGTGAATGAAAACGCTTCTACTTCCTGTTGACTGAAGCAGCTGCTGCCACACACACACACACACACACACACACACACACACACACACACACACGGCGGAAACTTCAAAAGTAATTCCTAAATATATATATTTGATTGTTTAATCGTACAAATATCACAACAGATAAATATTTTATTATAATGAAATGATTTAACAACTAAATTCTCCTTTTTCTTATTATATTAAAACTAATTTAAGTTAAACTTTCAGACACAAACGCACACAAAGAGAAAGTCTTTTTATATTAAGAAGCATTTTTCTCGTCTTTATTGAAAAGAGACACATTACAGTAGAAGACTCTGTATTCATGTTACGTTACTGTACAGCCAACAAAAATAACAATAATAATAATAATAATAATTAGATTAACAGGATCAATAACGTGTCAGGAGGATAAATCATTTGAATAAAACCTGGATGGACTTCAGAGGAAAATATACAACAGAGAAGATTTGAGGAGTTTATAAATAATGTGGAGGACGGCCCTGAGGGGCGGGGCTTAAGGGGGAAAGATTTAGAGGTAACACAACAAACCAAACAATGACCATACGGAGGTGTTTTTATTCTTTGTTTGACGTCTATGTACAGGTGAGGTGGTGAGCGGTTTCCTCATTAGCATAAAGGTCGAAACATCCGCCACGAGAAAACATAACGAGCCAGATTTATGAAGCCATTTAATAATCATCAGTGTCTCATAATAATGAGCTAATACCTCATAACAATGAGTTAGTACCTCATAACAATGAGTTAATATCTCATAATAATGAGTTAATACCTCATAACAATGAGTTAGTACCTCATAAC
>NC_136551.1:553457-555957 GCF_910591455.1 Pholis gunnellus
ACTGATTGCTAGCTGTAGCGTTAGCTCGATGTTTGTGAAAACGTGCGCGGGTTCCCATCGAGACACAACCTTGAGTTGAGCAGGTAAACTGATGCTGCCATGCTAACATGCTAACTGCTAGCTGCAGTGAGAGTTAGCGTTGTCCCGTTGACAAATGTACCAGTTAACATTTAAAACATTATCCCAGAATGACAAACTGGTGCCATCAGTTAGCGTTAGCGTAGCATTAAACTACAATCATTTAGAGGCTGATGTTCCCGAGCTGCTCACGTGAATTTAAATAAGTGGACGAGCTGTAGTGGAGCGCTGAGACTGAATCTGATTTTAGTGCATTTCTGTCATAAATAAAAAAGGACGTTGGATATAAAAACATAAAATAAATCAAACACAAGTTGCGGTCAAACCTCTCGGTTTAGTGTTTACTGGCACGAACAGAAGCGAGGAGGAGCGAGACGTTCTTTTGTTTTGGCCGAGTGTCGGTGGTTCGATGGCAGTATTGCAGCGATGTGGGGGGGGGGGGGGGGGGGGGTCCACATGTGACGTTCATGATTCATTCGAGGATCTTTAGACCAGCGGATCTTTAGACCAGCGGATCCAGACCTTCAGGGCTCAAGCTAATATACCCAATGAGCTATGTTCTGGTTTTCCTGGTCAGCGGCCAAAACCTGACTACGTTTGACCTCCAGCTTGGTTTAAGTTAGACTCAGTCTACATCTGGACTCAGTCTAGACTCCTCAGACCTGGTCTCGGACTGGACTGGTCTTGATTACAGCCCTTTGTTTTGGGAACCACTGGTTTACTGGTTTTGACGCCTCTGATGAGCCAAAACACATTCAGTCTAAAAACAAAACCCCGTCAGAATAAAACCACTTCCTGTTTTAGTACTTCCTGTGTTCTCTAAGTTCCACAGTGTCGCCGCTGAAAGAGATTATTTACAACAAGTTTACAGACCAGAAAAGAAGAAGCCCTTCTTTGTGATTCGCTGAGCCGATATCAGGGAGACGATCTGATTGGACGGAAGGAAACGCAGTGAAAGTGAGTTTCAGCTGAAATGAACTGACAGAAAAACACCTGAAGAAGAAGAAGAATTCCCTTTTTTGCTTAATTTTAACCCTCAGAATCAGACAAACCAGAAGAATCTTTTTGTCGTTTCACTTTACAATAAATAAATAAACCAGAACCAGAACCAGAGTCCAGAACCCTGAAGGCGTCTCAACTCAACTGCCTCCAGCCTTTAATATTTACATCGGTTCATATCATATATATCTTTGTTGTTTTTGGTCTTCTGGTTCTGGTGAACTGTGGCGGCCATGTTGGATATTTTAGGAGAATAATCTGCAGATTGAGAAAAAGTAAAGACGTGTTTGGACGTTGTGTTTTCAGTCATCAGGAGTTTGACTTCAAGTTAAAATGTGAAAACAAAGAGGACGGGTTGTCCCTGAGCCGCACCGATGGACTTTACACACCCAGAAATAAAGGAAACGATTGGTCCAGCGATGAACATCGAGATTAAATTTACATAATCCAAGAAAAACGTCTTCGGTTCAAGAGAGCAGAGTCTATAGGACATGCGATCTATCACTCTGCTGCTTCTTTCTTCCTCTTAAACATCCAGATATCTTCTAAAGAGTTCACAGAATTCATGAAATAAAAAAAAGAGGCGGAGCCACGATGATGATGCCGAAGAACCGACGATATGATTGGTTCAGAGTGTGTTTTTTTCACGAGTTAAATTAAAGATGAGGTTCGTCACAGTCGATTGTGGAACCACATTTCCCACAATGCTTTTGGGAAGTTCTTTCCCTTGTAGTCAGTCTCACAGCAGGAAGTGGTCCCCCCCTTCAAAATAAAAGTCTGTTTGTGTCCGAGTGGACTCATATGAGCGCGGCGTTGTTGTTGCGGTTGGTGTTGCGGCGCGGCAGGTTGGGCGTGGCCATGAGCGGGTAGCGCTCGTCGGGGCAGCCGTACTGAGCCAACGTGTCAACGCACTCCTGGCTGCTCGCCTGGCGGGCGTACGCCATCGCACTGTTACCGTGAGCGTCCCTCGCCATCAGGTCCACGCCGTACTGAGGGAGGGGGGGGGGGAGAGATCAGAGGTCAGTTTGACATGTTGCTCACGACGTCTGAGGGATTCTAATGATGTTAAACTCAACACTTCCTGCACAGATGTTTCACAATAAAAGCCTGCCAGCCGTTCCAGGTCTGCATTAAAAGAAAACTACCTGGACTCAGTCTTGACTCAAAACGAGACCACATCTGGACTCAGTCTTGACTCAAAACGAGACCACATCTGGACTTAGTCTTGACTCAAAACGAGACCACATCTGGACTCAGTCTTGACTCAAAACGAGACCACATCTGGACTTAGTCTTGACTCAAAACGAGACCACATCTGGACTTAGTCTTGACTCAAAACGAGACCACATCTGGACTCAGTCTTGACTCAAAACGAGACCACATCTGGACTTAGTCTTGACTCAAAACGAGACCACATCTGGAC
>NC_136551.1:560957-575957 GCF_910591455.1 Pholis gunnellus
CGGCTTCGTCTTCTCCTGTGAACAAACATTTCTTTCTGCTGCATTAAATAAACGTCTCAAAGCCGTATATATAACAATATAAAATATAATAACGCCCAAATAAAAGAGAAGCGTCTGAAGGATTCAAATGTTTACCAGCCGCTCGCCGTGAACCCATTCAATCCAAACACATTACCCACAAACCTCCTCCCCCGTTTTCTCCCTCTTCTTTACTCTATGAGCAAGTTGCCGACTGAGCCAATTAGCCAAAGGGGGGGGGGGGGGGGGGGGGGTCTACCGTCGGCGTACGGATTCATCCGGCGGAGCGGCGGACGGACGGACGGAGTCACGTTATTTATTTCTTCATTATTAAAATAAGGGAGAGGTTAATCTGATGACTCACGCATAAAGAATGTGCATTTAGTTTGTGCTTTAACCCCCCCCCCCCGCATTAGCATAACCCCGCCGCCATGACAAACGATGAGTGGCCCCCGTGATTGGCTCGTGTCAGCCGGCTTAATGTCAATAGTAAATTGGGGGGCTCGTTAGGCGAGTCGGGGGACGCGGCGGCGAAGGCAGTCATGTACAAAATAATGTCTATTAGGACTAATTTAATCAAGGCCTCCCTTTTACAGATGAATTAGAATGTAGGGGCCAATTATTTCTCTACGTTTGCTCCGGCCCTGCCTGTCAGGAGGCTTCTTCTTCTGTGGTGTATGCGTGTGCGCGTGTGCTGGTTAACATGCAGGCCGTGGGCTGCAGATAATAACGGTGGAGGAGACGACGGCGGCGGCGGGACGGAGCGGCTAGTTAACCGACCGGATCTCAATGTGAACACAGGAAGCAACACACACACGCACACACACACACACACATACACACACGCACACACACACACACACACACACACACACACACACACGCACACACACACACGCACACACACACACACACACACACAGAAACATAACGAGGAGTTCATAGTTATGTATTTAGAAACATGAAGGTTTAAGTGAACAGACTTGGGTGTGACGTTTGGTGAAGCTCTTATTCTGGCGGAAACAACACACAACTTCCTGTGTTTTGGGTCCAAATCTTTTGGTGGGGGGGGGGAAGAATCAACAGGACCATTTGGAGCCAGAAACACCATCAAAAATGTCTCTTTTAGGGTTTTATTCTGTAGCAAGAGGAGGATGACACCGTCTGGATTCAACCCTTCGTCTGGTGGAGATGTGGTGTATTTATGGAGAGGAGGCCTCTGATGACCAGTCAAATCTGTGTTAGGATCACAGAATCAGTGTGCGACCCCCCCCACCACCACTGCCTCTGACCCTGGGGGGCAATTACCTTGTGATGTGGGCCCCTTGGCTGCCTCCCCCCCGGTCGCCCCATCTGGTCCCTTGAGCCCAATCGGGGGCAGCCTCCACACCTGCACCCCCCGGCCCAGATTAAAAAGCCCCCTGGTCTAATTTTAAATCTGTTAGCGCTGGCCTTTTCTTAGGGGGAACAAGACTAATCTGTTCCCATAAAGGGCCCTTATTCCCCCCCCAAGAGCCGACGGACCTGCTGCTGAATTATTACTGGCCGAGCATTCGTCATGTGGGGCCCCGCTGTTAAGTGTGGCGGCGGTGGCGTTGCGGAGCTCATCCTTTAGCCGGCCCGAGTCCTGCTCGTTTGTCCGCTGTCTAATTAAAAGGTGTGGAGCTCCTCAGACCTCCTCCGATCCTTCACTCTGAAGTCTTCACCTCCACCGAGCACCGACCGGGATCTCAGACCAGGTAGGTTTTGGAAGACGGCGTATTCTGATGATGCCAATCAAAGAAATGTGAAGAAACTCCTTTGATACCGAAACGTCTTCATTTCTTCCGTCAGACTCCAGAACTCGTTCAGGTTTTCATCCTTCGGTTTGTCCGATCTTGGGGTTGGAAGGTCTGGATAGTTCATCTCCACCCCAGCAGAGAATCAAACAAACCGCACAAAGGTCAGTAGCCGGCATGAGGGAAGGGTGGTGGTGGTGGGGGGGGGCGCCAACCACCTCCCCGTGTCCGGCGGCCAGGAGCTCCGGATTAGCAGCACTGTCACTTCCTGTCCGCTCATGCCTGCTAACGCGTGGCGTTGGGGGCCTTGGGTGCTGGTGTTGATGCGCCACTCGACAGATAATTAAAACAATGAGCTGCGGCGCCAAAGAAACTGCGTTTGCAGCAGCGGTAGCGGTGGCGTGGTGGCGAGGAGGGGCGCCACGACGGGCATCGCGCCCAAAGTTAGCAGCCCCTTCAGCGGTGGCATCAGCTGGGGCCGCGGCATCCAGCGAACCGGTGCCAGCTGAGGTGATGACGGCCGACCGCGGGGCCGCCAGGGGTTAATGGGAACGTTTAAGAAGGACGAGTCTTTCGGTGGTTTTGTACCAGTTCTAACAGGATCCACTGATGCTGTCCACCCCCCCCACCCCCCCGAGCTTCACCCCCGCCGTGAGGGTGAGGCTCGTCAACAAGTAGTCCTCCATTGTTGGCGGCGGAGAGACGTCGTGTTTTTGCAAAAAACGATTAGCGGCGACAGTCTCGCCTCCTGAGACCCGGCTGATGTTAATGAGACCTGGACCGGCCGTCGCTGTGGGAGGACAATGAGCAGGGGGGGAGGAAAGGAGGGGGGGGGGGGGAGATAAAGAGATGATGACAACAGTTGGAGATGGCGGGGCTCTCGGCCCTGTCACATATCTCATTGGACGGGGGCGTCGCCGTGGAGGAGAGGTGCGATCTCTCCGAACATAATTCCTCCCTCCGGTCCGAGCGGGTGGGGGGGGAGGAAGGGGGAGGAGGGGAGAAAGGAATCTTTTATTTCCTTCCTTCACACCCGTCCCTCCAAATTATCCTCTTCCTTTTCCTTGTTTCCACTTCCATCTGTTCCTCCTCCTTCCCTTGCTTCCTTTTTCTGTTTGTCCTTCCCTCCATCCTCTTTCTCTCCCTCCCTCCCTCCCTCCCTCCCTCCCTCCCTCCCTCCCTCCCCTCCCCGGACCTCCAAACAGGACCTAATTGGGAGGCGGAGTGGGGGGCCAGACCTTGACAGACAGGAGGTCAGTGTAATTGCTGCTGGCCATATTTAACATTAAGATAATCAGGCCATTAATTACCCTTTGGATCATTAAATCAGCCACTTGCAAAATGAAATTTCGGCCTCTATTACTCACTTGAGAGACCACGAGGGGAAGGCATTTTTCCATCCATCAGCCTCCCCCCCCTCTCTCCCCCTCCGCCTCCCCCTCTCATCCCTCCTCCGCCGGCATTTTCCAACCTCCACCTCTTCTTCTTCTCCCTCTTTAATCCAGGTTTCTGTCGCCGCTCAGAGTTCACCGTTTGGACACGGACTTGATATTTGAAGCGATACACCACAGAAGAAGAGATATCTAAAATGTTTTCTCCTGTGTGATTATTTACGTACTTTAAAATGATTTAAACTTTCCTTTTTTCTTGGTCTGGAGGTGAATAGAAACACTGTTATTCTTCCTTTCCTGTGCACAGGAAGTGGCACTTTGTTTTTGCTTCTTATTTGTCAGAAATAAACAGTAGAAGAAGAAACCAGCATCACTTCCTGCGTGTGTGTTGTATGTAATAAAAAACAGTAGTTCAGAGGTACTTCTGTGTTTTATTACGTGTTTAATGGAGCTGGACGAAGGTAAAAGAGGAATGATGTTACACTTAAGAAGAGGAGGAAGTAGAAATACCACAGCCCTGCATTCAGATAAATGTACTTCAAGTATCCAGAGTAGAAGTACCTCCTTTATTATAGAATACTCTGTTTTTATGAGTATTTTAGTGTTGTTTCTCAATGTGAGACGCTTTGTAGAGTACTATGGTACACAGTATAGTGCATCACATCAGTATAAAGTAGCAGGAAGGAGGAAGTACTGAGTAGATCTTCCTCTGAAGTAATACTGGTTGTATTGTATCTTGAAGAAGAAGAGGAAGAAGACATGGAGAGCAACACAAAGAAGCAGACGGAGGTAGAAAGAGAAGCAGAGGAAAGATGGAGGGAGGGATTAATGGAGGTGAAACGACAAACAGCCAGCCACTTAAGGGATGGACTGATAAATACTATCGACAGGGCAGAGGGGGAGACGGGGGAGACGGGGGAGAGATGGAGCTGCAGCAGAGCGTTGCCGGTTAATTGAGATAATATTGACCTCTTTCTCTAATCTCTTCAGGGGGAAACATGCTTCAGATTCATAAATAAATAGGAACATGAGCAACAATAAAAGCATTAGTGGTCTGATGGAGGAGGGCTGATGGCCCGTCGATACTCAGTGTGTGTGTGTGTGTGTGTGTGTGTGCACACATTGCCTGGACGTGTTGCTGTTAGGTAGTTGCAGTCCGACATAAAAGTTAAGACTTAAGCAGTTTTTGGCCGTCGCCATCTTTGTTTTTTGTTCAGTACAACAGAACACTGGATCAGACATTTATTCAGCGAATTGTTACAATAAACTCTCATGAAGTGAAAACACACTGAACACGTTAAAGTTGTGAGATGAGGACACCTGTCAATCACCGTGTAGCCCCGCCCCCTAAAGCATTATGGTCTGTGTGACTCTAAATGGACCATCATTTACTAAATGAACATCATGCTGTATTGAAGAAGACTTGAAACTAGAGATTGAGACCATAAACTCATGTTTACAATGTTTACTGAGGTAATAAATCAAGAGAGAAGTAGAGTCATTTTCTCATAGACTTCTATACAACCAGAGGAGTCGCCCCCTGGTGGACACTAGAGAGAATGCAGCTTTAACACAAACAGGGTTTTTCTGCTCAAAACAGCTGATGAACTGAATGTAAAGACACCAGCTGTAATTATACTCATAGTGCAGTAAAAAGTACAACATTACCTGTAAGAGTGGAGAGTATTTGTACTGCAGTAAATGATGTAGTACTTCTTCTAAAGCTTGTGAGAACAGGTGGTGTAAATAGTTTTTATTGTCGGGTTAAAATGTGTGAATGTGTTTGTCTGTATACATTGTGTGTGTGTGTGTGGGTGTGTGTGTGTGTGTGTGTGGGGGGGGGGGTCATGTGGGGAGTAATTATAAGGTGCTTCTGTTGACTAATGAGCGTTGGGGGGGTGAGAGCAGGGGGAGGACGGGGAAGTCGATCTTTATGTGGATGGCAGTCAGCTCTAATTTGTTATGATGGCTGCTGGCTTCCCAAAGCTGCAGCGGCCGATAATTACACACACACACACACACACACACACACACACACACACACACACACACACACACTGATCAACACCAACGTCACGCTAAAGTTCACCCATTTGTTACGATCCCTGTAGTCTACAAGACAACACACACACAGAAACAAGCCTGTGAGGTCGATGCGCATCACATCCTGAGAGAAACACTGCCCCCTATGTGCAGCTGGTGGTACTGCCCCTAAGTACACAGCAGAGGTACTCTGAGTACTCCTTACTGAGGTTCAGGCTCCTCCTACCTGCTGGCGTCCGGAGCCGGTTTGAGGCGCCCCTGTGCGTTGGCCTCCCACACGCCGTTGGCGAGCTCGTTGCCGATGGCCGACATCACCTTGATGAGCTCCAGCGGCCACTCGTCCAGGTCCAGGGACCGGACCCGGGACAGGTGGGTGCCCAGGTTCCTGTGGATCCCCGAGCACTCGATGCAGATCAGGGCCCCCAGGTTAAGGCTGGCCCAGTCCGGGTCTGGATCCAGCAGAGAGAGAGAGAGGGATTCAGTGAACGCTTCACAAAGACGTGCAGGTTTATACTCTCACGGTGTTGGTGGACTCACTCTGAGCTTCACAGTCGGCACAGCGGCCGTTCCCTCTGATGGCTCTGATGGACTGTAGAGCCATGGCCTCCGTCTGGCTGGGCAGACGAGACTGAGACGGACAAACGCAGTTATTGACGACCGAAAGATCAGCGATACGTTTAAACCAAAAGAAACATATATGAAGATATAAATACCTTGTTCTTGCTGCTCTCGCAGGACTGCAGGCTGGCCAGGATCTGGCTCTCGATCACCTGGACCCAGGAGTCTCGCTCCTCGTACGAAGTGGCTTCAAAGTGCCACGTCTGCCCCGTCAGAGACACGATGGTGAACTCAAAGTTCTCCTCTTGTTCTGCCGGAGACAAAAGAGAGTCCGGTTCAGAACGGGAACGCTCGTCTTCAGGTCAAAGTCCAGGACCGGAACACCTCGAGAGTAAGACCTTAAAACCTGGATCTGATGAGATGAAGACGAACCGTATTTAAACGTCTTTCATCTGTTACGGTTCGTCTCTTTGATCTCCTTCAGGTAAATACAACTGCTGCCAAAGAAGAACGATTCAAAGCCCTTAAAGTTCTTTAAACCGGCTTCTTGTGCATCAAACGGTTGGTTTTAAACCACGACAGTTGCTTCATAAACTGGTTCTTATATTCTGGATCAACACATGAATCCAGACTTTTAGGATCAAACCTCTAAAAACTAATCTTCTCAAAGTGAAACCACCAAAACAAGCTTCATGGACTGAAGGACCGCTCTGCTGAACCACTGCTGACCTCATGACCCCCCCTCATTACAATCAGGGCCTGCTGGAGGCGGGACACATGGCTCCATTACCCAGAAGCCTCAGAGGTTAATGGGCGGAGTGACTCCTCTAAAGCAGCTGTTTGACGGGAAACTACGAATAATAATCATGAATAACAAATAATAAGAGAAGAGAAGTTTCCAGTTGATTTATTTATATGTTAAAATACAAAAAAACAAGAACACGTCTTTGTTTTGAACACTACAGATAACACTTCTATGGAGCTTTCAACTGCTCCTCACTGTCTTCTTCTTGCAGTTTTTATGGACAAAAGGTCCTTAAAGCTGGAGAAACACTCGTCAGCTGATGTGGTTAGAACGTTTAGAAACGTTCCTGCACACGTTCAGACCCTGAAGTTGGATCTCGGAGGTTTCGAGGGACGTTGAGCTCAACGTGGGCACATTTGGAAACTGTTACGTCGGCCCAGAGAGGACAGGAAGTGGAGGTGAAGCTGTTTACTATTAGCCCCGGTGAGGAGGGAGGACTCGGGCCGACCGCCTCATCAAAGCACGGCCTCCAGCTCGCTGCAGAAACCTCCCAGGATCCCCTCCGATCCTGCTGGTGCGACCCAAAAACAAAGAAGCAGAGATCTGCTCCGTCGTCCCTCCCGGAGCTCAGCGGTAATCAGTCGTGACACTTTTGGGCGAGAGCGTCTCCGGAAGCAGCAGCTTCACGACGTGCAGCGGTGGAAAGATGAGAGGTTTAATCAGTCGGAGAGAAAAGAGGGAACGACCATTTTGCTCTTCCTCGACTTCCAGTCGTTTGGCTAATTGGGAGCGTCTCAGAGCACCGGAGCTGAAGTTCCCCTCCGGCTCGGTTCTCCGGATAATCAACGGGCCCCGGTCCGAGGAAGGACGGGAGAGGAGGCCCCGAGGCCGACGCAAAGAGATTGAAAACACCTTTATTCTCGCCCCGACGTTTCCTTTGCTGAGCATCGTTTTCATCTCGGAGCCGCTTCAGGCTTCTGATTGGTTCATTAAAACTACTGTTTACAGGGCTGATTACAGGCTGAAGGTTAGACCGGGCTTTAAACCGGCAGCTGAACGCAGAACTGTGAGGGGGAGAGATCTGTTCCACAGCGATCAACGCAAAGAGAACGAGGCAGAAACAACCTGGAAACTACATACAAAGTCAGAAGGACGTGAAACCAGATCAGGACTCGAGACTTTCTCTTGTCCACGTCTGATGTGAGACCTGAAAGCGTCCGTCTGGACATCAAATCGTCTCGTGAAGTGAACTCTGCACATAATGCAGCGCGAGGAATCTGCAAAAGGCTCCGCGTTCTAAACGACAGCCCACCCATCAAAGCGCCGGTTGAGCCCCGCAGGGTCAAGAATCCCATCATAATTAAATTCCCATGATTCTCTGTTTTCAGGGGGGGGGGGGGGGGGGTTGGCTGCTTGACAATTATGGAAACCAACAATCCAGAAAGGGGGCAGCCTCTCAGCAGCGTAAATTAAACGCTGTTTCTCTGGATTTAAATGCTGCACGCTGACCCGGCGCACGGCGGCGGCTAATGAATAAAATGAGAGAGGGGGGGGGGGGCATTAAAGGCTGAGCAGCTGGAGGAACACTCCCACAATGCAGTTGGAGTCTGAGCTGCAGGAGGAGAGTAAAGCAACGTGAAATATAGAGACTAGCTGGTGAACGAAGTGGAGCTTTGAGATAAAGAAGCATCATGTTAACCTGAGATTCAAAGTGGAATTACAGGTTCAGCTGTTTGCAACTTTATAAGACGATAATACGTCAGAGGTTTGTTCTGCTGCCAAAACCACACGTTAATTCAACTTTAAATCTATTTTAAATATCAGTTCTAAGAAGATAAACGTCGGCTGATGGATGTTCTTCAGGGAACCACGAATCTTTGTGCCGATCGATCTTGTGGCATCTAAGATATGTTCAAAAGCTGATCCACCGACTCATGATGATTCAACCTCAGAGGAGCATGAACCGCATTTTATCACAATCTAAAGGTTTTTGAAGATATTTCCGTGGAGGCTAAAAATGAGGATTTCTCAGAGTTTCTTGAAGATAACTTGGTCCAGATGAGCTTCCTGAGAACTCGCAGACGTCTCGGCCTGCCCGGCGTTTCCTCTGCGACGCCGCACCGAGGACTAAACGTATGCATGAGAGTACGAACACACACCACGGTGTTGGTAATTACCGCCTCGCTCTCGGCTACTGTGCCGACATTCACACACAGAGAGGTGGCGCCGAGGCAATTTGTGAACTCTGACACCGATAACCTTTAGCAGCAGAAACAGAACAAACCAAATATACAGCATTTACAAGACGCAGTGTGGGGGGGGGGGGGGGGCATGCATACAGGCCTATCATCTGTGGTGGGAGGTGTCGAGTGTGTGTGAGTGTGTGTGTGACAGGCAGGACTGTAGGTGCAATGAGAGGGGAGGCGTGAGGGAGACAAAAGGGGGCCTCGGGAAACACAAATTAAAAGCCTTAAATGTCACCGCACACAGTATTGCTTTGCGACACAGGTCATTACTCCCCGTATTATTCGCAGCCTTTTACAACATTAATAACCTGCAAAATATCGCAGCCGATTGCTCTGAAAGAGAAGTATGAAGGTGGACTGAGACGTCGACTGATTGGAGACGATTTAACTTTTCATTTTGCACAAAACGATGCCGGAGTCTCAGACTCAGACTGAATACAAGGTGTATGTGTTGGGGGGGGGGGGGGGGGGGGGACAGACAGACAGACAGCGAGCTCTGATTTGGTGATTTGAGGCTCGTAGTCGATGCATCGTAGACGGTCGGACAATAAAACATCCGTACGATAAAGAACGATCGGGTTCTTTAGAGGTACGAAGCTTCTGTGAATGAGAAGTTAACTACGACTCCCAAGATGCACTTCAGCAGCAAACAAATTATTTTTAAGATCAATTCCCTTTTAATTGAGTATTGTGACCGGCTCCCCGAGGCTCATGGGTAATGTAGTATTTAAAGTAATAAAGAACATCATCTTAGAGGCTGTTTACGGTTAAAAACACGACAGACGGGATTATTTCAACATCTTTAGAGCCCAGATGGAGAATCTCCCGTTAACAAATCACCAAATCCCTGCTGACCGGGTCCAGCACTGGGGGGTCGGGGGGTCGGGGGGGGGGGGGGGGTCCACCTGTCGGTCTCAGGTCCACCACAACACTTTGTTCTTTACCTTCTGAGTTGTGCAGACTGTTGGTGTAAATGCTGCGCAGACTACCGACACGGTTAAGTTTCCACGCTTTACGTTTGGCTGCATCCTCCGACGGCAGGAAGAGAGGAAGAGGAGGAAGAGGAGGAGAGGAAGGAAGAAGAGGAGGAAGGATAGGATGGAGGAACGAGGTGACATTTACAAGAGAAAACAGAGAAGAAGAAACGAGAGACAGGCGTCAAAAAAAAGAAGCAGCGCTGAGGACTCAGGGGGGGCGTGGCTTGTGTCGAGAGTGGGCGGGGCCAATGAGCAGGATGAAGGGATGGACGTTAAGTTTGCAACATAAACGAGAACAGAAGAGAAAGCAAAGTCATCGGACCTCGTTCAGCAAATAAAATGAGTTCTACAGTCAATTAAAACTCAACTTCCTGTTGACTTTTCACATTAAAAGCTAAAAGGCTGCTGAGTTTCTGTGGAGCTTTTATTGTGAAACATCAACTCGTTGAAGCTTCAACAGAAAAAAGAAACTTGGAATGCCTGTAAATATCCAATAACACACATTAATAATCCAGATTAAAGCAGGATTACACAGCAATATAAATATAAAACACATGAATACAACATATGAATAAAAGATAAACCGGCTGCAGCTCTGACTCCTCGTACGGTGGACGGGCTTCGGGCTGCGTGACCTCTGACCTCTGACCCGAGCTCCGTCTTCACACAGCGGGCGCGTGGTGGCGTTCACCCCCCGAGGCCACCGGCAGCATTTACACGGCGCGGAGCGCGGCAGCGCCGCGGTGACACTTTAAATGTTACTCTGCTTGTTTCCTCGCTCGCTTTAATCCGTTTCATAAATAAATACACACACACACACACACACACGAGCCCCGACACCCCGACGCTGTGGGGCCCGATCTCAAGAACATCGTCGCGAGGAAACGAGGCCGCCGCCTCAGAAAGGTCACGGGTTTGATTCCCCAGAGAGCGCAGCTCTGATACACGCTCGGCTTCAGAGAAACAACAATGAATAATGAGAAGCTGGTTTATCTTCAGCTAAATGTAGCTAAATGTAGCTAAATGTAGCTAAATGTAGCTAAATGTAGCTAAATGTAGCTCTTTGTACATTCTGTGTGTTCTTTGTGAATGACTGAGATCTTGATCTAACTCAGCGTAGATCACAGATGATGAATACGTCTCTCGTGCATAACGACGTGAATGTTGATGAACGTGTCGCACGAACTTAACAAACAAGCAGAACTAGACCGGACCACCTGGACCCTGCTGGACAGGGACCCTCTCTGTTCCACGAGTCCCCCTGATGAACTGATGAACTGATGAACTGATGAACTGATGAACCGCCACTTTAAGAGGAATGTGACGATGAAGCGGAGGAGCGACCGCTCGAGGAATCAAAGCTCCTCCAAAACAAAAGACACTCCTTCACTGCAGCCGTGTCCCGGCCATCCTGCTGCTACCTGTGTGTGGCCACTTCAAACACCTGTGTGTGTGTGTGTGTGTGTGTGTGTGAGAGTGTGAGAGTGTGTGTGTGTGTTCCAGGTCAACTTTCAAAGCTCCAGGATGAAGCGCTGCCATCAAACAGCAGCTAGTTAACGAGAGCTGGGACTGATGTCCAGGCTGTGATCAGCAGGGGTTAACCTGGCACAGGTGTGTGTGTGTGTGTGTGTGTGTGTGTGTGTGTGTCCAGTCAGAGGGAGGACTAGGTTCAGACCAGGATCAGACCCGAGTCCTACAGACCTGATTTCTTGAATAAAGAACACTGAACATGAAAACGTGACGTTGACGCGATGAAGAGGAAGAGGAAGAAGAGGAAGAAGAGGTTCCTGTGGCTCCACTAGAGACTCCTACCTGGTGGGGGGGGGGGGGTCCACAGCGGGCCCCCCCCCCCTCATGAATACTCTGACACCAGATACTTCACCTGCTCGCCCGGCGTGACAGGCGGCGGCCCGCCGGCCGAGCGCGCTCGGTGCTTAATGGCTAAATTGGGAAGACTGTTACTAATCGCTTATTGAATAATGAACGTGACACAGCTGATAAAAGATTTCAATACGGTGGATTATTTATAATATTTCACTTAAAGCCTCTCTCCGGATGACTAATAAGAGGGCGAGGACGAAGGGCTCGGGGAGCGTCTGACAACCGCAGGAAAATAAAATAATCATAAAACAGGAAGGAGGCCGAGGGTTAAAGAACAGACAATAAACAAACACAATGAAGAACAAGACGGTTACACAAGAGAGGAGACGAGACACAACAGAAGGAAGAAAGTAAGATAAAACAAGGGAAGGAGGTGGACAAAGGAGACGAGGTGGTAGGAGACAGGAGAGGAAGTGAAAGCAGGCGAAGCGTCGCTCCGTCACTCAGACAGCCACTTGCCCTGTCAGCTGCTTGATGCCTCCGTGATGGAGAGACGAACATTACACATCTGCTGCCGCCGCCACATCTGTTCAAGCAGCCATGGTGAGAGCCTACACATCTGTCTTTATATATATATATATATAAAGACATGAATATACGTACATAAATGTGTATATTTATTATATACAGTAAGAGGGAGACAGAGGTATGATTTACCTCCTGCATTGCTGTGAGTTTCTACGTGATACACAACGGTATCGTCTCATTATTAAAGACACGAGACGAACAGATTCTCTGTAATGTTGCAAACAAACCAAAAACATGATCTCCTCAGTGGAGGAAACCAGACTCCACACCGAGCTTCATCCAACAAAAGGACCACAAATAAATAACTTCTTATGGACAAATAAAGGCCAACACACACCAGCTCTGAAGATGATTCAAGCTTCTTTCTCTCTCTGACCGTCAGAGCTTCCACATCTTCAGCACTTGATCAGAGTGGTAACTGTGCATCACTATGTATACTTTAAATCAATAGAACACATGTGTCAGCGGTTCAAGTCTTTACTTCCCGTCTTTATGTCTTTACTTCCCGTCTTTATGTCTTTACTTCCCTTCTCTACATCTTTACTTCCCTTCTTTACTCCCCATCTTTACTTCCCGTCTTTACATCTTTACTTCCCTTCTTTACATCTTTACTTCCCTTCTTTACATCTTTACTTCCCGTCTTTACATCTTTACTTCCCTTCTTTACATCTTTACTTCCCTTCTTTACATCTTTACTTCCCTTCTTTACTTCCCATCTTTATGTCTTTACTTCCCGTCTTTATGTATTTACTTCCCTTCTCTACATCTTTACTTCCCTTCTTTACTCCCCATCTTTACTTCCCGTCTTTACATCTTTACTTCCCTTCTTTACATCTTTACTTCCCGTCTTTACATCTTTACTTCCCTTCTTTACATCTTTACTTCCCTTCTTTACTTCCCTTCTTTACATCTTTACTTCCCTTCTTTACATCTTTACTTCCCATCTTTACATCTTTACTTCCCATCTTTACATCTTTACGTCATTACTTCCCATCTTTACTTCCCTTTACATCTTTACTTCCCTTCTTTAGATCTTTACTTCCCATCTTTACATCTTTACGTCATTACTTCCCATCTTTACTTCCCTTTACATCTTTACTTCCCTTCTTTACGTCTTTACTTCCCATCTTTACGTCATTACTTCCCATCTTTACTTCCCTTCTTTACATCTTTACTTCCCTTCTTTACGTCTTTACTTCCCGTCTTTACGTTGTTACTTCCCATTTTTACTTCCCGTCTTTACTTCCCGTCTTTACTACCCGTCTTTACTTCCCGTCTTTACTTCCCGTCATTACTTCCCGTCTTTACTCCCCATCTTCTACTTCCCATCTTTTACTTCCCGTCTTTACTTCCCGTCTTTACTTCCCGTCTTCACTTCCCGTCTTTACATCTTCACTTCCCGTCTTCACTTCCCATCTTCACTTCCCGTCTTTACTCTCCGTCTTTACTCCCCATCTTCTACTTCCCATCTTTTACTTCCCGTCTATACTTCCTGTCTTTACGTCTTCACTTCCCGTCTTTACTTCCCGTCTTTACCTCCCACCACGACCCTAGAGGTCTCAGATCAGGGTTCCGGTTATGTCACAAACTGGTCCAGAGTTAGATCAGAGGAAGAGGAAGAGGATGAAGAGATGAAGGGCTGACAGAATGAGAGGATGAGGAGATCCGTCCCTCCTATCGAGAGGTCGGGAGTCTCAGACGATCACATGACTGCGTTTCCCAACCCGGGTCACAGACTGTACACGTAGTACTGTGAAGAATACTTCAGAATACTTCAGCACTGTGAAGAATACTTCAGAGTACTGTGCTGGAAACATCAAAGCTGTTTGAAGGTGGAGGTGAAACTTCAATGATGCAGAATGTTAAATGTATATATATATATTGGAAGTTCTTGGAAGTATACAAGTAGTTAGATATTCTTAAATATATAAGCATGAACATATTTGTAATACTTTTTAAAGTATGCAAATCTTCATATATTTTGAGGCATCTAAATATATTAATCGCAACTATTTAGAAGTAAATATGTATATAGTTGAACGTGAAATGTGTGTACTAGTACACAGATGTTTAGAAACACTGGTTAGAATGGACGTCTGTAGATTAGTGGGAGTAAATGGATATTTGGAGGCTGGATTTGAAAGTGTACAAGATATTTGAAGTACTTGTTTCTGGGGGGGGGCATTTAACAGTCGGACCTGGGCGGGGAAAGTGAGAGGCGAGGGGGGGGAGATGGCGTTACCTTCCGCAGTACCAGAGAGGCCGTCGGCTTTGAAGTTGCTGGTGCTCTTCTTCCGGCGGTGCTTCTTGCGGTTGGCGTGCGGCGATGGCGGCGGCTCCATCTTGGGACTGGTGGTGCTGGAGATACTGGGACTGGAGCAGACCGAGTCTCCCAGACCGGTATCTACAGAGACCAGAAGAAGACACACTGAGGGGGGTGCTGGAGATACTGGGACCGGAGCAGACAGATCTGTGACTGTGAGACAGGAAGTGATATATTTCTGCCCTTCATAGATTATCCACTTCCTGTTCTGACTCATCTTTGATGTTTTATGTTAATTTATTCCTCCACTGCTTCCTGTGAACATAGATCTTGTGTAGGTCACAGACCTTTAACATGTGGTGGAAATATAGAAATAAAAAGAGGAGAAACGGATACCGAACCGATACCCAATCAGAGGAGGGAGTCTCTCTCTTCACGGCGCTCGCTGACAGCTGTGACTAGCGGCAGAATAAAATAACATTCAGCTTCCATCAATATCACAGCGCTGACAAGACAACACACACACACACACACAGGCGGCCCCAAGGACGGCCATAACTTATTCCACAATC
>NC_136551.1:578457-598457 GCF_910591455.1 Pholis gunnellus
GAGACGAGGACATTTAGGACATTTAGGACATTTAGGACACGTTTAGAGTCTGTAGCTGAGGATGTTGATGAATGAACTGAACGTGAATAACAACAAGAGATTAAACAAAGTGTTTCTGGGGATTAACTCGGGATAATAAAGCAGAGAAATCCCTGAATTATACGACGGAGACAAAGACGCTCTAATCCCTCAAAGCGGCGCTGAAGTGGCCGAGCTCGCCCGGCTCGGATTGGCTCCGCCCCCTAAACACGGCGGGCCCGCCGCCCGGGAGCCTCCAACGCCTCCACCGCCCCCCGATGAGGAGCTCTCCTCCGGATCACAGAGGTGAGTGAAAACACGGTAATCAGGGACGAGAGGCGCTTGTTTAATCCACCCCCCCCCCCCCTCTGACCCCGGAGAGGAGCAAGGCATTGTGGGAGGTGGGCCTCCTCTTCAACATGAAGAAGACGAGCAGAAACAAAGCTCACGACCCGCTGGGACGGATTAAAACCACCGCGGGTCCCACCGAACCGCTTCAGACGGGACGAAGAGGACGTTCAGAGGAAGAGAGGACGTTTAGAGGAAGAGAGGACGTTCAGAGGAAGTGAGGACGTTTAAAGGAAGCGAGGACGTTTAGAGGAAGTGAGGACGTTTAAAGGAAGTGAGGACGTTTAAAGGAAGCGAGGACGTTTAGAGGAAGTGAGGACGTTTAAAGGAAGCGAGGACGTTTAGAGGAAGTGAGGACGTTTAGAGGAAGTGAGGACGTTTAAAGGAAGTGAGGACGTTTAAAGGAAGCGAGGACGTTTAGAGGAAGTGAGGACGTTTAAAGGAAGCGAGGACGTTTAGAGGAAGTGAGGACGTTTAAAGGAAGCGAGGACGTTTAAAGGAAGCGAGGACGTTTAGAGGAAGAGAGGACGTTTAGAGGAAGCGAGGACGTTTAAAGGAAGCGAGGACGTTTAGAGGAAGTGAGGACGTTTAAAGGAAGTGAGGACGTTTAAAGGAAGCGAGGACGTTTAGAGGAAGTGAGGACGTTTAAAGGAAGCGAGGACGTTTAGAGGAAGTGAGGACGTTTAAAGGAAGCGAGGACGTTTAGAGGAAGCGAGGACGTTTAGAGGAAGCGAGGACGTTTAGAGGAAGCGAGGACGTTTAGAGGAAGCGAGGACGTTTAAAGGAAGCGAGGACGTTTAGAGGAAGCGAGGACGTTTAGAGGAAGCGAGGACGTTTAGAGGAAGCGAGGACGTTTAAAGGAAGCGAGGACGTTTAGAGGAAGCGAGGACGTTTAGAGGAAGCGAGGACGTTTAAAGGAAGCGAGGACGTTTAGAGGAAGCGAGGACGTTTAAAGGAAGCGAGGACGTTTAGAGGAAGCGAGGACGTTTAGAGGAAGCGAGGACGTTTAGAGGAAGCGAGGACGTTTAAAGGAAGCGAGGACGTTTAGAGGAAGCGAGGACGTTTAGAGGAAGCGAGGACGTTTAAAGGAAGCGAGGACGTTTAGAGGAAGCGAGGACGTTTAGAGGAAGCGAGGACGTTTAGAGGAAGCGAGGACGTTTAAAGGAAGCGAGGACGTTTAGAGGAAGCGAGGACGTTTAGAGGAAGTGAGGACGTTTAAAGGAAGCGAGGACGTTTAGAGGAAGCGAGGACGTTTAGAGGAAGCGAGGACGTTTAGAGGAAGCGAGGACGTTTAGAGGAAGCGATGAAGACGTGTTATGTCTCCTGGTCCTCACGTCCTCCAGAGGTTCCAGGTCTTTAGGGGACACGTCCGTCCACAGAGTGAAGACACAGAAACAGGAAGAACACCTGTGAGCTGAAGCTCACATTAACCTGATTACAACCTTAAATAAACCCTAAAGCGACGAGGACCAGGAGGACCACGTCCTCACCGTCCAGCTGTAGGACTCTAATTGGTCCTCACACACACACACACACACACACACACACACACACACACACACACACCGTCCCCCGGTGTGGCTCCGCCTCCTTCTGGCAGCTCGGCTGACAAAAGGCCAATTCAAAGCCAAGTGCTCTCGACGGCGTCTTAACAAGCCACCGGAGAGTCCTCGAGCCAGCGGCATGCTGGGTAAACCCTCCACACACACACACACACACACACACACACACACACACACACTCACACACACACACACACACTGCCCTCCGACAGATTGACCGAGGTAATTGAGTCTCCATTTGCATCGGGGAGCTTTCATCATCGGCCCGGTCGTCCACGCGGCGTCCAGGACGGATGTGTGTATCGACCACACACACACACACACACACACACACACACACACACACACACACACACACACACACACACACACACACACACACACACACACACACACACACACACACACACACACACACACACACACACACACACCCCGACGGCAGCTGGTGTGTGTGTGTGTGTGTGTGTGTTGGTATAAATGGATGCATAAAGATGCAGCAGGACCCGACACATGAAAATCCATAAAGAGCGACTGAAAGCGGACGGATAGAAGAAGAAGAGACGCCGGCTGATGAAGGAGGAGAAGAAGAAGAACAGGAAGTGTTTAAACGTGGATTAGAGAGACACGTGTCCACTTTATTAGGTACAGCACACACGGGGCTGTTCCTGTTATTTTGTCCACCGCATTTAGACTCAGACCCACAAGACTTTAGAGGATAAATATAATAATAATAATCTGTTCATTATTATCTTCGTGTTTAATCATTTAAACTTGTTTAATTACATTCTGTATCTTTTTACTAGATTGATTATTAACATGTTTTTATTATTTTAATAATAATCTTTGTCTGTAAATTGATTTATTTGTATTGATTATTTATCATCCTGTAAGATAATAGTTTCTGGTTTACATTGTTTTAATTATTTAAGTCATTAGCAGCTCCTGAGTTTCAGCTGAAAGCCAGTAAGTTGAGTTTTTAGTGTAATAATTATAAAACCTGTTAAAATAATACTAAATACTGAACGCAGGTCAGGTGTTGACCTGTAGGGGGCGTGGCTACAGGAGCAGGAGTCTCTTCTTCTTTTGTCCCGCTCCTCTTCCTCTTCCTCTTCCTCTTCCTCTTAATTAGCGGCATTAATGTGATTTCTTTGCACATAGTCGAGCAATTAGCGGCGCTGATTGACTTTCATTCGATTAGCCTCCGCTAACGCGCTAATTGACGCCGGAGCTGCAGATGCAACGCGCTCCCGCGAAAAAAAAAGAGAAAGAAGAAGAAGAAGCTGTTTGGTGCTGGAGGCTGTGTGTGTGTGTGTGTGTGTGTGTGTTTACTCATGAGTGTGTGTTGATGTGTTAAGTGATGAGTTTTAACACTAATTTACTGCATCAGCTGCTCTAATCGCTGATGGACGTGTGCAGCTCGGTGAAGGCTTTTCTCCGCTCCACGGGGGAATCGAACCGACGACCTGCAGGCTCGTGGGGAGCGCCTTGCTCAAAAAGCAGAGCCGCCCCACGAGCATGCTGGGAGTTTATTCGTATCAGTTAATTAATAAGAGCTTCTTGAATGTGAGTTTCTTTGTTTCTTGGGACAGAAAAAATGTAAATGTGTCAAAACAAAATCACTGATTAACGCAAATAACACAATTATTATAATAAATAATAACACATATTGTGTTGTTATTTATTATAATAAATATCAACACAATATGTGTTATTATTTATTATAATAACACATATTGTGTTATTATAATAAATATCAACACAATATTTGTTAGCCGCAGCTATAAATGTTTCCAGGTCTTTAGAGACAAACCAACAAAACAACTAATATATTAAAATGTGTCTTTAAGAAGCTAATAGCAGCTAATATTTAGCATTCTGACTCAAAACTAGGAAGCGTTCACTTTAGTTCACAGAACAATCAATTCATTAATTAAGATTAAAACGGAGAACTTTTACTCTAAAAACACAATTTAATAAATTCATTTTATATATTAAACTCTTGTTGAAGCAAAATATTCTAAACATATATTAATATATATATTTATAATAAATATAATAAATATATATTAATATATTTATAATAAATATATATTAATAATATATTTATAATAAATATAATAAATATATATTATTAATATATATGTTGTCTTATTAATATCTGTTTATTGATTTCCTACTTTATTCTGCAGCTGCTCACAAAATAAATAAACGTTTAATAAAGAACCTGTCGAATGTGACGCTCCGAGTGCGTGTGTGCGTTTGTGTGTGTGTGTGTGTGCGTTTGTGTGTGTGTGTGTGTGCTTGCGTGTGTGTGTGTGCGTTTGTGTGCGTGTGTGTGTGCAGGATGTTGTGCCAACAGGGCAGAGAGCCGGTGCAATTAGCAGAGACATTACGGCTGATATGAGCAAACAGATGACGAGTCCTCATTAATACATGAGCAGTGTGTGTGTGTGTGTGTGTGTGTGTGTGTGTGTGTGTGTGTGTCCTACATGCAGACTGGGGTGGTAGGTGAGCAGTCCGTTGTCACACAGCGTCACGTACTTCTTCTTCCACTCCTTGTTGAGAGTTTTACCGCTTCTCTTCAGCAGCATCCCCTAAAGACAGGAAGCACACGTCAGACACGAGGTACAAGTACACAAGAGTACTACTGAGACAGGAAGCACACGTCAGACACGAGGTACAAGTACACAAGAGTACTACTGAGACAGGAAGCACACGTCAGACACGAGGTACAAGTACACAAGAGTACTACTGAGACAGGAAGCACACGTCAGACATGAGGTACAAGTACACAAGAGTACTACTGAGACAGGAAGCACACGTCAGACATGAGGTACAAGTACACAAGAGTACTACTGAGACAGGAAGCACACGTCAGACACGAGGTACAAGTACACAAGAGTACTACTAAGACAGGAAGCACACGTCAGACACGAGGTACAAGTACACAAGAGTACTACTGAGACAGGAAGCACACGTCAGACACGAGGTACAAGTACACAAGAGTACTACTGAGACAGGAAGCACACGTCAGACACGAGGTACAAGTACACAAGAGTACTACTGAGACAGGAAGCACACGTCAGACACGAGGTACAAGTACACAAGAGTACTACTGAGACAGGAAGCACACGTCAGACATGAGGTACAAGTACACAAGAGTACTACTGAGACAGGAAGCACACGTCAGACACGAGGTACAAGTACACAAGAGTACTACTGAGACAGGAAGCACACGTCAGACATGAGGTACAAGTACACAAGAGTACTACTAAGACAGGAAGCACACGTCAGACACGAGGTACAAGTACACAAGAGTACTACTAAGACAGGAAGCACACGTCAGACACGAGGTACAAGTACACAAGAGTACTACTAAGACAGGAAGCACACGTCAGACACGAGGTACAAGTACACAAGAGTACTACTGAGACAGGAAGCACACGTCAGACACGAGGTACAAGTACACAAGAGTACTACTGAGACAGGAAGCACACGTCAGACACGAGGTACAAGTACACAAGAGTACTACTAAGACAGGAAGCACACGTCAGACACGAGGTACAAGTACACAAGAGTACTACTGAGACAGGAAGCACACGTCAGACATGAGGTACAAGTACACAAGAGTACTACTAAGACAGGAAGCACACGTCAGACACGAGGTACAAGTACACAAGAGTACTACTAAGACAGGAAGCACACGTCAGACACGAGGTACAAGTACACAAGAGTACTACTGAGACAGGTAAATATTGTACTTTTTGTTTCTCTCTGAACACTAAAACACGGCGGCGGAATTTGAAACAAATGTTTTCTTGAAACAATCAGTAAAACTACATCGTTCACATTTACAAGATGTAAAAACTGACATCTTTAGAGAGGAGAGAGGAGAGGAGGAGGAGAGGAGAGATGAGGAGGAGACAGGAGAGGAGGAAAGGAGGAGGAGAGAGGAGAGGAGGAAAGGAGAGAGGAGGAGAGAGGAGAGGAGAGAGGGGAGAGGAGGAGAGAGGAGAGGAGAGAGGAGGAGAGAGGAGGAGAGGAGAGAGGAGGAGGAGAGAGGAGAGGAGGAAAGGAGAGAGGAGGAGAGGAGAGAGGAGGAGAGAGGAGGAGAGAGGAGAGGAGAGAGGAGGAGGAGAGAGGAGAGGAGGAAAGGAGAGAGGAGGAGAGAGGAGAGGAGAGAGGAGAGAGGAGGAGAGGAGAGAGGAGAGGAGAGAGGAGAGGAGAGAGGAGAGGAGAGAGGAGGAGAGAGGAGGAGAGAGGAGAGGAGAGAGGAGGAGGAGAGAGGAGAGGAGGAAAGGAGAGAGGAGGAGAGAGGAGAGGAGAGAGGAGAGGAGAGAGGAGAGGAGAGAGGAGAGGAGAGAGGAGAGAGGAGAGGAGAGAGGAGAAGAGAGAGGAGAGGAGAGAGGAGAGGAGAGAGGAGAGGAGAGAGGAGAGAGGAGAGGAGAGAGGAGAGAGGAGGAGAGAGAGGAGAGAGGAGAGGAGAGAGGAGAAGAGAGAGGAGAGGAGAGAGGAGAGGAGAGAGGAGAGGAGAGAGGAGAGAGGAGAGGAGAAGAGAGAGGAGAGGAGAGAGGAGAGGAGAGAGGAGAGGAGAGAGGAGAGAGGAGAGGAGAGAGGAGAGAGGAGAGGAGAGAGGAGAGAGGAGGAGAGAGAGGATGCAACATGTTAATAGTTTCATATTCATGTAGAATCTCTTTTTTGGATCCTTCACTGGAAACACTTGTTGATATAAAGAATCAGTGTGAAAGAAGTGATGAAAGGAATGAAACTTGTTTTTCTTGTTCTGCACTGAAGACGTGTTCTAGTTCTCTCCTCCTGGTTCTCTCCTGGTTCTAGTTCTCTCCTCCTGGTTCTCTCCTGGTTCTAGTTCTCTCCTCCTGGTTCTCTACTGGTTCTAGTTCTCTCCTCCTGGTTCTCTACTGGTTCTAGTTCTCTCCTCCTGGTTCTCTCCTGGTTCTAGTTCTCTCCTCCTGGTTCTCTCCTGGTTCTAGTTCTCTCCTGGTTGTGTTTCTATAGAGCAGCAGAACGTTGTGCTCCAGACAGAAACAAACACAGAAACATGTGATTCCTGTAACGTAACCCAGACGAGCTGAAGTGGTTTCTTTGGTTTCTGTGCACATTGGATCTAAATCCCATCCAGAGGTTTCTGGAGCAGAGATAACGAGCTCACAGCCAGCAGAGGATCAGAGTCTCCTCACAACACAACGTCTGAACGAGAAATCAGCACTGATTTAATTGTCTGACTCGTTTTTTAAACACTCGGCTCTCCTACGCACATCAGCCGCGGCTCACTGGCCGCTTAGGCCCAGCGCCCGCCCGCCCACACTTCATTTGAGCCGGATTCATTAGGTTAGAAAGAGAGAGAGAGAGAGAGAGAGAGAGAGAGAGAGAGAGAGAGAGAGAGAGAGAGGCAGAAGGTCAAAGAGAAGCCGAGAGAGAGAGGGAGAGAGAGGGAGAGAGAGAGAGAGAGAGAGGGAGAGAGAGGGAGATCAGAGAGGCAGGGGGGGATAAAACTGTCCGCTGATTAGCAATTACAGCCGCGCTGCCACGCGTGTCACTTCACTGGACCTCTACAACATTAACACTCCGACAGAGGATATTAATAGAGTCCAGCCGTGAAGGGAGATGGGGGGCTGGGGGGGGGGGGGCACCACAGAAGAAGAAGAGGGGGAGGGGGAGATGGACAGGAGCCCTCGCTCTCCGCTCAGCTTTCATTACGGCGCTCGGTGGCGGCGGGACGGGCCCTGGGTGACCCCTCGCCGCCGGTGACGGCACATTTGGCGTTTAATTGGCGCTGACACGACGCCAGGAAAGGGGGGGGGGGGGGGGCGCTTCAGAGTGACGGAGACGGGAGGCGGCGGCGGTCTGACGGACGCCAGAAAGAATCCCACAGAGTCCACGAGGTGAGATCCTGGAGTAAATACAGACGGACAACGAGGACGGGTTCCTCTCTGCACAATAAAGCTACATGCTAACGGCGGCTACGCTCATGGTCTTGGTTTTGGTCCAAGACCGCCGTGGTAAACACGAGGCCCGGTGCAGATTAACTCAGCGATACAGATGTTTAAACATCCAACACATTATACTCATAAGAAGCCAGCTATGAAAGCTGAGTTCCAGAGGTTTAGAAGCTGCTAATCTGATTCAGAGGATCAGTTACTGGCACATTATCAGCTTTTAAGAGCTTCGTCAGGTCGCTCAATGTTGTTTCCAGTGATTAACACTAATTTCAGCTCATGTCAAGAGGAAGTAAAACAGTGTGTGTGTGTGTGTGTGTGTGCGCGCTGCAACAACAACAGGGTTTCCCCACGGTGCAGTAAACGCGACTTGACGAGCTTCCTGCTGCTCTGAAGTGAAAGCTGCCGGCAGCCGTGCAGCTGTCAGGCCAGCTGATCATCCGTTACTGCCCGTTAGTGAGCGAGCAGCAACATGTTCCCAGGCAGAGACGGAGGATGTGTGTTTACATCAATTAAGACTTCTGAGGTCAGCGGCGCCCTCGTGGGAGGGTTTTCCATTTTAATCAATCAACGGACTTACACGGATTATGTGGACGTTTAATGATCATCGAGGGACCGCGGAGTCCTTTTCTCGCCAACATCCATGTTCCATTGGAGACACTTGATCTGGTTACTTTTTGATTCCCGTCTGAATAATGCAAACGCACTAAATCACCAATATCCCAACGTCATCTACGTCCTGTGGCCATCACCTGCACCAGACGTCCTGTAGTCCATCAGCTCAGTCTTTGTCTACGTCCTGTCTGTTACGTCTCATCATCGTCTCTGACATCGTACCGTCTCGTTCAGGTTACGTTGTCTTATACGTCACATCGTTGTTGCCTACATCCCGTTTTTCTACGTCTCGCCGTTGTCGCCTACGTTTTTCTACGTCTCGCCGTTGTCGCCTACGTTTTCTACGTCTCGCCGCTGTCGCCTACGTTTTTCTACGTCTCTCCGTTGTCGCCTACGTTTTCTACGTCTCTGCGTTGTCGCCTACGTTTTTCTACGTCTCTGCGTTGTCGCCTACGTTTTTCTACGTCTCTCCGTTGTCGCCTACGTTTTCTACGTCTCTGCGTTGTCGCCTACGTTTTCTACATCTCGCCGTTGTCGCCTACGTTTTTCTACGTCTCTGCGTTGTCGCCTACGTTTTCTATGTCTCTGCGTTGTCGCCTACGTTTTCTACGTCTCTGCGTTGTCGCCTACGTTTTCCTACGTCTCGCCGTTGTCGCCTACGTTTTTCTACGTCTCTGCGTTGTCGCCTACGTTTTCTACGTCTCTGCGTTGTCGCCTACGTTTTCTACGTCTCTGCGTTGTCGCCTACGTTTCCTACGTCTCTACGTTGTCGCCTACGTTTCCTACGTCTCTGCGTTGTCGCCTACGTTTCCTACGTCTCTACGTTGTCGCCTACGTTTCCTACGTCTCGCCGTTGTCGCCTACGTTTTTCTACGTCTCGCCGTTGTCGCCTACGTTTTCTACGTCTCTGCGTTGTCGCCTACGTTTTCCTACGTCTCTACGTTGTCGCCTACGTTTTCTACGTCTCTGCGTTGTCGCCTACGTTTTCTACGTCTCGCCGTTGTCGCCTACGTTTTTCTACGTCTCTCCGTTGTCGCCTACGTTTTCCTACGTCTCGCCGTTGTCGCCTACGTTTTCTACGTCTCGCCGTTGTCGCCTACGTTTTCCTACGTCTCGCCGTTGTCGCCTACGTTTTCCTACGTCTCTACGTTGTCGCCTACGTTTTCTACGTCTCTGCGTTGTCGCCTACGTTTTTCTACGTCTCGCTGTTGTCGCCTACGTTTTTCTACGTCTCGCCGTTGTCGCCTACGTTTTCCTACGTCTCGCCGTTGTCGCCTACGTTTTCCTACGTCTCGCCGTTGTCGCCTACGTTTTCCTACGTCTCGCCGTTGTCGCCTACGTTTTCCTACGTCTCGCCGTTGTCGCCTACGTTTTCCTACGTCTCGCCGTTGTCGCCTACGTTTTCTACGTCTCGCCGTTGTCGCCTAATTATATATATATATATATATATATATATATGTTGGTTGCAGAGACTTCAAATAAAAGAACAAACTTCCAGTTGATACAAATATCAAAAGCTATGAGTCTTTTTTTCCTTCACTTTTTCATAAAAACATAAACGAAATAAAAAAAGGAACATTGTCCTTTAATCTTATTGTATTTCTGAGGGATCGATCTCTTTAACGTGAAATAAAAACGACAGCATCCGGGCAGAGAAGAGACTAAATGAGAAGGTCAGTAGGATCTCTGACTGATGTTTAACTAGATGGTTCTGGAGGCCTGGACTGAACTAAACTGGGGGTGAGACAATATTTCTTACACTTTCCCATCCAGACCTGGTATTTGGGGAGGGAGATGTCAGCAAATTAATTTTGGCCATCCATCCAGAGGATGACAAGCGATCAGTTTGCTGGAGGGGAAGGCTAATTGAACGCCGCGTCGAAAACCCTCCTGATGGGTAATATCTTTCATTATTCACCTCCCCGGGCTTCATGACACACACACGTCGCCTCTTATTTTACCTTCGGGGAGGGAGGGATGGGGGGGGGGGGGCAGCCATGACAGCTCACAAGGTCTCCACATGGGAAAATAGATGTGCGGAGATAAATACATCCTCAGATATACTCTCTCCTCGCTGCACCGAGGCACTTCTCCGCCCCGGTGAAGTATTGTGGGGTAGTGCTTAGGAAAAGGTCGCTAGCTTGGGGGGGGACGTGGGGGGGCGGCGAGGAGATGAAGTCATTTGTTAGGCATCCGAAAACGTCCAAGGGCATTACTGAGATTTACAACTGTACGGTTGTTCTTTAAAGATCCAAACAAAAGAGTTGAGTTCAAGTGGGCGGAAACAGGAAGGATGCAAGTTTTCTCTAATAGGAATAAATACTAGTTATAGATCCCTAAAAAACTCCCCGGGACACACACTCTCCTCTCATACTGACACTTCTTCTTCTCCTCGGTGAGGTATCGCGGTGGAGTGCTTAAGAAAAGGTCGCTAGCTCGGGGGGGGGGGAGCCGAGACATGAAGTCATTCGTTAAGACGACGACGCATCCGAAGAAACGCTCGCAGGGCTCAAACCCGAGGGTCTCTGATTAACGGCAGCCACGCGCTGGAAAGGAAGAAACTCTTTCATGTTAAGTTTAGGGATTGAACAACACGGCAAAATCCAGAGAAATGACAAACGGTGAAATTCTTTCTAGTAAACAACGCTGACCCCGTCTCGTTGTCGCCTACTTCCTACGTCTCGTTGTCGCCTACTTCCTACGTCCCGTCACGTTGTCGCCTACTTCCTACGTCTCGTTGTCGCCTACGTCCCGTCTCGTTGTCGACTACTTCCTACGTCTCGTTGTCGCCTACGTCCCGTCTCGTTGTCGCCTACTTCCTACGTCTCGTTGTCGCCTACGTCCCGTCTCGTTGTCGACTACTTCCTACGTCCCGTCTCGTTGTCGCCTACTTCCTACGTCTCGTTGTCGCCTACGTCCCGTCTTGTTGTCGACTACTTCCTACGTCTCGTTGTCGCCTACGTCCCGTCTCGTTGTCGACTACTTCCTACGTCCCGTCTCGTTGTCGCCTACTTCCTACGTTTCGTTGTCGCCTACGTCCCGTCTCGTTGTCGCCTACGTCCCGTCTCGTTGTCGACTACTTCCTACGTCTCGTTGTCGACTACTTCCTACATCCCGTCGTTGCCTACTTCCTACGTCCCGTCTCGTTGTCTCCTACTTCCTACGTCCCGTCGTTGCCTACTTCCCGCCCGTCGTCGTCGAAGCCTGCGTCCCATCATCGTCATAAAATAAATGTTTTCTATCTCATAAATCTGAACAATCCAACAGCTAGTAAACCTTCCTTCCATTGTGTGAATCTGAACAGCACAAGAAAGGAACTCTCTCAAAGGTTTGTTTCCTCCTGTCCGGCTATAGATGGGGACTAATCTACCCTCTAATCACTCAATCACCCCCCTATTTTCCTCAGACAATGGACTCTTCCCCCGGCCTCTTGAAGGGAATGACAGCGGATCGTAGAGGAGATACGGGGACCAGGACGATCTGGAAATGGGGGGGTCGAAGACCTTTTGTTCTTCCTCGTCTCCAGAGAGCAGGAGGCTAAATTAGAGGTGTCACCGAGGGAAGCCGGACGCTCCCCCTTCGTCTATCGGCGGCGGCCATCTGATCCGGCTTGAGCGGCGGTCGCAGCTCATCCATCATCCTCTCAGACGGACGAGAGAGCGTTGGTCTAATCACGGCCAGAGAAAGGAATAAAAGCAAAGAGACTCCAGGTAAACGTCACCTGGTGGGGAGAAGATACGAACTACTGGTGTCCACATAAAGGAGCTCATTCCTTCTCGGATTATCTCATATTAAAGGACTTTCAGAAGGTCGGAAAATATTCAGTTTTCCACCCAAACAACAAGACGTTTCTGACCTTTCAGATTAAAATAAATCCTGATATTTCACAGGAATAAGACTTCAACTTGTGCTTAAAATAAATAAGTTTGTGGTCATGAAATCAACACAAAGATTAGAAGACATCAACTGCATCTACATGTGTGTGTTTAAGTTAACTTGAACCTAATTTCAGATTTAAATGATGCAGGATTTAATATTTTTGATAAGGGATTGTCTTAAGAAACAAGCACTACATCTTAACAAAGATGGTTTTATATTTTCTCAGACTGTGCAGCCTTGGTGGAGCTGCTTTAAAGCATCTCTTCTCTCCGTGAGGCCCTCGAACCCGACGACGGTCGCTACAGGAGACAAACAAGTTAAAGGTAAAAACCTCCACGACGAAACATCAGAACAGACGCTCGCCGGCGTCGGTCTCCGCCACAAGGTCGGCGTTGATGAGGCAAGGACGGCGGAGAGGGCAGGACGCAGACCACATCAAATAAAACACCACAGAAGAAGAGAGAGAGGGGAGCTGATTTATCTGATAAGAGTTCTGGGTAATTAATTAGAAACTCAATTATCCAAACCTTACTTCAGCAGTCTCACTTCATTAGCGGATGAAAAGAAAAAACTTGCTCGACTCCGACGACCGGAGAGAGGCAGGAAGAGTGAGGAAGAAAACCAGCGGGAGACCCCCCCCCCCCCCTCAGGTCACCACTGACGGTACACAAACACAACAAAGTGGCCGCGGGGACGCATTGAGCGCGCTCAGAGCGACCCACACCCCCCCCGCCCCCGCCGCCGCCGCCAGCGAGCGCTCCGTGGAGACCGCCGTGCCGAGGCGTAATGAGCACGATCTAAAAATGCTCTTTGATTGACGCCTGTGTTCCTTGTTTTAATTATTTCTCAAACTAAAAAGAGAGAGACACCCCCCCCCCCCCCACGAGAAAAATCTAATTTCCAGGGGTTAGTGTGCATGACAAAAATGTCATCATGGCCAAAATGGCTCCGAGCGGTGACAACCTTTCCCAGGGAAATGATATTTTTCCAATCCGGGCGGAAGGCGGATCGTGTCGCCCTCGTTAAAGCCCTTGATAGCAGGTCTTTAATATTCACCGTCTTAATTAGGGCCGCAGTTAATTTCATTAAATTCTTTGGCTGCTAAATGAAGCAGATTATGAGACATCTTTTATTGCGAAGCGTGAAATTACAGCCTGCCCGCTGCCAATGGCGGGGCGAAACTAATGAATTACAGGGTAAATAACACCCGAATTAACCATCCAATTTAACTCCTTACAAAGCGGCCCGGCGCCGAGGGGGGACGAGTAGACTTGTCAAAACCACCCAGCCCCGCGCTCGTCTGCAGCCCCGCGAGAGGCAATTACAACCTCGACACTAATCAGTGAAGAAGAAGAAGACGGCAAAGCAGCGTCCGAGGCCTCGAGACTTCTGCAGGAAATCAGAGGGTGAATGTTCTTCTGCAGCGGGAGGTCGATTACTCTGAGGTCAGTTACACAACTAAAGACGGGGGACGCAAGAGTCCGCCAACGTGGTCTCTGGTGCATACCGTGTTTTTATAACAAACTGAAGAACAAAAACGGCTCATTCGTACTCATTTCTATCGGTTATGGGAGTGAAATGTTCTGTAATTTAACAAGAAACACGACGGTGGTTATAATGGTAAGGTCAAAGGTCAAGTAGGAAGTGGATCCAGATTTTTCTGGGGGCTAGTCGACCCTCTTTAACGTTAACCATCGCAGCGTAAGTAGAGTTAACGTTAACCATCGCAGTGTAAATAAAGTTTTATCGTTAACCATCGCAGCGTAAATAAAGTTTTAACGTTAACCATCGCAGTGTAAATAAAGTTTTAACGTTAACCCTTGCAGTGTAAATAAAGTTTTATCGTTAACCATCGCAGCGTAAATAAAGTTTTATCATTAACCATCGCAGTGTAAATAAAGTTTTAACGTTAACCCTTGCAGTGTAAATAAAGTTTTAACGTTAACCCTTGCAGTGTAAATAAAGTTTTAACGTTAACCCTTGCAGTGTAAATAAAGTTTTAACGTTAACCCTTGCAGTGTAAATAAAGTTTTAACGTTAACCCTTGCAGTGTAAATAAAGTTTTATCGTTAACCCTTGCAGTGTAAATAAAGTTTTATCGTTAACCCTTGCAGTGTAAATAAAGTTTTATCGTTAACCCTTGCAGTGTAAATAAAGTTTTAACGTTAACCATCGCAGTGTAAATAAAGTTTTATCGTTAACCCTTGCAGTGTAAATAAAGTTTTAACAAGACCATCGCAGTGTAAATAAAGTTTTATCGTTAACCCTTGCAGTGTAAATAAAGTTTTATCGTTAACCCTTGCAGTGTAAATAAAGTTTTATCGTTAACCCTTGCAGTGTAAATAAAGTTTTATCGTTAACCCTTGCAGTGTAAATAAAGTTTTAACGTTAACCCTTGCAGTGTAAATAAAGTTTTATCGTTAACCCTTGCAGTGTAAATAAAGTTTTATCGTTAACCCTTGCAGTGTAAATAAAGTTTTATCGTTAACCCTTGCAGTGTAAATAAAGTTTTAACGTTAACCCTTGCAGTGTAAGTAAAGTTCTATCGTTGACATCACAGATCTGTGAACCACTTCCTCCTCTCGGCCTTCAACGAGGAGCTGAGCCTCGTTCATTTACTGCACCAGTAACAGAAGCCGTTGTTAGTCCTGGTCCCAGGAGGGGCAGACAAACCACCAGCCGGCCCCCGGTCCACCGTCTCTGAGCTCAGACGTGGTTTAGAGGGACGTCTGCGGTCCCGAGCGGCTCGGCTGCTGCTGCTCAAATTAATTTGTTAGTTTTTTGTTTTTTTTCGGTAATTAGCAGCTAATTAGCGTCGTGGAACAGATGTCGGAGGAGCCCCGCAACGTCAACAAGCCGCTGTAAACAACAAAAAAGCTGGACCGGAGGGGAGAGAACCGACCAATCGGCTGCTAGGAACAAGCCAGCGCTTCTTCCTCTGTGGTTTCATGCGTCTCCGCTGGACGCCTCGTCCTCGTCTCCACATGAGCCGGTTTTACTCTTTCAGATCCTCGTGCAGGTCCACATTCATTAGAACGCACCGTTTAAACTCTTTCATTGTGTCGGATAAATATAAATTTAACTCGTCAGAGTTATGAATAAATTATATTCTGAGATATTTAAACAACGAAAGTACATTTAAATGAATGTTTCAAGACATTTCTGTCAGGACGTGTGATTGAATTCTGCCTCCAGATATTAATCCACAATAAAAACATTAATATAATGTTTAAAGGAGCTAAAAAGAAACAGAAAGAAACTCCACATTCTCTCAAAGAAACACCAGAATCCGTCTGTAAGCGACTCTGTTGGACATCGTTTCCTCCTGAACTCCGGCTGTGAGCTGCAGTGATGAAGGTGATGATGACGAAGACGTGACCTCGACCCACACACACACACACACACACACACACACACACACACACACACACACACAGTGTGTAGAAGAGCTTCTCTGGACATGATACGTGCAGTTTGTGTGGATAATTGCCTCAGAGTAGAAACCCGCCCTCTACCCATTATAACCAACAGAGTCCTGGTCTCAGTGTGTGTGTGTGTGTGTGTGTGTGTGTGTGTGTGTGTGTGTGGTTTTAATGAGCGCTGGACTCTCTTCACGGAGGCGTTCCCCGTTAACAAAAGGAGAAGTGAACCGCCGTCACCTCCAGTGGTGGAGAGTCGCTCTAATGAGATCAGGAGGCGGACAAGTGGCTTAAACACACACACACACACACACACACACACACACACACACACACACACACACACACACACACACACACACACACACACACACACACACACACACACACACACACACACACACACACACACACACACACACACTCAGGTGTAAGATCAGAATGAACAGAAGAAGAAGTCGGGAGCAGCGAGAGACAGAATCAACAGAATATCATTTTAAATGTTCTGTGATTATTAGAGACTCAACTTAGTGCGACTCCGTGAGTTCACGGCTTATTATACAGAATATTACCGGATTTTAAAGGAAGTATGTTAAAAAGAACAGTTATTATCGAAGAACTGAAACGGTTTATTGTTCACGACTAAAGAAGAATCCGTTAAACTGAAGAAGAGTTTTGCTGGAACAACGAGTCACGAGGAAGAATCTTCTCTTCTACTCGTTTAACATTCAGACTGAAGGGAAACCGTTTGCTTTCGCTACATTGTGTCAGAAACGCTTCTGTGGAGACGTGATGTGAAATAAATGATGAAAGAAATGAATCCTGAGAGCTTCACACACTCTGTGACATCATGTGATCAACTCATCACCGAGAGAAGAAGAAGCTGCAGTGACTCTCACAGGGAAACAACAGTTAGATTCCACTGATCTGTGACTGAACGCCCCCCCCCCCCCCCCCGTGTGTCTCTCTAATCAGAGAAGCGATTTGTTCATTAGCAGATTACAAACGAGGCCGCGGCGACGACACAAGAGGCTGCGATTAGCGCTCGTTAATTGTCTGATTTGCTTTTCGGGAGAAACAAGCACCCCCCCCCACACACACACACACACACACACACAGACACACACACACACACACACACACACACACACACACACACACACACACACACACCGCTCGTTTTCTTCAAATTAAGAGCTCAGATTCAGGTGCTCGGCTCTCCGTCGCAGCAGGAATGCGTGATTCCGTGTTTCCTCTTCTTCTCCCATCAAAGGGCGGCTTTGAGAGGCACGAAGCGGGAGGTGAAGTGGAGGAGATGAAGTGGAGGAGCAGAGGGAGAGGAGGAGGAGGAGGCGGGCCGGTTTGGAGGACCCAGGAGAGCCCCCTCGGCTCTAATTGATGTTAAGTGTGTGATTCCACTGTTATAATCAGGGCCCAGGACGCCGCTCAGACAGGAAGTCTCACCTGTTTGATGGGGATGGCTCGCCCGCTGCCGATGCTGTCGGCTCGAGCCTCCAGGCCTTTCTTGTCCTTGTCCGGCTCGCTGGCCTTCCTGGACTGTGGGACCAAATAAAAACCCGTTATTATCCACATTAAACCGGCTTTCACTGCACAGCGGCAACATGAAAGGTCTTAACAAGCAGGAGATAGAATGAGTAGAGGCTCTGGAGGGATTATGAGACAATGCCCCCCCCCCCCCCACACAGATGATCTGAAACCTGTTATACAGGGACAAGACCCCCAGAGTGACAAGACACAAACACTGCACAGTTTCTAGTCGATTCACGCTTCTCTGTGGTCGTTTTGTGTCTCTTTGTGGTTGTTTTGTGTCTCTTTGTGGTCGTTTTGTGTCTCTTTGTGGTCGTTTTGTGTCTCTTTGTGGTCGTTTAGTGTCTCTTTGCAGCCATGTTGTGTCTCTTTGTAATCGTTTGTCTGTTTGTGTCTCCTTCAATAATCATTTCATAAATGACATGAATATGAGTGTGAAACTTGTGTCTCAGACTCACGGTGAAGAGGTTGGAGCGGCGCTTCGACTGCTTCCTGACGGGCGTCGGCGTGTTGGTGGTCTGCGGCACGTCGATCCGGAGCTCCTTCTGGCTGGTGCTCGGCGTCGACGGCACCGACGACGAGTAGTCGCTCAGGCTGCCGCCGCCGTTACTCGTCTGAGAAGAAGAAGAAGAAGAAGAAATGTTGTGACCTCTAACAGTTTAAATAATGTGACCTCTGACCTCTAACAGTTTAAATAATGTGACCTCTGACCTCTAACAGTTTAAATAATGTGACCTCTGTCCTCTAACAGTTTAAATAATGTGACCTCTGACCTCTAACAGTTTAAATAATGTGACCTCTGACCTCTAACAGTTTAAATAATGTGACCTCTGACCTCTAACAGTTTAAATAATGTGACCTCTGACCTCTAACAGTTTAAATAATGTGACCTCTGTCCTCTAACAGTTTAAATAATGTGACCTCTGACCTCTAACAGTTTAAACAATGTGACCTCTGTCCTCTAACAGTTTAAATAATGTGACCTCTGACCTCTAACAGTTTAAACAATGTGACCTCTGACCTCTAACAGTTTAAACAATGTGACCTCTGTCCTCTAACAGTTTAAACAATGTGACCTCTGACCTCTAACAGTTTAAATAATGTGACCTCTGACCTCTGACAGTTTAAATAATGTGACCTCTGTCCTCTAACAGTTTAAATAATGTGACCTCTGACCTCTAACAGTTTAAATAATGTGACCTCTGACCTCTGACAGTTTAAATAATGTGACCTCTGACCTCTAACAGTTTAAATAATGTGACCTCTGACCTCTAACAGTTTAAATAATGTGACCTCTGACCTCTGACAGTTTAAATAATGTGACCTCTGACCTGGCTGACGTGGACGGCTGACACCTGCGTGGCGCAGACGGACGAGTGGCTCGGGGAGTTGGGCAGCGACTTGCACGGCCCGATGGAGAGCTGCTGCTTCTTCCTGGTGGCCACGATCTTCTGGGCGACTGAAACACGAAACACACGTCACATGACCCACGAGGATCCAACATGGCTTCTGAGTCTCACCGAGGAGCTCAGACCGCATTACATAGCTGAAGTAAACGGTTTATTTGTGAATATCCTCGTGACACAGAGAAGTTCTTCAAATGTCTGAAGACGAGTTGAAGTCCTTCTAGAAACTACAGTTTTCATAATGAATAAAACTACAAACACGTGGACTTCCTGCTCTTCTGATAGTAAATAAACTCTGTAATCAAAGAGAGAATAACTTTCTTCTCTCTTGTCGTCGCCCTTGCGTCGGCCTCGAGTCACCCGGAGGTAAATGTTTACGAGCGTCTCCTCGTTAACGAAGCCTGGGGGGGGGGGGGGGGGGGGGGGGGGGCTTTAACGAGCTCCAATTAAAACAATGGCTTCATCACCTGTGAGAGCGTGAAACAAGGCGCTCTGTGTTTATTGGAACAGAGATAATGGAGTCACTAAAACACATCTCTAATCCTGATGGAATTATTCATGGAGTCTGGTCACATACCTGTGTGTGTGTGTGTGTGTACCTGTGCTGCTCACACCTGGCAGGTTGTATTTTACCTTCTTTAAGTGTGAGGACCAGTTATGATAAGGCCGCGCTAAATGTTTAAACTGCTCGCTTAATGCAATTTAACTTTGTCCATCAATCTCTGTTCTGCTCTGAGAAGCTGCCACTTCCTCCTAATGGAAACGTCTCCCCTTTGATCGGATTTATGACGGGGCTGCACCTCCCATAAAGAGAGGGGGGGGGGCACTGCAGTGTTTCACTGTCAAGTCTGAACATATATATTATATATATGTCTTCTTTCCTTTTGGTTTTACACCTGTGTTTCCAGGTTTCATACACATTTCACCTTCTTTTTTAGGAGAAACTGCTGATAAAATGTGTGAAGACGTGGCTTAAAAACACACACACGACACAAAACATATTTTTAGACTCGGTGTGTCGTACACGTTCAGAAGATATATCATGTTAATAGTTGTTCGTTTCTAGGAAATGCTCATAAATCAGCTTGTTTGTGTCTCTCTGTAGTTGTTTAGTGTCTCTGTGGTCGTGTAGTGTCTCTTTGAGGTTGTTTAATGTCTCTTTGAGGTCGTTTAGTGTCTCTTTGAGGTTGTTTAATGTCTCTTTGTGGTCGTTTAGTGTCTCTGTGGTCGTTTAGTGTCTCTGAG
>NC_136551.1:2403457-2670957 GCF_910591455.1 Pholis gunnellus
GCTTTCACATATGTCATGAAGCAGCACCAGTCTACTACTTTATTTGCTCTTTTGCTACATTAGTTTACCGTTTTTTAAATATTGTTCGGATGATAAACAACATTACGTTTATCAAGTTATGTGTGAGTGTGTTTCTTGCATTGGACACAGTCTTCACATATTTTCTGTGTTTGGAATATTTCTGCTTCTGTATTTCTACGTTTTTCCTTCTGTCGAGGTAAAATGAAACCTCCACCTGTTTGTGTTGCCGACCTCTTCTGGAAACAGCTTTCCATCTTGACCTCACACCTTAGTAGTGAACACACTTTAACTTTTTGTATTCTTTACTTCACGATTGAAGTGGCTCACCACTCTGGAGCCAAATGGATTTTCCGTTCACATAAATACTATTATCCACGGCAGGCCTCTCTTCCCTGGCTCTTCTCCCTCCCTTAGCAATTTCCACAAACAAACATTTTTTTCCCCGCTTTGTACAAAATAGATCAAGAAAACACACAATTATCTCTAAAAAGTGGAACAGATTTTTATTAAATTAACCTTATTAGTGCATTACGGTAAGCAAATGCCAAAAAAAAGGAGTTCCTCATTTGCATTAAGATAGATTTTTCAGGTTGGCTGCACAATTTAATTAAAGAAAAGATTAAGAATCATTAACCAAGCTGCTCTACCTTGCAGTAGCGACAGGCACACATCTGACTCAGGTTAACAGAAACCCAGATGGTGGCTCTCTAACTGTTGAATCTCCGTAACCGAATCAGAATGATCCCATTAGTTTCCAGGGGTGGGGTGGGGGGAGAAATGTGAGGGAATTTAGGGAATTTGCAACACTTGCACATGGTGCAGCCGGCAGCCAAGTTTCATCTGAGGTCCCTGGGTGACTTTCTGATTTTATTTTTTCTGTGGTTGGGGAAGGGGGGGGGGGTCTTGGGGGGCTCAGGTGGCCCGGGTTCATTTCGGGCCATAAAATTCAAATGAAAAAGCTGCACTAATGAAAAGCTCATTTGTAACGCTTTGCATCCATTTTGGGATGTAACACCATTACCTGAATGAAGATGGGGCAAAACGTTTCTCCACGTAATTGGCCCTGTATGCAAATGTGGCTTCAAAATAAGGACTCTAGTAGCCTGCCGGATACGCATTTGCATTTATGAGCATTTGAATCAAACTGTTTGGAGCCTGAATGAAATATGATGAGAGTTAAGATCGGTCGTTAAAGTCTGTGATTACCTGCATTTCTCCGACTGATACTCTGATTTCTCGTATTTTCAAATGAGTTCTACTGATGTACTCGACCCCTCTTTCCTGTAAAGCGGCAGCTAAAGAACTACATCCACTTCTAACAGATATCAGCTATGTTTGTATTAACAAATGCTGCGTGAACATCACACCATTGCAGCTATTTTGGTTTATATTTAGGTTCTAGAGCCCAGCAGTACAGTAGGCCTCTGATATAATCAACATCAACAGTGAAGAACACAGAGGTTACTGCCACTAGGCAGTGCATCATTATACCGTATGTGAAATAGAAGTGACGGAGAAAAGAAGAAGAAACGGGGAGAAAAGCTAATTCAGTATTAACCTCGTTCATGTTTTTTTCTATCTACTGTGATGGAACTAAGTCAGCGGTCACAGGTCTGATGCACACGCAGAGCGAGCCGAGTGGAGAGGATTTGACAGTCCTCTCTGACCACCGTAGGGTTAAAGAATTTGGTATGCAAATTATTCGGGAAGGATGTTGTTAAAAGTGTTAGAGAGAAAGAGACAGAGAGAAGGAAAAAAAAAAAGGGAGGTACACATCCAAACCCCTAATCCCCTTGCTTTCGCCAAAATGACAAATGCAGGAACTGAGGCATAAAAGAATCACTCATGTATGGCGCACTTGAGTATTACTGCGAGGCACCTGCATTGGAATGAACAGATACAAATAAATACAAAATAATGCAGAGGGGGGGCGGGGGGGAGTCACTAAGAAGCTTAAAAGAGTCTTCGGCGTTTGAATGCAATCAAGCGCCATTGAGATGATACCAGGTGCCTGGCAGGTGGAGGGAAACAGATGCGCCGGGGTTGGCAGCCTCGGCGGCGTACAGGTGTGAGAAAACGTGCCCGCTCCCTAATTACTGATTTAAATGCTTAATTTCTGTGTTTCAATATTGATTGCTACCTTTCTGCTCCTATTTCCCCACGGAGCGGACCAAGTCTTTGCAGGGAGGCCTAGTCAGTGTGTTTTCTTTCCTTTCTTCTCTCTCTTTTCTAATACCCCCGCCCCCCCCCCCCCCCCCCCCCCCCCCCCCCCCCCCCCCAAACAAAATCTCGGCTTTTCTCCCGAGCGTTGCTCTGTGTTCATGTTTGGATTCCTTCCCAAAATCATTCCTGAGTGATTAAAGGGGGGATGTCTTCGTTATTCGGTGGCAGGGCAGCAGAAAGGCCCGCTCACAGCGTCGCTCCTCTTCTCCTTTTTAGATTGGATCATATACTGGTAATGGGACGCACAATCAATGGCCGCGCATTGATGCCAAAAGCCCCCTCCTCCTCCTCCTGCTCCTCCTTTCAGTGGATCCAGATGGATCTTTATCTGGCGATGTATTGATGAAAATCGCTCCTCTCATTTGCTGGCCCTCCTTCCTTCCTCCACAGGCAAATGATAGACTCACGTACCTGCTGTAATGTGTACTTCACTTTGAGATTTATAACCTGCTGTGCTGCACGAGGAGGACGATGGCGAGGAAGACGGTAGCGGTGACAGTAATGATAGCTGATGAATCTGAATAATTATTTGTAGGCTAATGTGTGTCTATGCACTTTAACCGTTATAGCGGGACACCTACATGCTCCTGTGTGTGTGTGTGTCTCACAGTATGGACTCCATTAATCTCTGTCAACACAAAGAGAAAGAATTCTCTTTCATATCTCCCAAAGCCATTGATTAGTGAAAGCTGTCATATCCAGGATAACGCCCCCAATTACCCGACCTCCCTCCCCGACCTCCACGACAGTTATGCTGTTTATGTATTTGTGAAACAAGACGCCGTATAAATAAAGTCGCTCTGTTACTAGCTGTCACACCTTCAGTAGATATTTAGTTGAGAAAATGCAAAGTCTGAAATTTGCCGTGTATTTTCATTACATTTAAAAAGTCTCAATAAGTACTTTGTGATGATTTAGAGAGTCATGGCTTGATAAATGAGATAAAAAGTCTGGTTTGGAGTTTACTTGATGAACACGTGTCTCTAAAAACAACGTTTTCAACCCCAAACCAAGGCGTTAAAACATTTTAGAAAACAGTTAAACCCCTCAACCTGTTCCTTTCTCTTGAGCTAAGGTCAATTATTACCAACTTGACTGTAATATGCTTCTTGTTTTTAAATGCTCATGCACTCGTGAAATGTTTGCACGGTATCTTATATAACTTTGCAAGGCATCAGTTCAAGTTAAGAGTAATGTCAAAATGCATCCCAGACCTTTACAGCTACCGTTACTGTTTCATTTTTCTGCCCCACTATTTGATGGGAAACGGTTTTATTTCCTGGAGGTAGCGTGTCAGGAACACGGCAGGGCAGTGCATGCTGGGACCGGCCCGGGCCCACCGCGGCGGCTCCCGTTGCAGGCCAACAGCTGCCTTTCCCAGGTGGCCTGACATTTGAGTCGCAGCCGGACAGATTAGATGGAAGGTGTACGAAGAGGGACAGAAGGCAGGAGGAGGATGAAGGGGGAGACTGGGGGGGGGGGGGGGGGGGGGGGAAGGATGGGGAAGGCAGGACGATTAACTTAGTGCCAGGTCCTTGTGCGTACGGGGTTGGAAGGCGGGGGAGCCCAGGGGACAACCTGAGCCCCTGGATTTCAGTCCAGATGGCTGGCCAGGGCACCCAGGAGGACCCCCTCTTATTGATTTAGAAGGGACAACAGAGAACCTGGCTTTGCTTTGGGTCCAGGCAAGCACCGACTGTACCGTACCAGACGTGCATGGCTGCTCCTTTGCTCCTTCCTTTTCCTGTTTCATCCTCATCTCAGGTTATCTGCTGCCGACCCGAGGGGTAGTGAGCAGGGGATGTGCGAGGAAGTGGGAAGCCGGTGGCGAGATATGAATATAAGTCGACTGATTTAGCAGGTCGGATGTAAAACGGGTCACACTTTTGCAGGTCTAATCCCCTCTTTTTCTTCGCGGCCAAATTGTGCGCTGATATGAGACGGTATCGGCTCCCTGGAACCAAATAGAGCCAGAACGGTGCAGGTCTTTGTTAATACAAAGAGCTTCTCAGCTAGTGAGCAGCCGAGAGGAGATGTGCAAGATAAGATTTGTAGAAACACATGAAAGGGGACATGGGTATAAATATGTATGCACCCCTTGGAGTGGAGCCCTTTTTGTATGCCCATTAGTACAGTTTTTTGTGATACTGTCTACCTATTGTCATTGTGGTAACACATATAGCTTCACCACCCAGTCAATTATATTCCCCACGTTACAATAGGAAGTCTAACTGACTGAACATGCCGTCGGCGCTGCATAATATGAATAGTTGAAGGAAATCATACGGACATCATTCCTGTAAGAATGGACACTGCGAGGAAAAGAAATGAAAGAGAAACGTTTGACACCAACTCAGTGATGTAGACGTTAAACTGAGAAACAAATCATTTCACCACTTTTTGTCTCTATATATTTGATCCTTGACATAGCAGATGCATATTTTAAATGATTGTCTACCCCGTCATAGGCACATTGATGATTTTAATCCTAATAAATTCGGTATCACCTAACATTTCATACACACATATGCACATGAAGCCTAAGCCGTCCCGAGCAGCGTCTTTGATTCCATTACACAGAGCTTACAAAGAGTTAACTGCAGCTCACAGTATTAGGATCTCACAGCATATGATATTTGTCAATATTGTCGATTAGCCCTGAAACGGATCCCCTTCAGCGAGGGACCGGAGCAGGGAGGTATCTGTAACCGGACGCCCACGCACCACAAAGACTTATCGACGGACAAGGTGGACCTCTTTGTGTTCTTTGGGAGACGACTACATGCACTTTGTTGTGTTGTGCTAATGAGCCTGATGAGCTACTGCTGCAGACACCTGAGGCATGCCGGGGCTGTGTAGCGAGGTACAGATTGTGTACATGTGCACTTTAACGCTCACGTGTATATGATCGGGCTCAGAACGACATTCTCATTCCTCCTCACGTCAGATTTAATTAGCAAGGCTTTTCACATCTTTTTAATGCTGTAACACACAGAAAACAACATGCAGAGGAGACATAACCACTTTTATTAAATTGAGGGATCTCCCTAAATACCAGTAGAGGCGGCTATTTGGCCTCCTTTCCTTTGCTGTCTTGTTTCCTTCGTGCTAACATGAACTCAAGATGCCAACGTTTATGACAACTGGTGACTGTGCACTCGCCTTCAAGTCACACACACACAGCCTTAGGATGCTGTTTGCTTCCAAATATCCTATAATATAAATATAATATGTGCTCCATGCATGTGAGAGGTGAAACACCTGACTGTTCACCGGCTAGAATACGATCTAAATATACCTTTAAATACATGATCCTCGGTGTCAGTAGCTATGAGAAGTGTGTGTGTGTTTGTGGAAACATTGAAGTGTGTGTGTGGTGATAATTGAAGCCCACTTGCTCCTGAGGGAGTGCGCTGACGTGAGCCTCTGGCTGCAGTGTGGTTTAATGCTCAAAGGTGTGTATTGTTTTATCACACACCAGTGTTTGCTGTGGAAAGTGAGTGTGACAGTACTGCTAAAAGCTGAACTCAGTTCAGACCTGTCGGTGGACCTCTGGAGGGAAAGCCAGAACAATGAGCAGTTCAATCTTCTCTCTTCCCCCCGAGCTGCCAGGGGGAAGGTTTGCTGTTGTTTAGTTCATCCTGCATCACTTTCATTAGGATGTACAGCTTCAGACGTCCAACAGAAGAGACGGACAATAATAATCGTTCACTGTCCAGCTTCATATTTACTCTATTTAATGATTTAAATTCATTCTGAGTATAATTGATAGTAATGGAGAATTCATTTAAAGGTAAATCAAATCTTGAGGATGAAATACCTGAAAGATATCCCGTGCTCTTTGCTTTACAACATTATCTAATGCAGTTGAGGGTGTTAAGGGATAGCTGAACAAACAGTAGAGCAAACGTATGATTTCATTTCACACAAAATTAAAAGATGAATTAAGTGGAAATCGCATCTTCTTCATACTGAACGTATTTGCACCGTGCTCACTCACGGTGTCATCTTTTAGTTTTGTCAATAGTAACTGCTCTCACAATGAGATATGCAACTAAAGCATGATGTATTGTTCGAGCGGTGAGGGAGAGATACAACGATATCAACGATACATTGGGGAAAGTGCTCCAAACTCACAGAGCATCGCCGCACCTCTCCCTTCACTGGAATAAGGATTCCACGGGACAGAACACCAGGCGGCAATTATGTTTCATGCAAATCAAATTAGTAGTATCCAAACGTAATTTGTAGGAGACAGGGTTGAAATGTCCACATGCTAAGTAGTGGAATCATTCAACCTGTGAAAGACAAAAACCTGTATTTGTTTAGTAATGACACGCTACAAAGTCATGTTTGAGAGTCATAAATCAGCTGTCCGAGTAAAGTGTTGTCACATTGGTTTTGATCCAGAGTCTATTGTCCCCTTTTCCATCCATTATGGTTATTTAGTGCTTCAGGGTTGTAAACCGGCGTTTATTGCTCCTGTAATGCTGCTGCCTGTCCCTCCCTGTGCTCTGTAGAGCTAATGTCTACATGGCACTGTGTTCAGATATGGGATTTGTAGGTCACAGCTGCAAACACAGCTAAGGGCAGTATACTATTGTTCTTTATGCCTCAGTACAAGGTGTATTAAACACACACATATGCTCCTAAATGAATATTTAGATTACTACCCTTTATTATTAGTCTGTCCTGGAAACATTTGAATATCACCTCAAGCATTGTTTTGCTTATCTCCCCCCCCCCCCCACCACCACCACCACCACAACCCGCCTATATCCCTCGCTTCTTCTTCTGGGGAGGGGGGGAAACGCCACAGTGTGCTCAGTGATGTATAATCACCTTGAAATTAATTAATCGTAACACAACAACGCCTGCGATAGCATCAGTGCCCGTGTGGTTCCCTCTTTTGTCTGGCCACCCGCTCTCTCTCTCTCTCTCTCTCTCTCTCTCGCTCGCTCTCTTCAGGTTGCTGAGGTTGCTGTCCTGGACGCCGTCGAGCTAAAATGGCTGCTATCTCTGAGCTGTATGTGTGGGGTCTCGGCGAGTAATTAATCTCAATGAAGCCCGTAGCTGAGCTAGGTATGACGGCCCGGAATTCAATTACCCCCCCCCCCCCACACACACACACACACACCGCCACCGCCACCGCCATCGTCGGCGTGCACCGACGCTTTAACGGGAGGAAATATGCCGCCTCTGTTTTCCCAGGTTAATATGAGCCACCTGAGCCTTATCGTCATTTAACCAGCAGGGAGATATTGTCATAACGCACGCAGGCTCCTGGTTTCACTTCAGTTTCTGTCATTAGTGGCCCTCAACACGTTTTCAATCAGAGCTCAAATAACACAATATGAATGTTTGCACACTTCTCGGGAACATGTATGTGCATACATGAGCGACAGTGATATGCTCAGTTTACTCTGCAAATGTACAGTTTTAGTGCTGGACGTGACTTCCTGTTGTCTTTGTCAGTATAACGGCAGCAATTCCACCGTGACGATACGAAGTGAGGAGAAGGAACAGGATTAACTCGTCCGTCTAAAGATAAAGCAATGTACTAGTACCTCACAATAGGGCAACTATACACAGAACTACTTATCTATAAACTCATCTTTCTGTTGCTCTGTGGCCACTATCACGTCCACGGGAAGTATTTATGCAACACAACCGAGACCTGCTAGATTACATCCAGGATAGTGAGAGGGCTGCACCTGAAGCAGCTGTTGTGTGATCAGAAGTGATCACAACATCCTCTCAGAGGCTCTGTTGTTGGAGATGACGGCTCCTCAGTCAGGTTTGCCTGAACAAGAAGCTGAGTCTGTCTTTTGGAATGAACACTATTGGATATTGACCATTATTTTCATCCTTATTGACATCTGGTTGACGATACACTGTATTTCCACTTTAATTATCTGCATGGCTGCTTTTTGCAGAGATGGACATCAATATCACAGAAAGTAGTGGATCACAGCAAACCTGCAGCTGTTTAAAGGAAGCTCCTGTGTGTGTGGTCTCTGGAGATGACACACACACACACACACACACACATAGTCGATCAGTGATGAGTTTAGATGAATCAAAGCATGATTTCCACAAATCATCCTGGAGCATCTCTGAGTTTATTTGTCTGAAGATGACGTAAGCTACTTTATTCATTATTTTCAATGTCACTGACATAAATAATGAGCTTTTGAAGGTAGCATGTTATTAAGATGTGTGGTTCCCCAATCACATAGGTTTCTTGTAATGCTACTTTTATGGAGATCCTAAGTATATTTAATCTGGTTAAAGATATATTTGATACTGTTTTAATTTGGCATTTATAAAGTAAAAGCTGCTGCCTTTATCATATTGCTTCCTGGAGCCGAGTGTGCATTCATCTTGAAGTTCTTTTAGTTTTTATTAGGTAATTAAATAGAAAATGTTACTACAGTAGCTTTTAATGAAGCACTGATGTGCAACAGATAGTAAATACATGCGTACTGTAAGAGGTGATTTCTCTTTTGCTGCTGGTTATTAACTCTTGCAGCGTATTCCCACAGCACCTTACATTCCCATCAGTGTGCTGCAGCAGAGAGCCGTCAGCTTTTACTGTTGAGGAATCGTAGAGTAGGACGGCAGCCAAACACCAACGCAGGGGTCAATGACAAGAACCGATGCTCTCACTTTAACCTCCAGAATCCCAGCTGGCTTCTGCATAAATAAGGTAAAACAAAGGCAGAGCGGTTGCTTCTGCAGTCTGTGTGTGTGTTCGTATGTGGGTGGGATGTGGGGGTCACATGTCTGCAGATGAGTTCTATGCAAAACAAAAAACGTTAATACACGCAGTGAGCGTGACGGCGGGCGGCGCACCTTCCTATAAATCACTGTGGTTTTAATCATACCTGTCTCTCCGTCTCTTTGCCGCCATCCCTGGAGAAATGGTTTCGCTTGCCCGTCTCTCTCTCTCTCTCTCTCTCTCTCTCTCTCTCTCTCTCTCTCTCTCTCTCTCTTTGTTTCTCTGTTTCTCACTTGTGCTCAATTATCTAGCAGCTCTTTCGGTGTTTATTTATTTATCCAAAGTTCATGTACAGTATGCATGCACACATTTTCTCCTGGGGGAGCGAGAGCGGCTCAGCGGAGCGTGGCGGCTAACCACACCGGCAGCAGTAAAGGAGGTGGAGGAGGAGGAGAGAGAAAAGGAGAGGAGGGGAGGAGAAGCTGCAGATTAGGGGTTTAGTCTTACATTCTCTTAGAGGCAGCCCTAAAGGTTGCTGGTTTGTTTCCCAACACCCACTGGGAAAATATCAATCCTCTTTCAGCAATCACTGATTAGTTGCCTTTGAGCAAGGTACAACTTTCCAACTTCCCCGTGCAGTAGAATCTAGTTAATGTTGGTCTTTTCTTGGAGTTTGACAATAAGAATAAGACTTATTCTTTAATGCAGTTTTGGTGCCTTCAGCCTTGAAAAGCTATTGCGTCTAATTCTTCCCAACAAGTTTCCCTTGTTGTCTGTTAACAGAAACAAATCTCCTTAAAACATACAGGGAACATCTGACACAAAGAGTTGAGAAGAGCTGCTGTGAATGCTTTCATGAGACGGATTGAACTACCGTTGTTTAATCAGCATCACGTTGACAAAACGGGCTTTGTGTTTACATTCAAATGTCAGAGAGTAAACAGCAAAAAACAGCTCAATCTTCCACAAAACAAAGAGAACATTTAGGAGGAAGTGAAGAGGGGGAACTCGGGGCTTTAGTTAAGACAAGAGAAGAAGAAAAGAGGGACCAGCAGACATTTTAAAAACACAAGGGAGTTAACTGTTCCCACTGAGGGAGAAGCAGGTAAATGCTGCCTGGAAGCTAATTAGAGGCCATATCACACGGGCAGCAGGGTCTGAGCCACTTTCACTCAGCACCGAGGTAAACAAAGTGCTCGGCTGCTTGTTGCTGTGACAGGCCAGATAAAGTGGTATTTACCTTTCAGTTGTTGGTTTCTTTTACAGCCGGCACGGAACGTATGTACAGTGTGTTTGCCCGCATTTATTTTGCAACACAGTGTCAACAGAGAGACAGAGAGAGGGAAGAAACGGAGAGAGAAAAGTGGATACACAATGCAATTATAGAGCAACCGGAATGTAAATGAGGGCGACGGAGACCGAGGTAGGAGAGGAATGTCAGCCGATCAGGACATTAAAGTCTAAAGCCTTATTTACACAGCGCTAATACTACCTGGGGATGTGCAAACTGCAGAGATAGAAGGAGATTCCATGCAAATCTGCTTCATCTTTCCAGCTGAAACTGCTATTTATTTGGTCGCTTGAGAATAAAACTTATCATTAAAAAGGAAGGAAGTGTAATCTGGAGAACGTGGTTTTGCTTTGATGAACCAGAGAGCGATGGTATCTGATATCTTCACTGAGCTGGAGTGACACTGCGTGCTCGGACTCAGTGCTACTTCTTGACCGGGCGCAGTGACTTGCACTTCCTACATTGGAAAAATAAACATAATCCAGGCAGCAGTTACGTGTTTCCTACTAAATACATTTGGCTGAACAGATTACGTTAAGTTATACTTTGTGGGAGAGGAGGGCTGCGTGTCTTTGATTCTCTTTTTGTACAAACCAATGCTGTTATATCTGAATTCTGACGAGCGTCTACGTGCGTCTTTGTTCTGTTAAGATCGAGAATCAGATTTGATGAACGTGTCGAAGACGTGACTTCAAGATTGCAGAGTTCCCTTTGCATTGAAGTCAGGATGTACAGTATACATTTTACCTGTCAACTGTATCAACTGTCTATGTATTAATTACCTCCTCCTCGTCTCCTAATGGTCCTGAAAAGGCTCTGGAGCCTCTCTGCACGGCTTCTCTGCGACATCTGTCTCCTGTGTTTTTAACTTGAGAGAATAGCACTGTCAACCGTTCACATAAGCCATGTCAGAGCGGCCCGTGGCACCTATCTGCTCAACGAAACAAAGGCCCGTCGCAATTAAGGAGGCCTTTTCTCACTGCCGACAGCTCGCCTCCTTTTTACGTCCCCCTTTTTTTTTTTTTTTTGCTTTATTCCGACAATTTCCAGCAACTCTAGCAGACACCTTAAGTGCCGCTAAGTGATCAAAGAGGGGAGTGCATATTGGATAACGCAATTAGGCTACCACTGAGAGAGGAGAGTAACAAAGAGAGAGACAAGAGAGGGACCGAGCAGATAATGGCTTGTAAACAGAGGACATTACTTTACACAGAGATTATTCAGATCCAGACCTGACACCGGATGCACCAGGGTCTATTAGCGGAGTCATACCCAGTGGGAGAAATAAGGCTGCATCACTCCAGCGAGGAGATGGGAGAAAACGGCAGTGCGAGGATTGGTTCTTGTACGAAAAAGTTGATTCTCGGGCTCCTCCGATTGCCAATGTTTAAAACCAAACGACGGTAGTTTAAAGGGAATGTGAGAATATCTTGTCAAAGAGGGTTCATCTCTCTCTCTCTCGCCCTCCTCCCCCCCGTCCTCACATTTTTCCTCCCTGCTTGTCATTGGTGTACTTAACAAGAGGACATAAGTGGCTCCTCTCATCATAATGGAGATCTGAGAATATAAAGAGTGTGTGTGTGGGTGGTCGTGGCGGTGAGGGGGTGAGTGTTGTGGTGAAGAAAGGAAGTGGTGGTTTCCTCCCCCCCCCCCCCAGTGTTAAATGACTCGGGTCAAACAGTCAAAATGTAATTATCACCGAGGACGGCAGCGATCGCCAGTCAACCTGCTTACCTGACATTAACCCCAGTCTGAACTAACAGGAGGCCCTCACTGCCCCGGGGAGCCAGATGCTAATTTGAAGCAGAGTTTGCATTTGGTGGGGGGGGGGGGGGTGGGGGGGTAATTGTGGAGGTCTAATGGGGATCAGTGCTGTGGGAGCTCTCTATACATCTGCCGTCTGGCTAAGACCCACCGCACCTGAGACTCACAGGCTTGGCTGTGGTCGCGCTCCCCTGTAGGCTTTGAAGCTCGACGGATGCAGCATGGCGCCACTGCTGGCACAAGTCAAGTGTGTGTGTGTGTGTGTGTGTGTGTGTGTGTTGTGGTTTGAAATCCAATTTTAGCTGAGTGAGGCTGCACTCACAACGCAACCGAGTGTTCCAGGGCTGACAGATCTGATGTTTTCTAATCACAAAGCTTTCATGAATTTATATATATATTTTTTTACCAATGTCAGTTTATTTGTTATTCACAGACAAGTTCCCGCCGCTCACGCACCTGTACGACATGTTGAAAAAACAGAACCAAACATAAAGAGCATAACCTGTTACATCAAACATTACTTTACATCTTGTTTTTTAGTTCGCAGGCTTTTTGTAACTGTCTAAAAGCAGCGACTGCACATACAGTACAGAGGTAAATGTTAACATGTCTGCATGAGGGCGGACACTAGAGTCCAGTGAGCCGTCATGCTCATTGCCATTCCCACCCAATATGGAGACTAGATCACATCAATTGATGTGAGGGGGCAGTGGAGGGCCTCGACCCTCTTGTAACGCAGATCACCTCTACACTTGACTCCTGCTCGCTCATTGTGTCGGTGCGACGAGGAAAAAGGGCCCAGGGAAGCAGCCTCCTGGTCATCTTTAATTCATGCGATTAAATATGCAGCAGAGGCCCTCCTTGTACCAGCTGTTAGACGCCGTTAGTAAGCCATAATTCACGAGTTCAAATCCGAGCAAATTGAGGGCGAGGTCGGACGGAGCGCCGGGCCGAAGAGGCATTATCCTCCAGCTGAGGGCGGAGTGGCAGGTTCAGTCAGGTGCAGCAGGAAGCCGAGGCTTGTTAATCCTCACGGCTGGTTACAGAGCAATGCACTGCCCGTAAAAATGTACGTTCAGGAAAATAGGCAGAGACACATGCTTGTTATTTCATGCAGTGATACAGAGGTGTTTATCACATCCCTCTCTTTAGCTTTTGAAGCTCCTTAGAGTGCCGTCATTCAGCACATTCTTGTTCACTTGTAAACATCCAAGCTGTGCAGTGGATGTGCAGACCTTTGCTGACAGGTGAACACCTTGTACCTCTTGATTTGAAACTCTCCAGAGATTATGACAGTGTGACGTGTTTTCACATAGATCCCAATACAACTTTGACTGAATCCAGGAGGGTTCAAAGGGTTCAAAGGGGGTTTAGAGGAGCTGGTCAGCTCGTATAGAAACATGCAAAATCAGCAGAATTGTAGTTATGAGGTTTTTATTCAAGAGCAGCAGTATTAATATCTATGTAAATGGAGAATATAGCGGTAGCCTTTCCTTCTCATTGCAAAACATTACAATGCATTTTCCTTCTGTTGCTGTAACTTTGTATCCGTCTGAAAATGAGTTTAAGTTTGAGTCTTAGAGTGAAACCACAGCCCTACAGCACGACGTTGCTGAGTTTAAGTCGTGCAAATGCACTTGTTGTTCATGTAGTATGAACAACAACCTCTGTGTGCAGCTGCTTTGTGTGCAGGCACATGTCTATATGTGACCGAACATGCACAGATGTGACTATCTGCATGTGTCTCTGCATACATTTGTGGGTGTGAAGAGGCTCCTCATTGACACAGTGCACCTGCATGAATATAACACGTGTGTAGAGTTATCTAATATGTGCGTGGACCAATACAGGGCTAAGTGTGGATATGTGTGTGTGTGTGTGTGCACGTGGAGGAAATCACCATTTCAATATAGCTCTGATTAAACTTCCCATTTACCGTTGTGAAAGTACACAGGAACCTTTTCTTGGCAGGGTGCCTCCCGCTGCAGACCGGTGCCAAGCTCTTTGAAACCCAATCGGTTTTCGGCTCTCAGATCACTATCCGCTCCTCAGTCTCTCCTCCTGGATCAGCAGCTCGCATTGCAAAGCCTGAAAAAAAAGGCAAAAGAAAGAGGCCGATGGTGGTGATCCATCAGCACGGCCAGCTGGCGTTGGATCAACACCCACCACGTCTAGCGAGCACCTGTTGGGAGTCTGCAAGGTGCAGCCGAAAAATAGACACCCTCACAAGGCGTAGTTTGAAATGGAGGCATGCAAGCTCTGATTTTCCTGAAAGGAAGGGAAAGACCTGCCCTCTGCCAAGGATAATTACACCTTCCTGGAATGCTGTTTAATTGGTTTCAAGATTTTTTTGTTGCATGATAATAACATCACGTCACAAAGATCTGTCTACAAGGATTGAGTATCCGCTACATCATTCATTAGTTGTGGGTTGTAATGTGCAAGCATGTTGCGCCCCAGTCAATTAGTCACAGTGTCCCCGCATTCATTCTGTGAGTTAGTGGACTTTACTTCTGTGGACTCGCAGCAAATGTGCAGATAGACGTCCGTCAAAGGCTGCTGTCATTTTAAAGATAGACGCTCGACCCACAGAGGAAGCAACATGTTGTATAACATTTGAAAACGCCCCCTTTTCACAGTAGTTTTCCATGATGTTCCTCGAGCTCTCACCACACCAGCCACAATTAGTTAAAATTATTTCCAGCTGGATGTTGCTCGATTTTTCAGCATGCATTGTGGGACAAAGGTAGCCTTCAACATCACACTCACAATTCAAGTTGTGTAGTTGCAGTCGGGGTCAGACAGTCACTGTGATTCAGTGCTGACCTCCTCTCTAAAACCTCCAGTCAGTCATGTATTTAACCATATATATATATATATATATATATATATATATATATATACATATATATATGTATTTGAGGTTTATTATGAGTTGAGTATCTGAAAACATAATACCAGCGATTTAGTCATTGTCTCATGTTAGTTTCTCTGTCACATGACACGGCAAAATAGTTGTAAATTAAACCAGATTTAAGGAGAAATATCACAACATTTAAAGTGTAAAAACCTGACAAAAACACATCAGCGCTCCACTGTGGTGCAGAAACAGAGGGGCACTGAGAAAAAGAGATAGTTAGAGTGAGAGTTTGACCGCAGTGACCAGGGGAATTAGAGAGAGAGCTTATCCCCGCGTCAGTATCAACATGTATAAGCCCAACGCTCCATTTCAACCCCAGAAACCTGCCGTCCAATCCATCAAAACATGACTCCCACCGACATAAAACCTCCCTCTCTGCCTGTATTTGTCTTCCTAATTAATTACTTCACATGCCACAGTATGTTTTTCGAATGATAGATGATGGAAAATTATAGCCGCGGTATCCCAGGCACAGCCGGTGGTAGATTTGTGCAGTCAGCTTCCAGCCTGCATTACCTGAGTAGATCTGGCAGAATGCCTGAGCACTCAGACAGGACGGGACAGATTTGATTTTTTGGTGTGTAAGAGGCTTTTTAAATAACGTTTCTAATGCCGGATTTAGTAGGTAAGCACAATCTGTCGTGTTCACCTACGTGATATTATCCAACAGGGGACACGGTGACACGCAAACAGCAAAGGAGATCCAGTGTTTGTGTGCAGGACATGTCATGATGAATCAGGAGGTTCACCTCTTTGTTAAGCTTTTACCGAGAAACACCGAGAGAATGTTTATGCTCTGGCATCTGGAAAACCAGGAAATCGAGCCAAATAGTCCAGTGTATTTGGACATATTTATTTAGATTAATCATGTTATTCCCAGTCAAATGTGTGTATTAATTTATCCAGTGGATGTTTCCTGAGCATGCATTAAAACTCCACATGTTGCACCTGAGATTTTACATTATTGTTCTTGTTTTATCGACACACAGTCGAGTCCATTTTTATTTTATTTCAGGGCCAAAATAAGCATTTTCATTTCTCATTTGTTTTAAAGAGAAATGAGGCTGTAACCATTGAATGTTTGCAATTTTTGCTCAATAACAGATGATTAATGACAATTAATCAAGATAAATGATTTAAGTGACTTCTTTTCAGCACTAGTTTAAAGCATCCCACCCTTTCTGGCAGCAGTGTGAACTGTCCACAGCGCAGAAGCGATCGTAATAAACTGTCAAATCGACAGGAGCCTCACTCTTTATTATTTTTTTTGATCAGGCGTACCGCCTCGGGCCAGGTTCTTAATACTGATTCCAGGCCTTTGATTCACAGCGCTGTCCGGTTTTAATAATGCAGGCGTGTTTGCGGGTGGTTTGGCCCCCCGCCTCGGGGTCCGTCTCCCTGCCCCTCCTCCTGAAAGAAGGCCGCTTCCTCACGGCGATGTCAAAAAAAAAAAAAAAAAAAATCCCCCCCGACCGGACAGGAAACGCTCACCGTGAGAGAAAGTCAGGATGGGGAGGACTGGGAGCAGTGGGGGGGGGGTGAGAAAGACAGAACGGGAGGCAGAGCAAGTTTCTTCTTTTCACGCTGGGAGCACAAAAGAGCATATTAAACACTAAAGTTTATCAGTCCAGATGAAGTCCTGGATTCACAGCTTCTTTAATCTTCACCCCCCCGCCTCCACCCTTCCTCCTGCTAAAACAGTGAAATGAAATCCAACCGGCGCCGTTGAAAACACCGAGACACATCATCAAAAATTAATTACTCCTGCAACCCCCCCCCCCCCCTCTCTCTCTCCTCATTTCCATAAGATTCCTTTAAAAATATGTAAAATTCATTTAAAGTAAGTGGTGACGTTGTCTTTGAAGATCACGACAACTAACGTGGATCAAAGCGGAGGTTCTGTGCGGATGAGGGCCTGATTAGCATAATGAAATTAACTTACAGACAAGAATCTCTAATAGGTGCAACAAAAAAACGCATTAACAATATTTAAGGAAAGTACTGTTTGTGCTTGTAATACAACAATTATGGAACTTGTATTCAATTAACACTTTGCTGATTAACTTCTCTTTTTCATGCACAGCTCATATTCAGAGCCCTTTTCATGTTGGAAGCAATATTTCTTCTCTTTCTTGCTTCTTTCACTTTTCAACTTGACACACATGATGATTCTTTGCTGTATTGTTTTTCTTAAATCGGGCCATGAAATCAATCTGAATTTGCATATTCACAGGGATAATTGTAAAGCTGGCAGATAGTTGTGCTATAATTGCAAACTAATGACTGCAAAATTATTTGTGAACTCCCAAGATATCAAGGTTTTCTTTTTTTTCAACACTACCTAATTTGAGTGACGGCTCCAGGAGGTAAAAAAAAGAAAAGGTTTATCAGGAAATGTCCCTTTTTGAAATGACTATTAACCAGAGTCACGCTGTCGTTACTGTCACAGCGTGTGATCTGTGTACTACAACATCCTGCACGAGCTGTTGAGCTTGTAGTTTCTGTGTGAAGGGGCTTTAATGCGTCCTCCTCTTCCTGAAAGAGAACACACAGACGTGCAGTTATTAATCACAGCTGCATAAATACCTGAGAACACGGAGATTCCAGCTCTCATAACAGGAAGGTACGACTCAGCAAATGAGTTCAACTGTTCAACTAAATTCTGACTTCATGCAGCGATTGTGAAGCCAAGAAACAAATACACCAAAGTGTGGCGTTTGACTGCATCAGATTGACTCGATTAATCCGAATGAAAGCGATGATCTTTTATTAATTTCAGCTGGTAACTGTCTTCCGTTTCTCTCTAATGACTGCATCCAGCCAATTAAAAGTTTCCCGTTTGCTGCTGTAAACACACAGTGTTTGAATCCGTCAGATATACATGACATGCCTGATGTGCACAGACAGCATGCTGAGGCCTTAAATACACAATAAGACGGAGCAGACGTGTACGTCTTGTATTCATCTTTTGTGTTGAAATGTTTTTGTTGTTTTTTTTTAATCATCAACGGCACCAATTTGCACCAACGTTCATCGAATGATTGTTGTGGTTGCATCATCACTTCCATCACATCACTATGAATTATTGATGATGAGCAATCCAAGCGAAGTCTGCACCTAAAGCGGACTCTTGAAGTCTGCATGGGCCCCTTTGCAAACTTGTGGGTTTGGGCAGCACCTGTAGAGTGTGTGTGTGTGTGTGTGTGTGTGTCTGAATTCAGTGGTGATGTATGGAAAACTTGCGATTTGTTGAGAATAAAGAGAAGAAGAAGAACCGAGCCAGATACCAGCGTGCACAGACGAGCAGCTACACAGTCCGAGGACAAAAACAAAGAAAGGGAAAAGATGGCAAAGGATGGTTATAAACTAGAAAACAAGTATAGATTATTTCCCAGTTTACCGCTTCAGCCAACTGAGGATTGGATTGTGTGAAACCAGACTGTGACCACGCTAACATCAAGACGTTTGTCCACATATTCAGTATTCTGGGTCTTTGTGCTCAGTCTGTAATCTGACCAGCACTCCCCTCAGTGGGAGTCGGGTGTATCCCCCTCTCGCTGATAGAGAAAAGAGCGCTGTCCTCTTTAGGCTTTGGCAGTAATTGAAATAAATTACAAGAGTGCAGCATTGTTGTTATCTGTGGTTAGTTAACAGCACCTCCCTCCCTCTCAGGGAACGGAGGGATTCAGGGAGGAGGAGGACGACGACAACGAGGTTCCAGTGACCCAGATTTAGTCTCAAAACATAAATAAATTATCAGCCCCCCCCCCCCCCCCTTCACACACACACACACACACACACACTTGAACAACACGCACACTTCCCTTCATGTTCAGAGAGCACCTTCAAAGTTGTAAATGGGATTTACTCATGGTGAAATGGAGATGTGCTCACACTCCTGAACGCACACACACACACACACACACACACACACACACACATACTGGGGCACGTGATGTGTCGAATGCTGAAACGTGTAAATTGACTTTGATAATCGGAACAATCCCCAAAAAATGTCTTCGCTCTTTTGTTCCATCTTCTGTGTGAATGTGAGGATTTACATCAGTACGAACAGAATTTCTTTGTTTTTGGACAAAAAAAGAAAATAAATCACATGCAGCTCAACATACGCTGCTTTATCACCGTTTGCATGCAACCTCTGTTACTGTTAGCTGTTGAGCCAAGCAGGACTGTGCTAACAGCTAACGTTAACTAGCTCTCCTGCCAATTTCAACACGGATTTGTCGTTCACAATGAAGCATCATCAGGGAAAAACGTCCGAATTTTGGCTTGACTTGGTACCAAAGTATCGGTTCTTGTAACATCCCGACAAGATTAGGTGCTGAAGGACATTTCTCAGTTGATATTAGAGCCTTTCACCAGATCTTCGTTGCCAAATATACATTTTTAAAGTGGAATATCTCTTCCTACTGGGTGCTTTTAAACCTCTTTTACGTACACGTGCTGTCCTCTCTCTTCGGCCCTCTTTGCAAAAGAGCTCTTGATCTCAATTGGATGATGAAAGAAAGGTAATGACAGTTTTCCAGGAAACGTCTCACAGCTGGTCTTTGTCCTAATCGTCTCCCCCAGATGACGAACGACTGAAAACAGCCTAAAGTGACACCAGTAAATAACCCTCTTTATTCACACTTCCTTTGTTTGGAGAACATCTTGGGAAAACAGGGTTCTTGTCCTCAGAAAACAAAGTCATAAAAACAGAGAATCTGAGACTGTGCAGGAGTGACAGTGTTTTTAAGCAGGCCTGTCTGTCGTGGCGGCGTTTTAAGAGCGTTCTCTGGCGACTGCCGTGACACTGCCATTCCCATGCCCTGTTGAATTCTTTCCTCAGATCCCAGGCATTTAAACTGCTCCCTCCCTCCCCTACGCCGCTCAGGATGTAGCCAAAAGTCCACTGACCTATGTGGGAGTGGATATTTTGGAAGACGGCCCTGGCTCTTTCACTCTCTATTCCTGTCCTCGCACGTTCATTAGCCCGGCCTCGAGAGTCAGAGTGTTTACATGTTGTTATCATTCCTCTCCTATCGTTTCTCTTCCCTGCTTTCTCTCTGCTTTCTCCCCCCGCTGAGGGATGTTTTTTCTAGGTGGGGTCATCCGCTGTAATACATTCATGTGTGTCACATTAGGATGACTATAATCACCGAGCAGATTAAATATACATGTGTTTCTCCTGGTGAGAATGTAAAGAAAGGCTCTTTAGAAACGGCCAAAGTTCCTCTAAAACAGCACACGTCCATTACTATACAACACATGCTGTTCTGTGTGAGCTGCATCGGTCCTTTTGATGTGCAGTAAAGTCAATCTGCTCAAAGGTCAGCAATGCGACCTCAGTTTGCGGATAGAAAGTGGCAAACAGCTCCCGAATAGAAACAACACTGTGTTATTGAGGTTTTATTGACTTCAACTTTATTATTACCGTTATTATTCCGAAGGAAATTAGGTTTGTAGCCAGGCGTTCGTTGAATCGGGGGGGGGACAGGAAGTAAGAGGAGATTCTTTATTATAATCTTTATTTATGGTCCGCTTTCTGAGCTATTTCTTTCTTACAAAAAAGGCAAAGCATTGGCAGTAATGACATCAAATTTAACAAATGATTTTGTGGCGGCTGTGCTGTAAATCTGCCCTCTGGTAATTGACTTCATGTAAGAAGCTTGTGATCAGACGTCTGTGTTTACAGATGGTTGTTGCCTTATTGCTAGAGGTCAAGGTAGTGGAATCAGTGTGTTTCTGACCGAGTCATTATTTACTGTTGATTCCACACAGGGAACTTTTCCCCGACCGGGGCTCCAGACTTTCACATTACAGCCCAGCAGAGGAAATAATGACCTGTAGGTGCTCAGCTGTTGGAACGAAATTGGTGTTTCTTTTCTATTTTTTTTTATTATTATACTCCAAAGCTGCCGTGGCCTCCTCTAACATCCCTCCTCCCACCCTCCAGTCTGCGCGCCGCAGCCCTGTTACATCACTGGAAATGTTTGCTGCTCTCTTTTTCTGGAACTTGTGAGATTTGTATCACCTTTATTTTGTCCCTCCGCATACTGTTGCTGTTTTGGAGAAACCGCGTCATTGCAATTATTGCAAGATTGCTTCTTTTTTTTTTTTTTGTTCTGTACAGCCGAGTTGACGTGCTCCGTGTTTGGTCCTCTGAAGGTGGAAACAGGTTGAAATATTCTTAATTATAGACGTACATGACCAGCTGGAGATGGCTTGAAGAACATTTTCTGTCTTTCTCAGGTCATTAAAGTCTTTTTAAATATGTTTGAAGGTTTTAACCTGACAGCCGTGATACTTTCTCTTGCTCCTTCTTTCTTTATTCCGTGTCTCCCTCTCGTATTCCTCCAGTGGCCGGTAGATTCAGAGGCTCATGAGAAGAAAGACGTGGAGGACTTGTTAGAAGCGTAGCGGCTTCAGGGCCCAAAGCAACTAATCAACGTGTTACTTGTGTCACACCAACTTAAATCAGCTTTTCTCGAAGCGCGTGTACTCCTCCGTCCTCTTTGAATGTTGCCCTGCGAGACCCGTGAAATATTCAAACTTAGTTCAGTTACCTGCTGTTTCAGTAGGTATAAAGCAGAAAAAGTAGAAAGTTTGTCTTTCATGTGTCGCTGATGGACTGTCACTCGCTCAGTGGCACAAATGTTCGTATACGAGACGAGGCGGACACGACTTTTCATCACCGTTAATCAAAATGAATAAACATGCATAATTGCACAGAGCGGGGAGAAGTTAGGGAAATTCAGAGGGAATTTTCAATGCCCTATGAAGTATTAAAACGAAGCTTGGCCTCATTTCTTCTATTTTTTTTTCACCTAACCGTACTTCCCCACCTAGCTTCCTACCAGCTCCACTGACATGTATATCTCTGCTTCTCATCACACCAGCTTTTCTCAAACACACAAACCATTAGGACAAAATATTTACTTTCTCACAGACGCATTCCCGTACTTCTCCTAACTTTGATATTCCTTTTGATTTGCAGCCCCCCCCCCTCCTTTCAGATATGTAGAAGGTTAAGAAATCTGTGGGTTTGATGTGATTTTTCCCGCCTTTGTACATCATAGGCAAACATGAAAAAAAGTGCGTTAACAGACAGGCAACGAGCTCAGGCAACAGTGGGGAGCTAAGATTGACATGTTTTTTTATTTTGACAGCGCTCACCCTCCCTGCCCTTGGTTTATGATCATAAATAGTGCATGTTGCTTATTAGGAGGCTGCTGCCACGTTCCCAGCTAGCGAGTGTGTTGCTCTCCGGTGTTAGCGGACAATTTGCCAGTACACATGTGAGACATTATTAGCGTTTCCCTTTCATCCTGCGCCTCACTCTCCCCTCTTGTCTCTTTTTGCAGTCCTGTGCCATCCATGCAAAGCACTCTGGGATAGGTTGTACCCACTGATTCTGCACGCTGCTCGTCACGCGGCGCAATTTGATGGGAAAAGCGCATAATTTGCCTCTTCTTAGATTAAATCTAACTAATGTGATTATGTGGCACAGACACAGGAGTATATGCAAGCACACAAAAGCCGGTATGATGACAGAATTTCAAGATGTTTCACGTAGCTAAAGAGGAGGAAAAAAAAGGAAGGCCGGTGCTTTTAATGCTGCATGGAGCAACATCTGGCTCCAATTACCCACTGTGAGGTAGGTGCTCTATTATAAAGGAAACTCAAAGGATTTCCTCTCTAAAAATACACGTTATCCCTTAATTCCTGCCTAAATTACCACTTAAGCAAGGCCTGTAATTCATAAACCCCAGTAGTCCAGGTCTGTGTCCATGCAGGGTGCAGGGAAAACTAAACTCTGTGTCACCTTGAGCGTGGAGGTAGCCGTCCTTGGAGAGCAGTGGCAGAGAGTGACATGGGCAGGGCACAGCCACTCTGAAAAAGAGATTAGTGGCGCGGTCGCACCTCTCCTCCCCTCTGATAGTGGCGAGAGAGGTGAGGAGGGACATAATGGCCGATGGACCCCCTCTAAAAGGATGTTTTGCGAGAGGTGGGAGAGGAGGTGGGGATGGTGCGAGGGCTCCGGGGTCTCGGGGGATAGATTTGCAAGTGGAGATAGTCCGATTCACCTCTCCCTGACACTGACGCCAGAGGCCCGGGGCGAGCAGTCAGCGTGTGGTCAAGGCAAGTACGACCCAAACCCCCAGCCTCCAAACACATACCGTCTCTCAGAGACACACACACACGGAGATAGCACAGGTCCAGGCAAAAGAGGTAATTTGGTGCTCGGTTCTCTCCAGAGGCTCGCTGTTGTGGCGCGAGTGCTGGTGTCACTGGGTCAGAGCTGAAGTTTTCCACTGAAGCTTTCAGAGGCGATGAACAGGGAGCGGTGGCCGGCTCGCCACGGCTCGGTCACAGACAGGCTGACTGCTCGTGTTCCTTTCCCCCTCAATGCAGCAAACACTTTAACTAATAGATGATATATATATAATATAACACCCGGAATTGTGAGAAATGAGGAATTTCCTTTAGTAATGGTTAAATGTATCAAAACAGCTGGAAGGCATCTTCCCATTAAAACCAAATAAGAAGCACGGATAGCCAGCTGAGGACATTCTGCACTGGGCCACAACTAAGAATCAAAAATACAAAAACAGATTAACATGTCCTGCCAGCATTACATCATAAAAGCATGTCCAAATATACACTATTAATATACATTTGCTGCTAATAATGAAAATGTAAAACCTACGATGACCTCATTTTGTATTTTCATGCATCAAAATTTAAGAGTTTAGGAATAAACTTTCTTAAAGTTAGATATGAAAGGACTCAGACAGAACTACACTTCTCAGAGGGAGGAAAATGAACCGTAACCCTCAAACGCTGCTCCATGCCTGGACTCATTTCTTAACGCCAGAGTGTGTCGAAGGCTCCGTTCACTTTTTTTCCGACCTGGAATTTTACCGACCCAGGAGTCTGACTGAGCAGGTATTGGCACGCCGCAGTCTGATTTCACAAGGTTTCGGGTGCGTTTTTAATTGGTGGAAACGTCAGTCTGAACCTGTAGTCCAGCAACCACGAGGGAACATCGTCTCCAGCGATCTGCCCCAACCCTGTTATTAAGAGGTAACTCAAACAACTCTTTTATTTCATCAGGACCTGCCCAGAAAGCAGCAGATTCTTGGAGTGTCTGTTCTTCAAGAAGTCTTTTAGGGTTACACGACCTGCATTTAAGCTTTGAGTGCTTCATTAATCTGATATGTTAAGCCATCGTAAAGGTACATGATGGAGTTCATGCCCAATTCTTTAGTTTTAAAAAGTCTAACTCATCCAAAGGATACTTTAAAAGTTGCCAAAACAGCTTTAGCTAAATTCAGGAGACAGTTTTGTATGCAGTAACCCAAATGACATAGTTTAGATATTGTTACCGATCCTTTTATTCCCAGCAACTTGCCATTTTACTTCAACATACGAGCGGGTTTTCTTCCTCTCTCCTCGGTTTGACTCCTGAGGTCTTTTTTCCCTCGAGCTAACTTGGCGAACGTGCGCCCTGAAGCAGGACTTTTTCCTGGCTGGATGAAGTCTTTAGACGTGGAGCAAGACTTTGCCCCTTCTCCTTTTACTTTAAGGGTGCAAATCCCCCCGAGATTCTGCAAGCAAAACAAATGGCAGGAATCACGGGGCTCAGTGGTGCTGTGGGCCAGCGGTTAGGTGGCTCAGCCTCGGTACATGTGTTTGATTTGTTGCACTTTTACCCAAGCAGCCACATGCATGCTCCCAGTAAATCACAGGAACGTAGCAGAAGGCCAGGTTAATCATGCTGAATGAGACGTTGACCTCCACCTGAAGAATTCATTTCTGTTGCAAATGGAAACGGTTTGTTTACCGTCGGAGCTCAAGTAGAACCTGAACACGGACTAAATGTGAATCATCTTCTGAATCTCACTTTAATAGACTTGCTTTTATGTGCTGATGTTTTATTCATCCTTCCTGACGCCCGTCTTTTCATGTGATGTCTCTTGCTTTGCTTACATTACTCTTTCATAAAGGCTCACTATTTTTGCTGCTTGTTTGCTAAAATGCTGTCGTACGTGCGCTCCATCTTTAATCCAGCAGCAACTTTTAAGAAATCTCAAGTTTGTCCGTCAAAGTAGACTTTTATTAAATGAATTACTGCACAAGTACAGCATGGAGAAATAAGCAATGCAGCGTATGCATTAATGCATTCATAATTGTATGCCCTGAAAAGAACAGATTAATCCTAATCAGTGATACTCAAATATATTGTTTTTATAATTTTTGGTGAGTAAAAGTTTAATTGAGGACTTTGAATACAGTTCTTCATGTCATTGTGATGTTTCTGCTCTCACTCAAAGGATTGAAGTGCTGTTTCCTGCGCAGGAGAATTCTAAATGGATTCAATTGTGTAGCATTTAAGAGATGATTCTCTTTAATGTTAATGTGTGATGTATGCAGCATGAATACAGAGAGAACGGCTTTGACAATGGCGACCAGTTTAGCATCCCTGTTAAGTTTTATTCCGCCGGTATTAAAGCGACATCATAAACTAAACTTTCCAAAGTACTCCACAGTTGAACATTAACTTCCACGTTGATGAATCTTTGTGTTCACCTTTTGTAGTCAACACAGCGTGCCGCTGCATCTCCGGAACGCCACGGATGTGAGGATGTGCTTTTTAACAAGGCGAGAGGACGGCCCAGGTCTCTGGGAGTCTTTTGGGGTAATTTAACACAAACACAGCGAGGGAAACAGACTATTTCTGAAGGTAGTCATCCATCAAACACTGAGGAGAATGTCCAGTTGGTGGCTCCAGCAGGCTTAGAATAGCCTTTTGTTCAAACACCTTTAATAATTAAACACCTACTCAGCCCCTCAGGCTTCACAAGATTGAAGACTTTCGCAGGGGGGGGGGGGGACAGAACCCCCTTCTCTTCCCTGTGCTGCTGTAACCTGGAGAGCTTGGCGGAGATGAGGTGCGCCGTATCACCTAATGCCTTTTCCTTGCGCTGGACAAAACCCCTCTGACTCCTTAAGTACACTCATAAAGGAGAAATACTTGAAACACATCTGTCTCTATAGCTCGCCAACACACATCTGTGGCACTTTTTAATGCAGTTTTTATTTCAAATCTACAGTTATGGTATAGTACGATGTGACTTTGTAAGTATGACAATATTTTGTGTTTAGCAGCTCTGAAACGCTGCTTAATGGCAGCGAAACAAAAGCTTCAAACAAGAAATGTATGTTAAATGAGCAAAAACATCAACGTAATCTCAGGTTTTTGTTGCTGTTTTGTGGAAATAAATTGCTCCATAGAAGTAATCGCCACAAAAATAGAAAAATAACCCACTTTAATGGCCAGTTTTGTCTCTTCTCCACTAACTTCTGTAACTCAGCGGGTTTCTTGCATCACCTGAAAAGTGTTTGTGAGATTTATTTCCATGCTGTAAGATAACTACTGCTGTACTTACTGGATAACATTTCATCACCGACGTACAACAACGAACAATTAGTTAACATTCAGCCAACGTGGGCCCTCGTGGCCTCAGGGTTTACCATTAAATGTAACGTTCCCGGTTCTAGTTCCTGGACCTCCTCATCTATCTCTCCCCTCAGTTCATGTCAGCCCTCTTAAAAAGACATAAAACTCTACTTGTTTCATCAGGCTTAACAATTGGCATGCAGCCAGTGCCTCTCGGGCTCTGTTAAAATGATTGTTTTATCCCTTCTGTCTTTTATCTAGGTATCGGTACATAAAAATAATACATATACTGTGATGCATATGTACTGGAGGAGTAGCTCAGGGATTGTTTGTGTATCAGCTGTGCTCCGTCCTCAACGGGTCACACGCTTTTGTCGGAGTGTACTTTTACTTCCTGCCACATTAAACACTCACTCCGTCCTGTTCCTGGTCCTGTGGGACCAAATAATGACTAATGCAAAAAAAAGAAAGGAGGGGGGGGGGGGGCTGCAGATTTGCTGAGAACAAGCACCTGAGAGAGAACAGCTGTCTTGTAAAAGGTCAGTCTCCCACTGTTCCTCGGCCTCTCTCTCCGTTTCCGGCCTCTCGGCCATCTCCCCTCTCCTTCCCACCCCCACCCGTTTGACTCCAGAGTCACGTATCTTGTGTTTTTTCTCACACACATTGCTCTCACTCCCTTTGCGCTGCACCTAGAGGATTCTTGGCAGAGCCCGACCACCTTGTAATCCCGCGTAGAAAAAAGCAGAAATGGAGTGGGTGGACAAATGTACTGCAGTCTGGTTTATAAAACTTCACTGCGAGTGGATATATACGGTCCTCTTGAGGTGTTTGTTTTCCCCGAGTGTAGTGTAGCTATCACCGTTATGCACATGTGGACCCCACCAACACACACACACACACTTACACACAAGCACTTCTAAACATTGACAAACAGTCTCAAAAAGGCACAAAACAAACATAAATCGAATTGGTTACATTCGGGCTGTTTTTTGGGGGAGAAGTTTCTCATAACCCGCTCGACAAAAAGAGGCCGCTGCAGTTTTGCAGACAAACAAACAATGTTTGGAGCGATCCCTTTCAATAAATGCCCTACTCACATATTTGAGCGCTAATATTTATCATGAAATCGGCGCGACCGCCAGACCGATTCAACAAATACCGAGCTCCCAACGTCTCGCACACCAACAGTAAACACACACTGCCGCGTCACTGGAAGTATGCAGAGGTGATGATGTGCAGCGGCTGCAACTTTTGTACGTTAGCATGATAAATAAACTATAAACATTTGACGGTAACAGCCTGTGTAGGATGCAACCCCCCCCTGTTTCCTTGAAGTGGTCCTCCCAATGTTACTGAGGACATTTTGGGGCGTTAACCGTTTCCTGTGGGCGGATCCTGTGGGCGTGGCTGGCAAGGGAGTATGTTGGGATTATCAAGGTGATGCGATAGAAGAGAGGGGAGGGAAAAGAGAGCTCTATTTGCATGTTGCCTCTGTATCTTTATTCCACCAGTGTGTGTGTGTGTGTGTGTGTGTGTGTGTGTGTGTGTGCTTATGGCCTGAATATCAAAAGCAGCCTCGTCAGAGCCCCCGTTGCTGAGAGCAGGCCTCAGAGCTCTGACTTGATGAGGGACGCTGTAAGTCTCTCTGCTGTGGTGACTTCTCCCTCCTCTTCCTCGTCCTTATCATCTGCATGCAGAGACAGGGATGGATATGTTGGATGCGCCACGAGGGGGATGACCGGCGTTACGTTACGGTCAGCGCCGCGATCTGCGTCACAGCTCTTTAATTGTATTCTCAGGCATTTCAGAGTAACAAGGCCTTTGTCTTGAGTTCTAAGAGGAAGGAAAAGACGGTGAAATGACATAAATCGGCATATAAAATAAGGAGGTAATGATGGTAACGGAAGGGAGGGGAGGGGGGGGGGGGGCGACAGGTCTCGCCGGGTATTTCAACCAACTGCTCGTCAAAAGTGAGGCGGCGGCGGAGTGCGTGACAGCTCTGACAAGAGTTGGCGGAGGTCCTTCAGCGGTTCTCTTTTTTGTGACAAGGGGAGGCGGGCAGGGAGGGCCGCTCGGCAGCTCAAGACAGCCGAGGTCACCGGAGTGGTTTCCAGTGGGTCGCGTTAACGCCAACCTTGCCTGTCATGACTCATGAAGTCTGCTGCAACAAGGCAGACGAAGAAGATGAAACAAAACATGTAGGAAGGTGAAACAGGTGAGAGGGGAACGAGCTCTACATGCGACCCAACATGTCTGTGATCCTGTGAAGGACGTGAATGTTATTACCTGAGATCAGAGCTGCCGTGGGAAGAACCGGGGTTCACGAGAGAAGGTGGTAAGAGGCCGACGGCAGCTGGTGCAGCCATCTTTCATCCATTCATCAGCCCGGAAGCACATGATGGCTTCTTCCTCTCCCTCTGATGTGACATTATGAGCTCCAGCAAGGTAGCGCAGAGGAAGGTACTGTACATCTAAAGATTAAAAGAAAGAGCCACCTGTTGTCATAAAAGAGAGGAAGCAGATGAGCTCAGTTAGTCAAATCGTAAATGTCCTTGATGGGGATAGAAAAGTATTTTCCTTTTCTTAATAGATACATTTTACATTATGCTTTTGTTCAGTTTTCGTTGCTGCGCTTCAGGAAGTATGTTTATGTTGCAGAAGTTCCTTTCTGTACAGTATGAACGTCTCGACGCAGCTCATTGACTCTTGCTTGAGTTTGTGTTGCATTACAATGAACACACACCCAAGTTACATTATCATTATATGGTAATAAAAATTCAAATCAGTCTGCACTGAAACAATTCCTTTTTTTGGCACCTTACATAGAGGAATTAAAATTCTATCACATAATATAAGATAACAAAATGCGTTTGATTTTGTTCAACACAAAGTAACCTGAACGTGATCGTCTAAATCAACCAAAATAACGCCGTTACCACACAGTGATGCAGGCCTTTTACTCACTGTTTACTCAACTTTAGCAGGTTCCTAATCTGCTAATTGATTTTTAAACTGCAGGGAGATGAATGGAACCCATGGCTGTCTCTAACATATAAAACTGCAATGCATGCATTAACGGAGAACGTAGTGACGTGTTGAAGAGGAGCTAAACCTTCCATCATCCCGCTCAAAGCTCTTTGTCTCACATGTTGCCTCATCGCTCGGTGGAACATTTGTTTCTCTGCGTGCCTCACGTCTGCTATTGTCTTCCTGCAGCCTTTCAACCCGGCCTCACGCACGCATTCTCCAAACCAATTGTCCGTAATAAGAGTTCAGCGGATTCAGCCATGAATATGCATATTCATCTGGAACAGTCCACCAAAAAGAAAAAGTTTTCATCCAATTATACTTCTATATCAGTAATAATTACAACCCTATACATCATCTGCATGTTTCCATTAATATTCAAATCTCGTAGAGGGTTCTGCATGCAAATGTAAATAGATTCAGGATTAGGTATATTACAATTAAATCTATCCAGCCCTACCTTGCTCCTCCTTAATAAGCTGTGTTCCCTGGTAATGTTCCTGAACTTATTATAATGCAATATGCTCAAGCATAAGAATCACACATCCTTAATATTATTTCTCGCAATTAACATGGAGCCGAAAAAATAGAGAGGGCCTCCTTCGTTAATTTGCACTCACATATAATGCAAAACAGAAGGGGAGTAAACAGGTCTCTGTCTGACTTCCACACACGCGCAGGAATCAGTCAAGTGTTGCAAATCTAATTTAAATATATGAATGTTTTGCTTTGTCCATTTCCCTGAACTTGACTCGGCCGCACGGCGTTCCGCGTCGAATGGGAAATGATGCTGCTTAGTATTGTTGCCCAGCAGTCAGAGGGATTTCAAAAAGGCGCTGTAAGACATTTGTCAATACTTTGTGCATTCGCTATCTGTCCAATTTATATGTTCTATACCCTCTAAGCTCAGGAGACTTCAATTAGACAAGTACCTGTATCCGCTGCTCTGGTCTACAGCTCCCAGGAGCCCTTGTGCTCTCATATTGAATCATGGAGAGACAGTTAATATTCCAGTGGAAGGGAGGATCTATAAAGTCACCACCATAAACTAGAGAGCGGCCTTTTGTAACATCCAAATAATAGCAGTAAATAAAGAGCTTACACCTGTACGGCGAAGGCCAGGTCCGCCGATAGGATGGACCGTGCTGGCCTGCAGACAGCTGTAAACGCCCCGAGTAAAGAACAGTGAGCACTGTTAATGGATGGGTTTATTTTAAAGCATGCCATCTGCCATCAATCACCCACAAGTATCGGGTAGTGCAGAAGCAAGTTAGCTTAAAGTCCCCTCTCTGTTCTTCTTCTCCTCTTCCTCCTTCGCCAGGAGCCCGATAAAGATTGGTAGGAGGTGGGGTGGGGTGTGTGTGTGTGTGGGGGGGGGGGGAATGGAGCTGGTACACAGGATCCCTGAGAGAATAAAGCATCAAACCCACTCAGCAGCACCACTAACAATAATAAAAATGCCTCGGCTTAAAGGTGACATTCCCAATTTACGATTATTTGTGTCTATAAAGTGTATTCCTCGCCTCCTGACTCATTCGCACCCCTCCCTTACAAGAACAATGCATTACAGAGGGGGGGGGGGCTGCCGAGGGTAAATGGAAATTCCATCCATTTTACTAAACCGACAGGCCCCACTATACCTGAGACTTTCAATTTTGCCGGCGTGACCTCCAAGGAGACATTTCTGTCTCCTCTCTTGTCTACCTTCGCCTCATTCAATTCCCCGTTTGCTCTCACCGGCCCTCCGAGCACCCGGGGGCCCGCAAAGCCGTTATGGATGAGCTCCGAGGCAATTCTGAAATAGAGAGAGAGGAGAGGAGCGTAGATCTCCGCTCCCCTCCAAGAGATTTACTTCAGCGTGTAAGATGGATGAAATCAGCCTCTGTATCTCTTTTAGTGATTGTTTTTCCTTCCGTTCTTTCTGCCTTTTCTGTGTAAAAGGAGGGCGTTCAATAGGATGGGAAATGTGATGGATTAGGAGGCCGAGATCGCAGCAAAACCAACAGCGGAGGTGGAGATGCGGCGTTAACCCGAGTAATGCTGTGATCCGGGGCCAGTGCTGTCTCTCCCAAACACCTATACAGTAGCGGGACTTAAAGGAATCCGACTGACTTCATGTGTCTCGTGTGTCAAAGCTGCAGAGAAACACTGAAGCATGCAGGACAGTAACAGCTATGTTCTGTGTTTAAAGTAGAAAAATGGACAAAATATGTGACGCGGCCATAAATCACGATGTCATTGGCCTTCCATTTAATCTCAGCAATAGGTCAGTCGTGTCGTCCGCGGCTACTTTGATTCATCTTTATTTCTTTATTGTACATTAGACTTGTGGAGGAGTAACCTAAAAGAATATCATCATTGCTCTGAACCACTTGTGGAAGAAGTATTGATATCTTAAGTAGAAGTAGTAATACTACAATGTGAAAGTACTCTACTGCAAGTAGAAGTTCAGAAGTCTACGTCATTGATCATTAAGTGCAGTACTGAGTACATGCACTTTTCATCATTGCCCAGATCAGATCATAAAGTATTGGTGTCAATTTGCTAAAACCTATTTGAACAGTATTTTCGAGGGGAAAAAAGCCATTATTGGTGAAAAGGCCAGTTGTGGCTGCATTCAGTGACATGTTTAATTGATAAAAAGCTATTAAGGCCGACCGCGCTATCCATCAGTCAATTTGTCACGGAAATCAACAGGAGCTCAAATGGATCAGATTCAATGTTCTGCCAATAATGCAGCCTGGCAAAGTGACAAACGCGGAGCGCCCACCGGCAGCACAACTTTTATCAGAACGCAGATCGGCTGCAGGAGAGCAGGCCCGGGCCGCTGCAGAGAACCTCCCGGACAGGAAACAGACATTACTTTAGCTTCGCTCTCCGTCGCGGGGGAGGCGGTGGCACGTAAAGTATTCCTGTGAAGGATCACGGCGGAGAGGAAGCAGCCTGAGACGCAGCCAAGTTTCTATTGAGTTATGGACATGTTCAGCAAAGAGCCTTCAAGAGCGGCGCTCCTCAAAGTGACTGAGCTCACACTTAGCATGGACAATATAAATGGAATTGTCGACGCTAGTGTTTCCTCATTCATTTTTTTTTTTTACATCTCTTCTTCTTTTTAATGCCTCAAGAGGCGTATGAAAGGCTGAAAAGCACGTGTAGAGTGTCGGATGTCTACTGTGTATAAGGTATAAATGAAATTGTATGAAGCTTATTTAACCGTCTGTCACGATTGGAGCGCTGGGATCATAAGTGCATTTCAGTGACAAGCGTGACATGATGTAGCAGATGAATTATTAAAGTCACATCACATCAGAGGATTGAAAAATAGTAATTGTTTGTCAGTTTTTGCCCAAACTTTGTTCTGTCCTTTGCAAACGGAGGGACGCTGTGTGTGATGGACAATGTTTGGAGATGAGCGGGATGTTGATTTGGACTCCGCTGCATCGCTGATGCCGCCACAGCGTGGCTAATTGTATGTCTAAACCCTCTTCGGGATGAGCGGCGCGTCGGGAATAGAGCGGCTCCGGGTTTGACAGTGATGGTTCACGGGATGACAAACAAACGCCACAGAGGATCAATGTGAAGAGGTCCGTCTTCAAAACACCAGAGAGACGGGAGACGACAAAACTGATCTTCCGTGACAAGTGCCCACGTCTTCTCAGAGAATTCAGCTGGGGTGCTTCTGTGTTTAGGGGATATTGTTCTCACTTCACGGGGAGGATAAGAAGAGTTTTCGCTCTAAAATTAAACCAAACAAAGTGTCTGTGGCTAACTTCTGACAGGACAGAATGCTCAAGTTTGGGTCCTTGATCAAACTTTATTGCAGTGGACTGGAATCTGAAGCTCTTCTGTAAATGAGCAACTTGTGCTGTTAGCATATGTGGAGAACACACATATAACCTGTAAGTACACATTCAAGCATGCAGCTTTGAGCATAAAACCACACCGACTGAATGAGTAACACTGTTATACAGCAATAATGCAGCCTATCGACATATCGTGCATGAGAATGTGTTGCCCTTCTCTTCTTTCTTCAGAAAAATGAGTCATTCATGTTCTCAAACACAGCGTCAGATGCAAAACTTAAATGTGCTAAAAATAAAATAAATTCAAAACATTTGATTTTCCATAAACGCTCTCTGATGCCCAGACAATCTGCATAAACCTGTTGGATGCGTTTGGAAGTCAACAAACAGATTGCCCCCCCCCCCCCCCCCCCCCCCAAATACAATAAAAGATAAAAAATACTAATCTCTGGACAAATGAGTGACTGTACCACCAAGTCCAATTACTGGGAAAAAAATGGCTGCTTTGTGCCATTCTCTGATTACATCAATAAGATTCTCCTCGGTAGGGGCATCATTACATCAGTTTGTGCAGTAATTTTACTCATTTATATGGATTTCATAATGTAATATTCCCGGCAAAGTAAACATTTAGATATGTGGGCAGGAAAAACAAATGCATGCATATGAAAGTAAAGAAAATATGAAGTTTCTCACAGAACCAAATTGGCAATCACCATCCCTCTACCCCATGGTCATAATGAAATTGCGTTAGCAGTGGTTGAAATAAATGACATAATTCTATGTACACACAATTAAAGGAGAAAGCTACAATCACACATTCAGCTCAGAGTTAGTTTATGATAGCACAAAGCAAAACCAAACCTATAAATAATGAATACGTCCATAATTATTCTGTCCCAGATTTGCATAATTATTGTTTTTTTTCCCCTTCTTGGAAGCATCTGTTAACATTGCAATCGTTTCTTTGTTTCAAAGACGACCGCTGTACCTTCCTGCAAAAGTACACACATGAATGGGAATAAATTGGCATTATAAGGAAATGCTCTTCATTTATAATTAATATGGTGGTCACAGTGACACAATGATATTACTGCGAATGCACCACTATTGCTCTAAATGAGTATTCCTGTTGCGTTGGCGAAGCTCAGCAGCGGCGGATACCAGACTTTGTATTATTTTGCCAAGATAATTTCATTCCTCACTTTCATTTGGAAACTAAAGGAGGCTTTCATCAAGGTGTGCTGCTGGAGTAGCCTGAGACATCACCGCTTTTATTATGGACATAAAGGTCTCAAGGAAAGCTTTCATGTCTGCATTTAAAAAGCCGAAACCATTTTCTTTATACAGTAAATTATACAGTTTCTGTCCAACGTGATCTCACATGAATACATGAATTGACCGCGACACATCGTTACTTCGCAATGCCGCGTCGTGCCACCACCGCGCTCGGTCATTTCACGTATTTCGGTGAGAGCAGGTTGGACGAATCAGCAGCACAGCGGACCGGGAGAGAAGCCCTCTCTCTCTCTCTCTCTCTCTCTCTCTCTCTCTCCCGGAGTAGGTGTCACCCTGCTCACATCTCACGCAGCATCACAACTCCTCATCCCTCTTCTGTACCTGCTGTTTGCTCAGCCTGGCTCTCAGCCAAAGTGGCCTGTTAGCTGCTCTCCAGCGACCCCCGAGCTGTGTATAACCAAAGAAAACATTAGCCAGGTGACTTATCATAGAAGTCTGTGGCTGACCTTTTAATGCGCCTGTCATTGATTGCATAGCGCGGTGCACTCTGTCCATCCCAAGGTGATAGATTATTCAATTAACTATTGACCTTTCCCGCAGACTCATTTGTCGATGGAAATGCTTTTATGACAGCCGTGCATTTAGAAAGCAAAGGATGCTGAGTTTTGATTTTAGGATTTACTGTGGCGTTATGAGTTCCCCCTCCGTCTCTCCTCCCCTCTTTCTCATGCTGACTTTTTGATTTACGCCGTTGTATTATGAAGTTTGGCTCCGGCGTTGCTCCCGTGGTGGATGGCGACTGTCGCCGTACGAGGAGAAGCCGGCGCTGCCTGCTGGATTTATCCGACCTACTTCTCCTTTACTCCGACATATTTCACGGCCGACCGAGCTCGTTAATGTAGCCGTGAGCTGTTTGTTGAAGTCGAGAGATGTGCATTTGTATTTGTCGCTGTTTCAGAAATGCGGAGCCATGAATCAGCACCTATGAGGTGCCCATTTGGCACCGTTGTCTTCATCTCAGTTGCATGCTGTTGCAGAGATTACTCATCACTCATACTGATATCCGACAACACACTCAGATGACGGCATACACAGCATTTTTTCTTTTTTGGGGGGGGGTTCTATCCAGCTGGTGCTTTGCATTGTCAGAAACCAGCAGCTAAGCAGCGCTAGAGTCAGATCTAGTGCTCTCGTGTCTCAGAGACAAACATGTCAAAGGTAACAGCGGGACTTTACCAGAGCTCTGCGACATCTGTTCCTGACTATCACCCACCTAAACTTCCCAGCTTCTAAGCCACCTGCCTTTCAGTGGGATGTGACTCTTTGGGCCAGCAATGACTCAGGCAACTTTCTGGGCAACGTTTCAAGGCCACACCCCCCCCCCCCCCCTGCTCAGGACCAGAAGGGAGGAAAATGGCAATACATACCGAATGAGTTGCATCTTATTCCTTATCAACACATCTCTTTCATTTAAAGTACAACACAATTCACTTGTCCTGAAATGTTTTTAAACTTGATCTGACTTGGAAGGGTGATTTCAGAGCAACGTGGTCAACATGTCTGCCAGCATCGACGGCAAAATATAGAGCAGAAAGGATCTGAGCGTGAGGTTGCTATGGTATCACTGCGTCGTGTGTGAGGACATCTGTCGGGGTAATGTTGCCCTACAGTGTTGCCCAATAAGTTGTTCAATCTCTCGTTGAACTTTGATGCACGGACGACGTCAAAAAACAAGTTTTTATTTCTTCTTGAATGCAATTTTATCAGGAATTTAGCAGACAGTATTTGTTTCAAGAACATAACTTTGCATGTTCTAATGTTTGCCGTCTGAATGTGAGATCTTTTCCCCTCGATACATAATTGAGAATGCAGTTTAGTAGTTTGGGAACATCATTTTGTCGGAGACAGGGTTGCAAAAAGATCATTTTCAGAAACTTGTTTTACTAAACTGCACCTACAATGTTGGGGAGCAGACATCGAGGCCTGACAGACTTTTTTTATTTTAACCAAAATATATCAGCGGCTATTTTCCTGAATTAGCTTCTTCTGTGGTGGAAGGTGTGCTGCTGTCATGCTGAGCTGAATTGCAGCGCTGCAGACGGTCTCCACTGCTGTTCTCTCCTCCCAGGCAGCGAGACTCCACCCATCTGCCACGGCACGCAGGTTAAAACAAACGGTGCGAGTTAGCTGCAAATCCTCCTCGCCTCAGGTTAAATACCCAGCCGTGACTTGATGCTGCGTGACATGTCTAGCCAGCGCCAGTTTAAGGACCCTCCTCCTCCTCCTCCTCCTCTGCCCGTACTCATTGTTGTTAAAGAGGATGTGACAAAGAGCGATATCGGTAGAATGAATATTTAATCCGCCCTCCCCCTGACTTATTCATGCTCTCCGGGCGTATCTGCCCTGCACATCGCTGCTCTCTACCTGTCACATTCCCTCTCACCGAAGAAGCATGGAGTCATCACGGCCGAGTAATAACTTTACTTTCAGCCAGGGAAGTAGTGGAGGAAAGACATCTTGATCAAGCAATCCTTTGGAAATGATGTAGGCTTGCAGAGTGGTGATGGATATCTGTTATCCGGTACACCTCTTAAATATCATCCTCCCCTTTAACAGTTTTGACAGCAACTGCTTTCCCCCTTGTCAGAGCCAATTGGTTGAGGGATCGAGGGATTGAACATCTACGAGAGGACAGGAATACCGCAATTACCGACAAAGGAGGGAAGGGGGGGTATCTGTTAGTGATGTTTGATGTGATTTATCCGACAGCGCCGAGAGTGCATTTAAACGGGGGCCCAGTGACGCCGTGACATTGACGGAGTCGTGTTATCAATTGGACTCCTCCGAGCGCGAGTGGCTGAGAAAGCTGCTGTCAGGGTCTGAGTGACGGTTCATCATAACTACCTCTTTTGATTGCTCAACTCCCCCCCCCCCTCCCTTCTTCCTGCTTCCTGGTGAGAAAAGAGAGAAGAAGAAGAAGGAAGAGGAGACCGATCTGAAGAGGGAGAAGCAGATAAATCACCTCAGCTTACAGAGAATCAGGCTTCTGCTCAACTGGAATCACTCGCTGGGAGAGTCTCAGTTGCCAGATCTCTTGCCTGTTCAAAACTCCCACAATCTGAGAACCTGTAGAAATACACGCTTTAAAGCAGAATCTGTCATTTCTGTGCTTTCAGAGCACTTTTTTCCTTTCAAACGGACCGTGTGCTGGGGGTGAACCACACTGCTGACAGATGAGAGCTGTTTCTGAAGCTTAGCAGGCTGAAGATGTTCAACGTTATTCTTTATTCCCGCACTGGTTAGGAATGTTTTCCAGCATCTTCTGGTCTGTAGCATCTTTGGGAAGGAATCTTTTCAGTTGGATTGAAATAACAAATGCAGCAAAGAAAATAAAGGCGTTTATCAAATTTACTATCCTTACAAGTCATGTTAATATGATTTATCTTTTCATACTTTTATGCCCTGAGACTGAGGTAGACTTTCAATTAAGAAAACTTTAATGAAAAACAAGAATCCCTGACAGATTAACAAAACAACTGATCAGTACATTCAAGTCGCATCACGTCAGATTTCATGGTTGAGCAGAACAACAAAGCCGTGGCCTGTGAAAGCAGACAGAAACAGCCTTAGTCACCGTGTTTGTCGTGTGCAGACGTCCACAGAAACACACGTATACAGTCCAGTCATCACAGCAGCCAACATCTGTGTGCCGGTCAATAATTCACAGATGTGTTTCAGTGTAAGTTTTGAAAACAAGGATAGGTTGCACTTATGCCGACCTGGAGTCATGAGAAGGGTTATGGAGCCTCGTTAACAATGCATGAGAGCCGCATTCTGACTCCCCGCCACCGTTCATGCATTTTTTAAGGAAAAATACTTTGCAGAGAAGAAGGGGTGACTAACTGTGTTTTGTCTAAAAATAAACCTCTTTGCTGTTGATCCTGCGTAGCCTCGTAAACCCGACACCGTCGTGGGTGAGCCGGGAGAGCGTGGAACAACTTCTCCATGGTTTGCGATCTTGACTTTGAGCTTTGCCTCGTTTCTCCAACATCCATTCTAGAGACGCACATTCATATTTGTATGTGCATATTTGGATGAGAATATTAGACATCTGTAGGTTGAGTGCTTCAACTCTGACCTCTGGTCCTCTTTATTGTTAGATTCTTGTAATGTTGCAGGAATTAAAGCTCAGAGCAGCTCTCATCAGCTAATGCCTGAAATAGGTATAAATGATCTATATATATATATATATATATTGATTCAGGCATACATTCGATTCATACACAGGCCCAGATGTTTAGTTTGCACTTGCCAAAGCGGGCGCTTCAGAGTTCACATGGGAGCTTGATGAAGTGACGTGGAGCCTAAATGTCTTGCTAAAGGCATTTCTTTTTGTGTTCTAGGAGTGCACGGCTAAAGTTAGCATGGAACCAGCTCTGGAGTGAAACTGTTAGTAATAACAGCTTAGGGAGGCTCTGGCTTCGGGGGCCCCTGACCCCCCCCCCCGGGCCCCTTTGCTTGTGCCTGGCAGGCCTGTCTGGGAACCCGTCCATGTTAACCATACTGTAGCTGCAGTGGTATTTTAGTAAATAATATATCATGCACAAACTGTGGCAGCGAACATGCATTGAAATTAGGTTTCACGACGCCGTCCAATGTCAACGTTGTGTTTGGCGAGAGAGATCGTGATACAACCTAACATGCTGATAATTCTGGGAGTTCAAATGTACACAATGTATGGCAGAAGTAGAGTTTGGAAAGTGTGGGACTGTATTACCTGTTAGGAAAGAATAATGGTCGCTGACAAGAGCCCGGTCTGAAGATCACGATACGCGGCTCTCCGTCTGAAACATTTCCAAAAGCAAACTTTTGGCTCCGTCACTCAATGTGGGATAAAACAACATCAACTTTCAACTGGGCTAAATAGCCCACCGGGGACACGTGGATGGTTTTTCTTCCATCAGGCCTGTCACCAGAAACAAAAATAGGATTTCTTTAACCAACAGAGGGTAGAGTTTCAACATGTACAAACCAATAATTTGTGAAAGAGGAAGAAAATGCTCAAAAGCTGTGATCTACTTTCCCAGACCTCAATGTGCCATTCCACCAGTTATTCAGATTTATTAAACAATATATCATTACTGTTTGACTCTGTGTCAACACTCCGAACTGGAGCTGTTGTGTTGCCGTTCCTGGTTTTAATCATTTTTGGCTGGTTTCCACTTCCTGCCTGAAAAGTGAAACAGCTTAGGAATGTCATTCTTTGAAAAGAAAACAGAGAGGATCCACAGAGGAAGTCCTCCCACAGTCCTCTGGTCTCCATGCACGGCTAAACACACACACACACACACACACACCTCCACTCTGATACAGACACACAGGCATGTACACACACACACATGTTCTCACACCCACACGTAAAAAAACTCTCCCACACAGTCAAACAGGCACATGTGTGCACACACACACACACACACTGACACACCCAGACACACGCACAGACTTCCTCACTTACAGTCACACACTGATTCAGTCTCACACACACTCACACACTCAGAGGGCTGCAGCAGGGCTTGCTGGGAAACATCAGACACCCAGGGAGGAAGGAGGACAGGCTTTTCCCACATTTAGACTCCACGGATACTTCAGATGTCAGGCTAAAAATAGAGCCAATGTTAAACCAAAGCAACACTGAATCAACTACAGCAACCAGCCTGCCCCGCTCTGCGCTGCGACACGTCGGCCCCGAGTTTAAACTCTAAAACACAGCACAGTCGTCGGGATGATTGCTTGAATTTAATACATCTTAACTGTGGCGATAATCTGCCTTTTGACACACCCACATCACGTACAACACGGGAGAGGTGACGGTGGAACGTTCTCACGTCATTGAAGTGCAAGTTGTTGTTAAAATGAAAACTATATTTCCCATCAGCCCTTTGTTTCCATTCCCTGTTGACCTCCCCGAAGAGCATCCTCTCCTTCCCTTTAGTATGAAGAGACACCTACGAGGGGTCTGATATTTCTCAAAATGGACACAAATGTTCCGGGTGTGTGCATGAGTGGACAGTCTGGCTCACACATGCTCCCTCATGGACATGGCCAGATGACAAAATGTACGTCACGCAAACCCTCGTGGCTATGCGGACGGCGAGTATAATTTGAGCTGTACGTTTTAAATTAAACGATCTATTTTCATCTGCAGTGGAATTTAGTCGCAGTATTTAATTTAGAATATCAAGTTTGTCTTGATGATAGCTCATCTTTACAATTGGGTGGTGCATAATTATAATCACACTTAAAGCTGACAAAATCAACACTTCGGGGTCGAGGCTTACTTTTTATATCATCAAATTAACAGTGATTATTTATGGGAATTGAGCACCTTTTAGATTTCTACATCATCAAGGGCAAGAAGACCAGAAGTGACTTTCAAGTGTTTCTTTTTCTTTCCAGTCTTTTTGTATCCACATTTGCTTAATTATTAGTTCTCAATCAACAACGAGCATTCCAGAACGGTTTTGTCTGAGATGTTACAGTTACAGGTGCTATTTGGTGTGAACGTCACCCTAAAGTATCCAGGTACGATCTTCACGGTCGGGTTGAGTTCCCTCGTGTTCGTACCTCCACTGGTGTGGTGAGATGTTACTCCTGGTGCAGACAGTGACTCATTCCTATTTTCACACTTCTTCTTCTGAGCACAAAGACAGTTATTTCCTGCACCGCCCTTCTTCATACTCGTACTGCGCTTCCATGTGTTTACCAGTGACCCGTTCGCCACAACCTTTGTGCTCATGAGCAGCTCCGGTTGTGCAACGTGCCTTGCTCCAGGGCACGATGACAGTAAAGTTCTTGATGAAGGAGAGCTTTGTCATTTTCCTCAGCAGGCATTTCATTTCAAACCCGCTGACCTTCCAGTCACAAGCCTGTCTCTACAACTTTCAGCCACTTTCACCACTGCTGCCATTATGCAAAAATAATCTCATTTCACATTTGCTCACTTCTCCAACTAGCACCAATTGTCCGACCCAGTCACCGTCTCCAAATACAAACCCGTCTGGCCTTTTTACATGTTCTCCCTGTTGCTTAACTCAGTCCTCATCCTGGCACCCAGTCGTGTTTAATTTAGTTCAAGTCTGCGTCGTCCCATAAGGGTGAAATCCTGTTAATACACATGCATGGCGAGCAGATATTCATAACAAAGCTGAACGCGTGCAGCAAGTGGACACGATGATTAAGAGAGCGGAGCCTCGTGCAGGAGGAGGGTAGCGGGATGCGGCCGAGCAATAACATCAATACTTCCTTCAACAAGCAGAAGCAGAGCGAGAGGTTGTAGAAAGTCATCAGCGTCATCATTTAGAGTTGTGTCCGCATCTCCGGCTGGTCATATAAGATCTCCTGACCGCCGACATGCGAGGCTGCGACGTCGAGTTCAAGTGGTTTCAATATCGAGAGCAACCGGCGTCGTTATTCCCTTGTAGTCAAGATCAGCTGCTTTCTTTGTTATTGATTTGAGTCCTTTATTAAGCCGAGCTGTTGAAATGTCAGTTAAATGTAACTAAGATGTCTAAAAGACGGGGAAGGCAGGAAAAACACTGTCCCAGCATGCTATCTGTTAGAATACAGCCTCTATGTTTAACTCAAATTCCACAGTTTGTTCTTGTAGCCTTCAAATCTAAAAGAGAGCAGATCTACATATTTTTCTTCCGCGACCACTTTCCTTGATTGTTTCTGGTAGGAAGCACCTTCCTCCTCATCCTCCTCGCCCTGATGCAAGGTGATGCTGTGCTCATGTATTTGCTTATTCAGTGTGCAAAACCCTCTAAATCAGATTTATGTAGTTGCAGACGTCACCTCTGTTCACCGAGCAAAGAGACACCAGAGCGCATTAAGTCTCGCCCAGGGGGAAGACGCCCTCACGGGTCACTGAGGATTATTGCAGGAATGATCATTTACGTTTTATTCTATTCTGTGTCTAAGTATATTAACACGCTAGTTACAATAAAGGCTCATACTTCCTGTTTCGCCTTCAGTCATAGACGTGTAAAATATTCTTTATAGGGATGAAAGAAAAATGCTGCTTTTTGGTTTATTGACTCAAAGTTTTACACTAAAGCAAAAGTAAAACACAAATCACTCATAATCACAGTATGTTATTCCCTTTTTAATTTGCAATTCGATGATCGTAATCACCACCTTTATCTTCTCATGTGTCAGGGGCCTAAATTGATGGTGTGACAGTACAATCTGACATTGCAAACGAAGATGCCGCTACTCTTAAAAAACAGATGATAAATTTAGCTTCCCATATGGCACGGGCATCTGGCATTATCTGAGCGCTCGAGTACACGGTGGCCGGCTCAGCGGAGAGGCCTGCTGCACGATGACGTGATTGAGCCTCTGTGTTTGAAATGCCAAAGATTATCTTTGGCTGCGTGTTGAGATATGTGCCTCATTGATGTAACGTTTTACAGATGGTGTAGTAGCTGCTGTGTGTTCAGCGCAGGGAGAGAGTGAGAGAGCAAAGCGCCATAATCTCCTGATGTGTGATGACAGGTAGTCTCAAAGCAAAGCCTGCACACGCCGTACCTGCCGCGCCGCTCGGTTTGATGGGAGATCAGTGGGCTGTCGACTCTGCTAACAGCCGGGGCGCCGCAACAAATCCATCGAAAGGCACGAGAGACGAACACAGACCTCTCACGCAGACACATGAAAGCATGTGGAGAACACGGAAACACAATGTCTGGTTCACAAACATCAAACGGACTGATGCAGGTACATAAGCCTGCAAATGCAATTATAGTTCATACAGTTAGAGATCCCATTTACTGAACCTGAATACAGAATCAAATCCTTTAGAGTCACCTATCAAATCTGCTTCGGTTTAGCTTCAGATTTAGTTTAGAGACTATTTCATTGCACCTGTCAAAGCTCTTCTAGACCTGCTTTCTACACGTGTTCGTAGTCATGAATCTGTGTTCATGTCAACCATGAACACGGATACTATGATGTCTACAGATGGTTGAATTTATGAAGTTTTCCTTCATTTCAAGATTTGCTTCGCAGTATTTGGATTTTGCTACAATATGCTGCTGCAGATGCAAACATGCAAACCTACGGAGGATATTAATAAGAGTCACTCGAGGTAGCGCACATATCTCCCACATTTCAATAATTTATCACGCGGGCCGGTGCATCAAGCGAGCTGATTGGTTGATCCAACTCCTGGATTTGAAACGGCGAAGCAAACAAAAACACGACGTGCAGAAGAAATGGTTCTACTTTAAGAACAAATGCATGTGCAGGTGTACCTCGAAAGACAAATATAGACTGTCTGCACGCATACTCATACACGTAAATACAAATGCGAGAGCACACAGACATCTGTGAGTTAGCATCCCTGCTCTATCTGTGTTCCTCTCTTTATTTCACACACACACACACACACAAGAACACCGGTATCACTCCTTCAGCGCTCTGAATGATTTTACTCTCAGCTGAGCCACATCACAGGCGAGGAAGGAGTGTGCCCCTCCATCAAAGAGCTCTTTAAATGAAATCATGTCCTCTGATGATTCAAAGCAAATATTTCCCTGGCACACTCCTACTGAATGTGCTCCTCTGAAGAGCAGGCCTTCAAGTGAGCGAAGGCGCTACTTTTACGCTTTGAGCGTTGCTCGGTGGGGGCGACGTGTCGGGGGGGCTGTAAACGGTGTTGAAAATGAAAATGGATCTTGGCTGCTTGCACCCAGGTTTTCAGGAGCGTAGTTGTGTCTGAACGTGGAGCACAAAGAGGTTTCCTCACAATGTGATAGCTAAAACGAAACAAAAAAAAGCATGCTTTGTCATAAAAGGTGACAGGAGACGTAGATTTAGTTTGTTTCCAGCGTCGTGTCAAGTGGCATTTTGTTCCCTCAAGCAGTAAACGTCCATTTATTCTATTTTAACGGTGAGATAACTCATTGTGGAGGCTCATTGAGACGTCTAGGTTTCATATCACAGTTGGAACAGGTCAGTTATATGTAACCATGAGGTTTAAATACTCTTTTTATTTTTTAACCGAGACATCAAGAAGCCTTTTTCACCTGCAAATCACCGCGTCAGTGCTTACTGAGATGTTTAAACCTGTTGCTATAGACAGCAACACCAGCAATCAAAGGCACCGCTTCCTTCAAATCTGTGGATTTTTTTTGAGGTTCAACCCGTCGCTGCGTCAACGGCAAACCCAAGTGTCACATCATTTCCATCAGCCGAGTCTGTTGTGACACTTTTCATTCCCAATTTGCGACGGAACGCCGCAACGCCGCCTCCTCCATCGATGTACCAACCTGCTAATAATTTCATTTTCTGCTCCAACATGTCCAAATTGAATTAATCCAGTGTTGGAGGTGCAGTATCCACCTTACACCTCACGTCGCCTCTTTCATCGCCTTTCCTCCTTTCAGCGACGGATTGTAAAATCTGTTGACAGCCTTGACAGCCTCGCTAAGAAAGCGGAGTTCATTATCGAAGTCATCGCCTGGTCCTTAAAGGTTATTCACTCCCCCTCCTCAGAGACGCGGCCCTGTCCTCAAAGTGACACGTTAATGGTTAATGTTGCACGCCATACCGTGAAGAAGGAGCGCAGTTTAGAGGGACGGGGAGGGAACACAATTTGCAAAAGATGTGGTGTGAAATAATTCCGGACATGTTTGGGAAATCTTGTCGCCTAATGACACCAGCAGGAGAGGAGGGGACGGGAGTGGATGGATAACATCGGATGCCTGCTGTCAGATGTGTCACTCAGGCCTTTATGTGTCCTGCGATTGGATTTTCCTTTCAAACCCCCCACATGTGCAGCACAGTGTGTCGTTCTCATTAGAGGAAGATAGAAGGGGGTGCATCTAGAGAAAAGGTGCTGGAATTGATGAGGAAAATCTATAAAACAAAAACACCCTCTTCTGTCTTTCCTTTCCTCGCAGGAATGACATTTGTAATCCTAAATACATGAAGGTGCTTTCCTGTGGAGAGAGGGGCCTCTGTCAGGGCACTTTCCAACTTTCACATGAGAACAGTGAGAGGACACTCAACTTCCTCGTAATGAATGAACGCCTCACATCCACTTTAGAGGAACATCCTTTTCTCATTATATTGCAATAAATTCAACTGGATGTGGCCTATATTTAGTGTGCTCCTGATCTCGGCCCAGAGATATGCTTCTCCTAACTCATGAGTCCTCCCTCATCTTCAGTTTGGCACCGCACTACATTTGCCCAAAGACAAATCTTTTCCTTAGTGAAATTGAAAATTCTTCTTGTCCAAATCATGGTCTCAGACTTCGGGGCGTGTTGGCTTCAGCCGCAGACAAGCTTAGGTGAAAGAATGGACATTTTGACTCGTAGCTTTTGGGTTGGATCTGATGCAAAGCAGCATTTGGGATTGTTTCTGAATGACGGCAGCTTCAACTGCGAAAATCAGATCAGACGAGGAATGTGTGTTGAAAGTGAAAATGGCAGTTTAGATTCAGATGCTGTAACTTGCACACACCTTTGTTTCTTGTCTCTCAGCGGTGCTGTCAGATCAGTTTGGATGTTTCTGAACATTAAAGCCCAGCTGAACTCGCTCAGCCTCCCCTGGTCGTCTCAGGAAGCTGGTGACATCCACGTCCTCCTCCATGTGAGGTTACTGCGACCTAATTTGACTTGAGATGTCCAGCTGGGCTGCGTAGTCGACTTCTGAAGAGTTTTCTGTCGACAAAGACGCTGGCAATATTATATATATTTTTGTAAACATGTATCTTAACAATATGTCAACAATTCCCATAAACAGATCTGGCTCTCAGGCCAAGAGGTTTCTTACTCAAGACATAAAAAAGCTCACAAATATCTGCTGTTATTGTTCAGTCGTTTCCTAAAACAGCTGGGCACTGGAGATGTGAGTGAGTGTATGTGGCAGCAGGACGGTGTGTGTGGGGTTGTGTCAGAGTTAACTACAGTGTGTGTGTGTGTGTTCATGGTAATGAAGGAAGATGTCACCCTGTGCTACATTGTGGCTCATTAATGTGTTTTTGGACGACGATGGAGCTTATGGACACACACACACACACACCACAACTGGTTTTGGTCTTCTAAAGAAAATGACCGGGCTGATCCTTTAAACGAAAACAAATGTCAAACTTATGAAGTAAATTAAAACCAGTTGCATTTATGTTTTTTTGCAGTGACTTTGAGTTCCATTTTCATGCAGAGAATGTAGCACTTTCCAGGGTGGAAAATCCTCTAAAACGGCATCCAGACCATTAAGAGACTAATGAACTTCTTTTATGGCGAGGAACTCTTTAAATCAGGGTGAGGCAGGATTCACTGCCGATTTTACAGACAGACACTGATGATGTTCGTCGAGCAAAATCACTTAATCACCTCCATCGTATCAGCGGCGAACATCGTTCGCTGGCAAATATTTGATTTTGATTAAAAAGCCAATATTGGCAAAGCAAACAGAGAAGGAAAGAGAGTGATGTCCCTGCTGAGACACAAAAACAATCTTCACATATGCAGCTCCGCAAAAGAAGACCAAAACAATATTCAGTTCCCACAGCATTTATTCATCCTGTTATACATCAGAAAGTTGTCATCAACATTTCCTAGATATAAATCTGTGCCAGGATCAGAGAGGAGAGGAGGAGGAGAGGCTTAGAAGCAGAGCGCTCTTAAATCTAACAAAATCTAACACTTGAATCGTGGTCGTTTTGGCAGCCCGGGGGCACAGCGGCGGGCTCCAGGCGTCAAGGCGCCACCTCAAATTCTCTGCTGTGGTCGGGTAAAGTCTCTCCCCACATGGCACTCATTTCTGGCTGCAGAGTTTCAGCGTGAGAGCCTTCCTCCTCTCCAGCGGTGAGAAGATGCCTGAACAATTACGTTGGTAATTAGGGAGGGTGGATCTCCGCTCTGGCACGGCCAAACCCAACGAGGGCCCACGCCAGTGATCAAATGACGTGCATTTCGGAGTCGTGAGGACAGAGCCCCGCCATGGATGAAATGAATAATTTACAGCTGGGGCAGAATTTGTGTTAACTGCAGCACACTTCTGTAGAATTGCTGGGGAAAAAGCAGACCAAACAACTTGAAAGGACGGAGAAGAAGAGAATAGCGCGGCGCCAAAGATCATCAAAAGCTGAGATAGAAGTGACACGACTCACACCCACTCCCATTGTGGGGTTCAAAAAGATTTTAGTCTCTGCTTTGCTTTTTTGTCTTTGTATTTGTTTCTTATTTGGGGAGGCGAAATCTTGTCATTAAAGCAATTTTTTTTTTCTTTCTGCGGCTTTGGCTGAAGCGGCGGGCAGACAAAAAGCTTTGGTGATAAGCTAGCTCAAATGACAGATTGCGTCTTTATTGTGCTCATTTCGTTATCAGCTCGAAATTTTCCCCGCAGTTGCACGAGGAGGTCGGAACCGTAAAAGTGTAACGCAGACTGGCTGAAGGCCTGTTATTAAGCTGCAGAAGTGAGATCCTGCTGTCCTTCCCACTGCCCGTCTCACATCACAGACACAGTCAGAGACCATCTCATGACTTATACTGCAGACACTTCCTGTTTACCATATCTCCAACCCTGCATCATAGGCCCATTCTACCGCTCCGAGTGAGAGGAAGAGAAATGATGTGATGTTAAATATAATAACACTCTTTAATGTTTGCTTGAAGATTACGTTTTAAAGGAAGTTTCTTTGTTCCAATTGGCTTCTAATCTGCCTGCAATTCACTCAGTGAAACACAATCCCTTCTAACTCTGCAGCTTTTTGTGTTTATTTCCCCTCCTGCCACTTCCAGTTACTTTTAATGTAACATTCGCTTGTAATGGAGCCGATCCCGGAGCTTATTCCTGTGTTGCTTTCAGGGTATCTGGACAGAGAGTGTCAGCTAAATGCCTGAAATGTAAATGTAAAATGAAACAATTTTGCTCCCTTTTCCCCCCCTCGTCTCTTTGATCCCCTTCACAATTTAGGAGACGAGCAACTTTGATCTTGACCCATTTCCTCCTAACAGCTTCTCTGTGAGCGTTCGTGCTGCAGCAGTGAGATGTGTCACCACGCAGACATTTACAGCCATTTCAGAAATTCACTGGACAATGCGATGTGCGTTGCGTGACCGCGGAAGCCACGAGCTGCCCAATTATTTTGGCCTCGCTCTCGGTTTCACCTAAAATAAACAAGACACTGATGCCCGCCTCGCATTAGAGCGATGTTCCTCTAATGCCTCCTTTGTCAAACCTCAAATTGATCTGCTTGAGTTGACAGAGGAAGAGGTGATTTCTTTGATAACATGACTTTCTTGTTGGCTGTGGCGTTGAACCCCGCACTTACCGAGCTTTGGTCACTGAAGTCTGGAGATTCTTCTGCATGCAAACACTGATTTATTCTCGATATTTGACCTTAAAAAACATCTTGTACACCTGACGTGAGTTGAGGTCTAGCTGGTAGAACCACAATAAACTCAAATGACTGTAATCACCTGCAGTGTGGCACCTGTGACCTGCAGTGAGTCAGACATCTGTTATCTTCACATTCCTCTTTGAGACGATGAAGAGGGAATTGTGGCCTATTTCTTTAGAGAATAACCTCTTTATTTGCAATTAATCCACACTCCTCTGAGCTCTGCCTTCAATTTAGTGGAAGAAGACATAGAAGGCTATAGTTACTTAACCTCCGGGCCTTTGGAAAAAAGCCACAGACACATGAACTCAACCTAGATTCCTTTTTTTTTTTTTTTCGGCTAACATCTCTGTGATACAGAGAGCAATTTTCCAAGTTCGCGGTAATAAAATGGCACAATTAAGCCGTTTATGTGATTCCATAAAGTGACGTCTTCTCTAATAAATCTGTTGACGTGTGGATATTTAAGCAGAAACTACTGAAGCTATATTTATGATTATACGTCATGCAGATTGATCGCACTTAGAGCGATGCAGTTTAGGTGTGTGCGGAGTGTGACAGCACCTTGTTAAAGCCAGGAAAATGTGAGAATTTTCATCAAAGTTATTGCAATTACCTTCAACTGACGGGGACATCAATCAGTCGATCCGTCAACTTGATTTGTATCGCACCTTCTTTACCGCGCCGTGCAGGTGACTAAAGCACGCAAGCAGCCGAAATGAACGATTAAACGTAAAGGGAGAGAAACAAAGCCACATTAAAGACTTTACGACGGTCCTCCTGCAGCACTGGCTGGATCACATTACAGCGGCAGCTTTTTGTGTGCATGTAAATGTGGTCAGCGTCTCCAGACCAGTGAGACAAATCACCGCCTCTCTGCACGATAATTATTAGTTTCAGTTGCTGTGTTAAAAGTGATGCAAACAGTGTAATAATCTACGCCGTACGTATGCTTTACTGATCTCACGTCCAAAAATAACGATAGATTTGGGAAAAGTAGTTTTAAGTGGAGGATGTGATGTGATCATCCCAGAGGAGTGTTTATGTGTGTGTGTGTGTGTGTGTGTGTGTGTGTGTGTGTGTGTGTGTGTGTGTGTGTGTGTGTGTGTGTGTGTGTGTGTGTGTGTGTGTGTGTGTGTGTGTGTTGGAAGAACGCCTTCCCCTAGAGATATTCAAATTCCTGTGAGAGTGCAGTAGACTGATGGGTGGTGATGACAGTTTAAACAATCCGGGCAGTTCTCCAAATTGATTAACATCAGTCTAGTGTGTGTGTGTGTGTGTGTGTGTGTGTGTGTGTGTGCATGTGTTAGGGGTGGAGTAATATAAACAGCTACTGAAGTAATAAACCACCAATTGTACTTCAGTGCAGCGATAATTACAATAACCTATAAATTGAATTTAATTGACTTGGTGTCTGATTGGACACAGTCTGCAGCCTCATGGAGATCTGCTGGACGGGGAGACGGCAGTAAGAAGTTACACCGCTTCAGGCAAAACAAACACTTATTTTCAGAAATAAACACACTGTTTCCATATAATCTGTAAGAGACCAGTGTGCTGCTTTTGGCATATAATCACAAAAATGAAATCATGTGCACTTTCCAAGCCCGAAAAGATAAACGAGGCAGTTTTCCTCTCGGATTTCTTGAAGGAACCTCGCGTATGCATCTCACTTTGCCACATGTTCTGCTACTCCTTTTTTGTTGTTGTTAAGAGTATCTCAGAAAATCCACTAAAATATTCAGGAGCATCCTCCAGTCGCCATATCTTCAGTTTTATTGTGCATGATATAAAGAGGAGCAATTATTTGATTTCAGAGTTATGAAAACATGTATGTTATGAGAAAACAGGCAAGTTAAGCTTTAATTGGTGCCATTTTTCATGGTGCTGGCAAGGTACTTACCTCTTTGGCACATTTTTTTTTCCCCCTCATAAAATTGCACATTCATATTCCTTGAATGGAGATGGAAATTTCATTTTGCTTTATTCTGCCATAATTGGGATGCATGGTGTGTACCTGCAAAGTGGAAGACGTTCCATAAACATCCCCAACTCATTTATTCGATTCGAAGGCAACTATATTGCTCTCAGTAATAACACTCATAATGTGGAAAAATCCTTTCAATTAATACAATAAATTCTGGAGTTAATACAAGTTTACTCTGGGCTGGCTGTGTGCTAGCTTCAGAAGATACACTGCGTGTGGAGGATGTGGTTCAGAAGACACAAACACACGCTTCTTCTGGAAATATCGTATTTCAGACAATTGTTTGTTTTCGGGTGAAAGAAAACCATCGTCTCGTGTTTTCGGCTCGTCGTCGTGTCTTTGTCATTGTAGTGGGAGGCGGTTAAACTCGTCCGTCTGTCTCCCAAAACAAGGCAACGGCAACCCAAACCCGGCCACATGGAAACCCAGAAATCCAGACAGAAACCAGAGCGAATCGAGTCACACTCGAGACAAAGACCATACATGTTTTTCCGAGTAAAGAATTAACACTGAAGTTAAATTAGGGCTCATTTGTTTGTGGTGTTGCAACAAACTCTTTCTCAACGCTGTATTGAAACTGCTGCGGGATCCATGAATCAAACTTTAGTGACGCTTTGAAGCTCTAATAACACACTAGAGTTGATTATGTTAAAGATGTTGACCGTGGAATTTAGAGAAATACATTCTTAAAGCACCGCAATGAATGACACATGGATAGCCTCAATAATAATTAATAATTCAACAACAAATGAATCATCCACAGCAGTCCTAAATATTTAATTGAGAGACTTGATGTGTTTGTAGTGATTCTACTCGTAGTGGCTTTAAACCTGAAGTACAATCTGAGCGTTTCTTGGAACCGGCCTCACACTATTTGGAGTCCAAACCCTTTTTGAGCGGCACACGGGGAGCAGCAAGAAGATACGCTGCCTGAGAAACGAGTGTCACCGCATGCTGATGTAGTTCCACGGAGAATTCCCCGAGAGGAGGTTTTCATTCTTGTGGGAGCTCCGAACATTCCCGAGGGACTCACTGTGTGAAATGCAGCCGCTTCGTCCCGATGTCCCCTCTGGACTCAACCAGGAAGTCAGTGTGCACACGGAGAGATACCGCTTGTTTGCATGTGTTTAGGCATGCAAACACACACACACACACATATGCAATCAATCATGCACATACTGTAAAAAGACATACAGTCTCCACCATGGATGAGACGGAGTACAGATGTGTGTTCTCAAAGAAAATGCACCGTAACAACAGACTATCTGGTTCATCCTGTTTAGACTTCATTAAGTCGCTGAGACAATGTTGGGCTTTCTGTCCACTTTCCCACTTTTATCAGCCTGAAGATTCTCTGTCACGTCTCCTTGTGGTTTTGCTTTCGCCTCTGATTACAAACCAAATCTGTCCTTTTTGTGTGAGTGAAAGGAAAAAAAAAAAGATTTGTTCTGTGAAGTGGCTACAACAAACACGAGGTGTGTGATGAGTGCACGTCACAATCGCTGAAACCCCCCCGCTGAGCAGCGAAGTAAACCATTTAGGGTAAAATATCTCTGCTCTTTCCTTTGATTAGCGACTCTTTGAAACGGTATAATGCTGTGATTATGTGAAAGGCTCGGCGAGCGTGTGGTTGGAGCTGAATATTTTCTCTGGGACACTGGGGGGGGGGGGGGGGGGAGAAGAAAATGGGAGAGAGAACGAGAGAGATAAAGCCAGGCAAGGAGAAGGAGGAGGACTATTACAAGAAGAGAGCAAGCCCTCTTTGTACAGACATTGCGACGCCAGATGGCTTCTTCTAATAAATATTCAACCTTAACTCAGTTCCCATGTAACTTCTCTTTCTCTCTGCCTCTCGTTTTTTTGTGCGGCTGCCAGCACACCCACACGTTTCTGGGCCAGCGAAATGATTACAGTAAAGCAAACAAAAAGAAAAAGAGGAGGGGAGGCTGGGGGTGTTTGACAGAGGAAACGGGCCGACAGGGTCCTGTATACAGAGAGATAGGGTGGTAGTGTGTGCTGAAAGCTGGCCATTTTTTTTTTGGGGTGGGGGTCTATGTTGTAGAGGGAAAGAAAGAAGTGGGAGAAGAGGGGGGGGGGAGTCCTCTGTGGTTGGAGTTGGTGTGATTGTTGGAGACGGAGCAGAGAAGGAGTCTGTTCTCAGGCCTGATTGTTTACCTAGTGGGGAGAAGCTTTTCCAACTTCCTCTGAAGTGGCCCGCTTCGGAGCAAATCTTGCGCCGCGTTGCACGATAAGAGCGAGCGTGAATTCTTCGGCGGTGATAAAAAAAAAAAATGGGTGTGCGTCACCGTCACGTTTTGATTTTGGAGTTTATATATTTTAGGCAGTCGGACGTTATTCGGAGTGACTTACGAGTACAACAACTCCCGAGCAGCCATGGATCGCTCTGAGAAACGGCGTGCGCAGCAGAAACATGTGTGAATACTTCAGCAGGGATAAAAAACTAAAAGTCACTTCTCATTTTTACAATTTTTAACACATAAAGAAAACTATCTGCAATGACCACAGACGATCCCATCCCATAATACATATACTACACTTTACTGTACGCGGGTGAAGCCCACAAACAACATAACACAATAAAACGAAGCAAGTTAGAACATTTTATTTGATTATTTTTACCTTTATTTAATAAAGTTGCACGCAGTTTGTTTCATTTCTCCCTCAGAGTAACTGTCATATGAGCCGTCCTGCATTTCTCCTCAAACCCAGGTGATGTCCCCCAGTTCTATCCCACAATCCCTCACTGTTGACCCCCCCCCCCCCCCTTCCTTTGTGTCTCCTGAGGGGGAAACCTTTAGCAGCGAGGCAAATAATCTGGAATTAGAAAGTAGATTCTTCCGGCCGTTCAGCCTAGCAACAGGCCTCATCGCCATCTGTTCACCTAAACCGGCCGTGAGCCCCCGTCTCTGTGCGTACTCCATCACCTGCGAGGAGAAGGGGCGAAGACAACCGTCTTCATTTTAGTTTTTTTTGTCGACACAAGATAAACTGTCCTTATTAAAAAAAACCTCCGCGTGCCCGCCCGCCTCTCCGTCACCTCCATCTCTTATCAGGATATCCATCGTGCGATATTGCTAGATTAGTCTGCGGAGAATTTGACAAATAAGACCGGCTTTCCCCGGGAAAATATTTTGGCACGTTTTTTCTTGATGTGAAAATGATTGCATTAAGAAGAGACGCCGGTTTTTTCTTTTCTTTTTTTTTCACGGATGGCGGCGTCAGTAAGAAGAGTGAACGTGTTGCTCGGGAAAACCACAAGTATGATTTCTCTTCTCGGTGATAGACAAGTTGGAAATGTGCATCATTAGCTTCACCGCTGTATAATGACCTTGTAATCACTTCAAATGGCAATCTGGCTCTTGAGGTGTGTGCCGCGGTGCCACCGTTCAGCAGCCCCCCCACCCTTAATTCTTCTCAACGAGAATCATTACTTAATCTCAGCCACCGAACAGCTCTCTCCCCACAATGTCAGCTCGTATTGAGGCTGTAATCACTAGACCAAGGCCACCGTGGCTGCCGCCGCCTCGTCCCTGCGGTGCTATCATGGGAAAAGGCAAAACCAGGGCTTATCTCTCAGCGCACGGATATGACAGGAGAGGAAGAGGGGGACTTTACCGAGAGCTTTGTGTCTCGTATCCTGATTGTGTTCACGCTCCCTCGGTCGCTGGGGGCGAACATCTACCTGAAACAAACCAAACAGGTTGGCCGCTCGGTGTCCGGCGGCGTGGAGCGATGGATAAACTCAACTTCCACACGGACAAAGAGAAAGTGTGGGGGGGGAGAAAAACATTTGAGGCCAGATAATGCCCGCGCTGAGCCCCATTAGGATCGAGGTATTATCCCCTGGTTGACTTTGGCTATGAGAAAATGTGCCCCCCCCCCCCCCTCGCTCTCTCTTGCTTTGCCGTTTCCCACTCATAACAGACCTGTTGGCCGTCGAGGTTTATCAAGCTCACAAATCTAAACAGGACAGGGGCCCTGACCGGGAGAGGGCCTTGTACACAGGAAGAGCCCTAATTCTCTCTGGATTAGAGAGCAAGTTGCAATTTAGACAGCTGCCTGCTTGTAAAACCCTGTTTGCCACGTCGATGCTGCCGGAATAACACTTAGAATTCTTTATTTTTCATTACGACAAATCTTTTATTACGGTAAGAGGACAACTCTGAATGAGCCAGGGCACAAATGCAGCAAAACACATGCCAAAAAGATGACATTCCTTTCAATCGTTTACTCATATTAGCGCACGTTACACTATAGAGGCCATGTTAACAAAATCCTTTCAGCTTAGAGAGACCATCCTCGATGGAAGGTCATGAGTCTGATGGCTCCGAGTGTCCTCCAGCTGAAGGATCCTTCAGCAAGTCTCTGAACCACTGCAGCATCATTGTCTGCTGCTCTGGAGAAAAGAAGCTTTTGTCTGCGAGTGTGTGTGTGTGTGTGTGTGTGACAAAGTGAACCAGGTGTAAACAGAGCAGTGAGATGAGACATCTTAACCTCCTTGTAAATGGAAAACACACAGCACAGGTGCTTTTGCTCCCGGAGCTGATGGCTTGTAATATAATGTAGAATGGAAATGAAATCACTGCACGGCGTTACCTTTCTCAGTATTTACTGTGGGAAATCCTGGTAAACATGTTTTTCATCCCAGATAAATCAAAGGACGCAGATGCATTCATGTAATAAACATGGGGAGGCGTGCACTCACATACTGTACAAACCCATGCCGGTGATTTCAGGCTGCGTCACCGTATTAATCTGCCCCCTCTGATGGAAACGAGCGGCGGTTGTATCAACCTGAATGATTAACCTTTCCCCACGTGTTGCAGAGGATTGCAGCAGTCACTTTGTAATTGCAGAGGCAGGACGAAACACAGAATGCAGATGTCTTTTTTTATCAGCTGCTAAGGAGGGGGAGCCCCACCTTAATGTCAAGGTAAAGCAGGCTTTGATGGCTGAATTAATTCTTAATCTGTTGGCACGGCTCTGCCAACACGGACTGAGATGTGTTGGGTGGGGCGTGTGGGCGGGGGGGGGGGGGGGGGGGGGGGTACTTCCTTCGACTTCTGAGAGATTTCCTGAAGGCATGCAAAACACACTCAAGACTTCTGTTGCTGATCCAAATCAGTTTTTTTTTCCCTCCCTCTCAGACATTGTGCCTCTCAGCTACGTACGGGCGACTTCTTTCAGTTGATTAATTCTGCTGTAAATTGGTCAAAATGTGTGACTATCTCGAGAAGCGGATCGCATGGAGGGGAGAAAAGGCTGCCAACTGCAGTAGTATGGACACAAGTTTAGGCATAAAGTTGATTAAAAGGAAAAGCTTATATTTTCTAAACTCGGCTATTGTATAGCTTTTCTATGCTTTAATGATTCAGTGTTTCATGTTCTGTTGCCTTTATCTCTGGTTTAATATTGGAAATGTACACTCCTTAAAAAGTCCTCATACAGCAACAACACAATAGACTGTTTGCAGTGGTGGAAAGTTAGTATTGTACTATGTCAAGTGTTAAGATACTTGTACCTACTCGAGTGTTTCCATTGCGTGCTCCTGTTTCCTTCTACTCTTCTGCATTTATTTGACAGCTATAGTTACTTTAAGATCGACGTACTTAACCGAGCTGTCCTCACCAAATATATATATTATATATAACGAACAAACTGCACCAGTGTTTGTGGAACTGCAGCAACGCTTCACACCGTTAAATAGGACGTCTGTGTTGTTTTAGGGTCATTTACAAACTACCCATTCTGTCCTTTAGGTATGAGGGCGTGTTGCATGTATAATAAGCATATACGGTGTGATTTATTGTTATATCCAGTTACATTTAAGTGGCCAGCAGTTAACACCATCTACAACATTAAAATGATGGGCTTTGCCTTGTGATTAAAATGCATATTTTATGCATATTGATTTGTTTATATCCTGTAACCCTTGGCTTTATTAATAGATACTAACCCATTCATATAGGTTTTAAAGATCATTCACATTTATTAAAGTTTAGGTTTTGGGTGTTAAAGACACTTTGCACTTTTGGCAGCAGCAGAGGAAGTGACGTGCATTTCACTGTTGCATCGCAACTTTAGCCTGCAAGACACACAAACAACTTCATCACCGTAGTCGCCATTTATAATCCTGTTATTCACAGCAGCATCGCTCATTGTAGCTCATGGAATCCTGTAAACCGCTTCTCTGCTCAACAATGCAGTAGTTTCTGCTACAGAATAATATCAGCAACGTCTGTGTACTTTTGTAAAGCATAATAACCTTAGAATGAACCATCATGCATTGCAGAGGTCATGCTTAATGCTACGTGGTTAGCGCTAGCTTGTTAGCAGCCTGATCCAGTTAGAGCTGCAACAAAGCTGCACACATTTCCCAAAGAAGAGGAATTACAACCATAATCGTTCTTGTCATTTGCACAGCAATTTTACTCCTGAATGCCTCGTTTTAGGGAGGAATTAATAAAAAAAAAATCACATGAGCTTCAGGTGCCGAGGAGTTCGCCCTTTTTCCCGCTCATCCTTGCCTGCAGCCCTGTGACGCTCTCTCACTCTCTCTCTCTCTCGCTCTCGCTCTCTCTCTCTCTCTCTCTCTCTCTCTCTCTCTCTCTCTCTCGGTTTCTTATTATCAGTTAATAATTCTTTCTCATTCAAGCAAATTAGAGAAACTTGACTGTGTTAGAGCGAGTCCAGCATGGAGCTGCAGGCAGAGAGGAGGCTAAATGGCAGAAATTCCCCCCAGAGCAAAGAGCGCATGAAGCACAACATTGTGTCCACCACAAAAGCCGCTCTGTAGTTTTGATCCCCTCTAATTTAATTAGCCCAAGAGGTAGTGCATTAATTTGCCAGGAATTCTTCTGATGCAGAAAGCCGCCCCCGGTGCATGGAGGGAGAGAGGGGAAGAAGAAACCTTCTTATTGCTTTTGTGCAGTTGAGGAGGAGGACATTTTCTTCTGTCCAACGTGGTGCGAGAGCTTTGATAGGATTGATCTCTATCAACATTTGTGTGTAATTCCAGGGACTTTCTCTGTCATTACAAAGCAGAGCTCATCATATTTTAATGCCATTCCCTCTCTACTTCACGTCGATTGAGCCTTTCTCCGTCCTTTGGCAACAAATATTAAGGACTGCAGCTTTCACAGGGAATTAAAGATCAACTGCATGTTATAGTACAACTCTGTTGGTGTCACATGTGTTCCATCATCTCTTTACAGGATGTGCAACCTTTTGCCGCCATTTACAACAAGCTGCAAACAGACTATTAGTGTCTGGAGTGCAGACATGGTGCTATTCTCAGGATATATACAGTAAGAGGAACCAATGAATATCTTCATGTGAATGATGTTCAAATAGCTTTCATCTTGTTTGTGCTTCCATCGATGAAGTGATAACTGTATAGCCTTCGTTAACGCACTTTTCCACCGTTATTCAACACTTCTCTGTGTCACATTGTAAAAGTAATTCCACTACTTAAATCTAAGATCACAATCCCTCCAGTTGTCACAGGAAGGGAAACATTAAATTAAGGTTAACCATCACTATCGCAGTCATTTTCATTTGAAAGGAAAAACTAAAAAACTTGTGCTTTTTGGATTTAATTATCATGCAATGTTCTTGATAAGTGGAGATCGGGGCTATTTGATAATATTCATTTTTGGAGCTATCGCACACAGCTTCTTTGATAATCTTTCATCTTGAGACACTCTCTCGTGTGATTATACTAAATTGAAGAGGCCTACACCATAGTCATTAAAGAATCACTTCTCATTGTGTAATTAGAGCGCTTCCAGTGGTCCTCTAACAGATACCAGCCTTTTAACACATCATTCTACACACTCGTGTGCACAACGTGCATTCTCTGCATACAGCAGAGCTACACACTGTACATGCCCTCACAGCTAAACTGCCAGGACTTTGTGTGGTCAAACTTTGACCCGTCTCTGCAAATACTTGCACCGTCAGCTCTGCCTCTTTGGTGTGAGCTGAGGACTCACGGGTCAGAGTTCAAACTTTGTTCAACTTTGATCTTTTGAACTTGCACAGTCGGCCAATAGAAACAGTGTTGTCTCGGTTCCTTTTGTGTTTGGAGATGGAGCAGTCGTTATTGGAGCAGTGTGTCATCACCCAGTTTTGTACAATATTACTCCTCAGACTTGGCAACATCCATAAAGCTGATTTACACGAGTTACAAAACCTTCAGCTTCAAGACTCACCTGGAACTTTCCACTCTGTCACACAGGCAAGGTATGCAGCTGCTCTGCTAGGAAAGCGCAACACGTAGACCTTCTAGCGATCCACTTTGAGAGCTCATATATAATTCAGGACCAATCGCCAACCCTCGACTCAGAGCCCAGGTTAACCAGCGAGCGCTGCATTTGTTTTGCCGCGAGCAGCGTTGTTTTCCCGTCTCCCCGCGGCAGGAATCCCTGCTCTGAAGTGTCCCCTTTTCGTCCGAAGGTACATTTTCACCGTGGAGAGGTAAAAGCATGGGTGAGGGCAGGGGCTCAGCGGGATAAATAATTCACCGGAGCATGTTTGAACAGGTACGGAAATAATCCTTCAGCAAAGTGAGAGTGGATATATACTCCCTCCGTCTGCCGCTCCCGCGGTTTCACAACAACTTGGAAGTGCAGAGAGGTCTCTGAACATATCGCCCAGCCCGGATGAAATATTAAAGCTTATTGGTTAGTGTGGGAGCGTGCTCCTGCGCTGAGACATGCAGGTAAACTTAACATCCCTCTCAGAGTACACAGGTTGAGATATCTGACACTGGTTAATATTACATGGAAGTGTGTGCTAGCCAAGGGGCAGGTAAGCTGATTCTACAGGCGCACAGTCTCCTTCACTTTGAAACAGCGTACATCTTTTTGATTTCCTATGTGTACACGGCCTTTGTCAGGAGCCTGTCCATCGCATTTATCATAGCTACACACATTCTCACACGGCTGCACAGTGGGAAAGGTCTTCTACTAGCAGGAAGTGTTCTCAGTCTAATGTTAAGACATTTATAATCAAGAAATCTACATACAAAACAGCACCTAAAGGAAAATAATCTATCTGCAGTTTTACCTTTCATTTCATTTTAATTGACCTGAAATATTTGCTAGAATGCACCATCAGTATTTGTTTGCAGGGCAGTGCATTGATTCTCCATTGATTTTTACCTCTCGCCTTACTGCGCATGAGCACAAGGCAAAGCGTCAAAATGCAATTTACTCCCAATTTGAATAACTTGCATTGCTAACTGTGAAGCGTAGCAATCACAGTCCACAAATGAAGCAGACTATTGTCTTAAACGGGGTCTGTTTAGCTGCAAATATCATATAATATTGGTTCAACACACAGCGGTGCTTCAATCGGTGTAACACATTTGTGATTGCTCACCAGTCTCTTTGTTACCTCTGGTATCTGGGTTAACATGAGGTCACCAGTCAGTGGGCTAACAGTAGCAACATGCTATCATTTATTAAAGCATGTGACATCAATACAGACCCTTCTTTTACCTTATGTGGCTAATGAACATGAGCTGAGCATATCATATCTCCCCACAGTGAGTAAGAGTGAACATGGAGACAGAGAAGAGGACTAAACTCGCTCACCCACTTCAACCTCTTTGTTTTTGGCCCTGAGCATCATAGCAGACCCCAGGAAAGGACGGATAGGGGGGGTGGAGGGGCGGGGGGGGGGGGGGGTAGGGGCAGCAGCCTCACGGTGGCCGCGGGCTGGAGGGGTGAGGGAGGGGGTGAGACGGGGTGAGGGGATAATTAAGCGAGCACGGTGACAGCTGCAGCAGGTCCCGAGCAAAAGGCCTGAGCTCCACTGAGCTGAATTAATGGCATCAGTGGAGCCCGGCAGCGCCGCCAACGCCGCTAACATTTGATCATTAATTATTAGCCTTTTGACAGAGCCGGGCCTCGTAACCCCTTCACCTGCCCGTCGGCAAGGCCTCACCTGTACCACATACACTACACAGAGACATGCACACTCACTGGATCCACCTCGTTTGTAAGAGCTTCCAGGACAGAAACATCCATCAACCTATTTATCTATTTTTCACGATGTTTAGCAACAATTTGCACATTCATCTTAATCTTACAATAGTTTTGTAACATGAATGTCTTTGTGGTATCAAAAACAAAACCCTTCTTATTTGTCCAGTTTGTCATTTCCTGATGCATTTGCTAACAAACTCTGTGAAAAGTGAAAAAAAACACATTTATTTGCAAAGTTTCAGTGCGAGACCTTCATCAGGCTAATCCACTTCCTGAAGATGCTCGCTGGGATTTCACCACTCTCATGCTGGTATAATTACACAAATGACATAATTGACACGCAGATGAATAATATAACCAAAGGGGAAGCAAAGCACACAGTCGACACTCAACAACACGTACCTAAGAGAGGAGACACTGATTCTGTTAGGAGTAGACATCAACCTCTCGCTGTGCCTCTTTTCTCTACCTCAGCTGCAGAATGAAGAAATCAATCAAACGTCATGCATCTATATGTGTTTAGATGATTTATTTATCTAAATAGTGAGTGGTCAGGGTTTATTTGGATCTCACAGAGCTTTGAGCCCTCTAGTGCACTACCATTAACACATCATCAGTGTCCAACACCTTTAAACTGCAGAACTAAACAAACCGTATGAAATCACAGTGGTTCGACCCAATCTAAGGGCCAGAAAAGGGGAGAAACGTTTTGGCGGCCTGGAGCTCGCCCCTACGCTACGTGAGAGGTCTGTTTCATCATTCCCAGAGGTCCCTCCATGCATCCTCCGCGCTCTCCTTCCTCCCTACCTAGTTCTGATCTGAACGTAGGCATGGTGCGCGGCGGATGAGGAAACACCGGGGCAATCTCAACATGGTGCCGCTTACATCAACCCCGCCGGTTCAGATGAGCTGCCAGACCATCGCTGCTAATCAGAATTTCTGATCTTATAATTGACCTTCCCGATTGAGTAAGAATTAAATTAAATTAAAATAGAAGACGCTGCGGCAGGCCTGGCTCGCTCACAAAGCTTGCAATTAACGCTATTCGGGGACAGGCCGTCCGCTGATTTAGGTGAAGGCGTCTCAAGTCTGGAGAAGACCAGAGTGTGCCAAGCGAGCCTGTTAGGGAGACGCTCAGAGGGGCCCTTTCAAATATTGAAGCCTGGCATGTTGTGACGGGGTTTCTGATTGCACTCCACAGAGCGAGAGCGCCGGCTTGGAGGAAATTTACATGTCACAACCTTCTGCAGAGACGATAGAGTTAGAAGTTAATAACATCACACGCGGTGGCTGCATCACCATCATACCAAGTAATAAGTTAATAAGTAGATATTTATTCTCAAAATAGAAGTTCTTACCTATCGCATCAAGGTTTCCCCTTTTGTATTCCCCTTAAAGGGGATTTCATCGATTCAGTGGACTCGTTCTCTGCTGCTTCAATCTTGACCTCTCAGTACGATCTCTAAGAATTGTCTCCAATGCAAATCACCTTATTTGAGGTTCCTGACTGCAGTCTCTCAGAGGGAGCTTGCGCTGTTCTCTTCGCAGCGCGTCCGGCCTCTTGTCGTGACCTGCGCGGAGGGTCCCGACCCCCGGGTTGAGAAGCTCCGCTTTGCTTAACGTGTTCATTTACCTTGAGCTATATTTACCCTGATCACAAAGAGAGTCTCTTAAGACTCTCCACTTCCACTCTCTCTATTGAGTCTCCTCACGAACGCCTCGCTGTGCACAATGAGAGCGGAGAGCATTCAGTGTAACGAATGGAAGATGTGTGCACAGTGTAATGGCCCGCGGGCCCTAATTGCGCCGATTGATTCGAGTTGCCGACTTCGACCATAGAATTTTTATCTGAGGAAACCATCTTGAAGGAAAGGCCAATGATGACATTTATTTTTCACAGTTAACATCTTTCCCCCCCCCCCCCCCTCCTCCACACTCACCAAGTTTACATTAGAGATGGAGATCACAAGATGTGCTGACTGTATGTACCAGCTGTGTGTGTGTGTGTGTGTGTGTGTGTGTGTGTGTGTGTGTGTGTGTGTGTGTGTGTGTGTCCCTCACAGACCTCCTTTCAAAGCACTCTAGATGCTATTCGATTGATATGGCCATTAATGCGTGGAAGGGGAACCATTTCGCCGTGACTCTTGATGTGTCTGCATTTCACTGCCACGTTTTTTTTCTCCTTTCCTTTCTATAGAAAGCTTCTATAGAAAGCTTTCTTTCTCTCTCTCTGTTCTGCAGCATTAGTAATTATCACGAGGTTGCCTCCTAGCTTCACTGGAGAAAAAAACTAAAAAAACCATGTCTTTACTCGTCAGGGAACAGAGACGTCAATTTAGGCCCTGCTCCTCCTGTTAGTGCGGATTTTGAATTAAAAACATCCTTCACAGGTCGTCTCTTTGTGCGCAGCCGTGCAGCAGCAGCAGGTTTCGGGGAAAACTTCAATTATTTTCCATTAACAGGGATACAATTGATCTAAACATGTGGTGAATGGGCCAATAGCGCTACCTTAAAAGGAGGCGGTTTTAAGGGAGTGAAGTTGCACAGGCTGAGCACCCCTATGGATCAGCCCTCTGGATCTATACAATCTAGAGGCCCTCCTGCCTCAACCTGATTGAATACCACACAGAGGGCCTGTGGAGAGACTCTAGTAACCGTATGCCATTGTCCAGATGCTCACCTACAGTCACCGAGTGGGGGCAAAGAGAGTGCAGGAGGGGGGCAGTGGCACTTTGGAGGGTAGACGAGCATCTTTTTGACTCGCTGCCAGTTCAGATCTCCTGAAGAGGGAGCGACGTGTTTGTCTTAATGCTGTAGAGCATCGCACAAAAGAGTCAAGGAGGCTTGTTTAAAGTCCGACTTAAGAACACAGAAATCCTGCTTTACAAGCCCAGAGATCATTGTTTTTTAGTGTTTGCAGATTTCTAGTGGAGAGAAATTAAGAAAAGGAAACCAAGGGGATCTGGGGATTTTTCAGAAACATAAAGATTAATATTAGAGGGTCCAACTTTCTCTGGATTAAGTGCGAGTGTGAGTTATTCTTTCCTCATGGGCAGGGTTTTAAACAGAAGAAATGGCCACTCTTTTTATTTATAAATCTCACAGGTTCAACATTAAAATGTCCAGATACGTGTGCACTACAGCAGGTCGTGGTAAAATCTGTGGATATGTTTGTGCTTGAAGCAAGAATCCTTTGTACATACATCGAGGTTAAGACATAAGCTGTAAGTTCTGAGCACAAAGTGTCAGTGTTTAGCGTGAAGCAGCACAAATCAAGTCAAACATCGACCCTCCAGATGTCTTCTGCAAAAAAACAACCTTTTTGCAGCAGAGAAGTGTGGAATAATGTGTAAACATATTCATGAAGCACCTGATCTCAGACTCTTTTCACGTCACCTACGCCTGAGAGCGTCTGTGTGTTTTAAAAAGGAGAAGAAATCAGACATCAAAAAGTTGACTGTGACAATCCTTAATCGCTGGGAAGAGGTGTTGTTGTTGTGGAAACAGGTTTACACCGACACCTTCGCCAGAGCTACAGAGGAGCAGAATGCTCCGCGGAGCCGTGTAATTTCACAGCTCGCAGAATTCCTGGTCATCCTACCTTCAAAACGTAAACATCCAGGCGTCTCCAATCGCATTAAGTTGTGAAGCCACCGGTGCTTCTCTTGAAAGGGCCACGACTGGAGTCGATGCCAGCGAGAGGCTTCTCCACACAAAGGCTCATTTTTCAGTGTCTCTTCTCGCCCTGGAGCTGTTTGCCAATCTAGCTCTGAATGCACCCTTCACTGGCTTGAGCACCTTGAGGTGTGCTCATCTCTAATCATTATTTGATGACAGAAATCTGCAGGCAAAAAAAAAAAAAACAACATCCAGGAGACACACAGTTCCTTAGCAACGGGCGCCGGTAGTCCAAACAATTTCATTAAAGCGTGGCACCTCTTAGCAGGTGGGTGAGTGTTACAGGAGATAAACATTCATGAGCAGATTGGCCGTGGTATTTGCCAACATCACAATTGATGATATCAATTTGTTTGCGAAGCAGCTCAAATATTGTAAGTGGATTAGGCAAAGGTGTCTGGAATGGTGAAGGAGTGTATCGCGATGTCTTTTTTTATTTAATTGATGGTGAGCAGTAAACCATCAATGCAGCAAAATGTGATTTTTTGGGGTTTTGTTTTGGAATTACAATGACTTAAAATCCCCCAAGCACAGCAAATATACAGCCTAAAGATTATTGATACGCATAATACGGGAACGAGCGATGTGTTTGAGCGTGTGTCTGAGGATAAAACCTTTCAGAACTAGAGCGGCAGCAGGAAAGATGTTTGTGTTTTACAAGCATGCGTGTTTTCACTTCATTTCTGATGAATTTGGGAGCAGATGTTGTGTATTTACTCATCATATTTTTAAAGATTGAACTCCGTCTCATCTCTATGTTGTAAATGTATTTCCTAAATAGTGTTTATTAGCAGAAGGAGTATTCCTTCTGCAGAGGAAACGTTTTCTTATTAATGCACCGCAGGACAAAGCCAATAACAAAGTAAATCAGTAATGCAGATATTTCCTCATTGTTTTAATAGTGAAAAGGTGATTGAGTGGTCCGACTACTTGACTGGTTGAACCCTGAACCTGTAGAAACACAGGTTAACTGATGCACCTGAGGTATTTCTCAAAGATTAACTTCTGCAGCATGAAAGAGACATCTCCTCCAACCTTTCTACATTCTCATCTAATTAACAGGTGAGTTCCACCTGGCCTCACGCTGACTCAGGTAACTGATTCTTCACGTTGTCCTGGTCGCTAACAGGTGATATGCAATCATTTACAAACCTTCTTTCAAGAGCAGTCAGGTGTCAAAAGCTCTAACTTTGTTTTCCACAATAATGATGACACCTCAGGTACATCGTGTGTGGAGCGGAGTCAGCGTAGTCTAGCGTGGTGGTACTAGAATGCAATAATTGTTGCTGGCAAGTGCTATTTCCAGCACCTAGATGGCTGTTCGAGATACACGTGTCATCTGCAGTGCTAAAGGCAAACAACACTTGATTTAAGCACATTTATTCATTATCACTTCGATCAAGGACAGTCCATTCAAGAACTGCAGACAAGAAGAGCTCTTTTTAGCTCTGCTGTGTGGTGCTGTACTGTACACGGCCTGGAGGTACGACACCGACCGGCAATACCATGAAAGAAACTTGTGAAGACAAGAGTGTGCGATATCTTGCTTTTACATCCAAATGTGCTTCATGTCAGCGTCACAAGATCGACCGAGAGACAGGAAATGTACTCTCGTTGCCCTCCCGATTTCCCTGCAGCTTCAGTAGCTGGATCGCTGGCTACGGTGCAGGACAAAGACCACGGCTCAGTGTCAGCAGTGGTGAATGATTACATGGGGAGTAAGACGGCTCAAGGTGGAAAGTGACTATTGGGTAACTTCTTATAAGGTCCTGTAGCTCGTCTCACACTGGATGTACTCATAATAACTTTATTCATATAGCACCTTTAAAAACAAAGCTTTGACGGACAAACAGTGAGTTCCATCAAAAGCAGGTCAAATTCAAACACTGATAAAACAGAACGATTGATGAAACAATAAAAGCAATCGATACAATAACAGCAAATAAATACATCTATAAAATAATAATTACAATAACTAAATAAAAGCAGTAAACAGAGCACATAAAAGCCAGTCGTTATAAAAGAGATCATTGATTCTGAGAGCCTTATCTCCTCGGGCAGGAGGGGCTCTGATGTCCGCTAGAAGGATGTACGGTCGCCTCTATTCTAATGTATTTATGCAGAATATATCAAGCGGTGTTGTCCACCTCTGTTCAAGTTTCCAGGTACCACAGGACTAATCCCTGTGCATTTACTGTACTTGAATGATGAACTGACACAGATTAGCAGAGTGTAACTTTTAGTACTTCATCTACCATGTTCCATGCTCCAGAGCTGAGTGACCCGCAGCTCCCTGTATGCTACCGTATGAATTTACGATGGCCGTCTCCATCACAGATTGACATAAATGAACTGGCATTGCTTCCATGCTCATGACCCCTCCCCTCCCTCCCCTGCGTTTCCCTCTGTCATCTTTTTGACACCTCCAAAAGATGACGTGGAAATACATGTGTCGGCAAGCCTGACAATGACGAGCCGCGAAGCAATAAAGCAAGAAAAAAGAGGAAGACGGAGACCTCAGAGTGTTTGTCACTGTCATGTCTATTGATTGATGACAAAGAAAACGATTGAGAGGTCCTCGACGGAGGAGACAGACAGAGAGAATTTCATTTGTTGAGTCAAATATTCAGAAAGGAGACGTGCGCGGGCATTTTAGCCTCCCATTTCTCTTATTGTATTACATTAATCAAGTGGCTTCCGGGACGTTCATCTGAACCGATTGTCGCCGTGATGTTCTGCAAGCGAAGAGAAAAAAACAACAACAAAAAAAGCATCCCTCAGAGATGTCTCTTTCCTGACAGCGGTATCAATTGTCTTGTCTTAAATGATCACGGCCACTGCATTACTTGGAAATTAACAGCTAGAATTTATGTGAGTGCCTCTCTCCTCGCTTCCTGCCGCGGCTGAGTCGCAGAAACAAATAATTGAATTGGTACAAGTACATAAAGCATTCCAGCGGCTAATGTAACAGGCCTAACTCGGTTAACGAAGGGGAGGGCACAGACAAGAGTGGGGTTATAAAAGAAAGGCCATGCAGATCTAAACCTTTTCCCTCTTTTACCAGCAGTGTTTTTCTTCCTCTCGCACGTTTTATCTCTCATCACCTTCCTCCGTGTCACTCTTCATTTCTCCCTCCCTCTTTAATTGGAAGTCTCCGCCTCAGTTGTGTATCACCTAAGATGCCGGGGAAACCCAAGCTGTCACAAAGTGTGCTTATTAAAATGGACTGGGAAAGATAAAAGCCTAAACCCCCCTTTTTTTTTTTTTACGAGGCGGCGGTGACTGTCTGAGTGCATCAGTCGTGGCTGAATGAGACACTTCGGCCCTGAAGCGGTGTGTTTACAAAAAAAACTGGGTGAATTGTCCCTTTATAATCAGACCCAAAATCACTTAATGCACCATGTAGCATAAATGCACAGGAATTTGTCTCGGAGGCAGCGGGGCAAAGACATACTGACAACATGTACAGAAACACATGATGCTTGAACACTCAAAACTGCCAATAGCCAATTCTGTACAGATATCCAGAGCAGATATCTTAACAATTACTGTTTTCATACCAAAATAAATGTATATTTTCCGCGAGGATATCGTTCCCTCGGGTGGAAAAGCCTCTGAAAGTCTTTGAGAGTTCGCAGCATTTTAAGGCGGACTGATGGTGATGTGATTTAGTGCAGATATGGAGCTATGGTTTATAAATCATTAGAAAAAAAGCCCCTATGTATCTTAGACACATATGACATCATCCATCACTAAAGTGACAATGATGGAAAGGCATTTTATAGCCGGCCATTACACAGTCATATTGCCTGAATGTGGACCGGTGTTTTATCTTCCGCCTGTCTGACGGTTTTCACTTCATGCTGTACAAAAGCTTTGGCACGTTTATGTATCAAAAGTACAATTTGTGTCAGTTACAATTCAACACGCCTCACACGATGCATTAAAAACATTTGTTTTCAAACTTCTCACCACGAGTTCGGGGGTCAAATGGCATCCCAATGACCTCCTGCAAGTTCAGACATTAAAAAAGAACATAATATTACAATACTAGTCATGCAGATCATGAATTATTTCTTGGTGAGTTCCTTGTGACACTTGAGAAGACGGATAAACACAAAAGGTGCAATAAAGTGCAGCGTGTCTTAGCGTCAGGATTTGATTTCCCACTTGGGTCCGTGACGTGCTGCTGTACATGTGTGATCGTATTCTGCAGCACTTTCAGCATCAGTCACAGCTTCACGACTCGTTATAAATGCTCCAAATCTGACTATATGTCCAACCCGCTCAACATCCGAGCAAATGGAAAGAGTTGCATCGGATGTTTTGCTCAATAAAAGCTCAGAGAAGATTCTTTGAATGTGCGTAGTGTTGTCTGAGATGTTACACTGCACATCTTGTACATAATCAGTAATCAATGCTTCACACCAGCGTATCGCTACGCAAGAGCGTGGCGACCTGTTTGGAAAACCTCGAGTTACATCAAATTGGAGTTCCCCGAATGCCATTTCACTTAACCAACTGCTGTAAATGTTCTACTCCTGAACAGCGTCTGTGTTTTGTTGATGTGTGTTTTTTTTGTTCTCTCTTGTTGCCACTGTGTGTTTTGCTGAAGCTTTAGACTCTCATTAAATCAACTGAGGAACTGCAAGCCTCTACAAACATCAAATCTATAAATTGCACGGATGGTCTTACGCTAGGTCTCAGACAGCACCACCCTTTGATGAAAACTTCTGGGACAAAAACAGAAAAATAACTGGAGATTCTGAGGCAAGAAGAGAAAGTCTTGTTTTGACACTAAGATTAATTTACAAGTTTTCCCTCACTGGCAAAAAGAGGAGGGGGGGTAGAGAAAGAGATGAGAGGAGCTTTTGATATTTATTAGGCCTGGACCTCACCAAAGACCTCTCCCAGGACTGCCGATGTGACAATTAAGCCAGGTTGTGCTTTGACACTGTTTCCATAGGCAAGTGGCCAAAGTGCAGTCAAAATATCCATGCCAGCTAACAAGCTTGTTCCCTCTCCATAGAGCCGAGAAGAAAGGGAGGCTGCAGCCTTGAGACATGAACAAAAGCAAAAAAAAAAGAAAGAGGGGGCTGGTGGTGAGGTTGGGTGTTAGAGGGTATGAGACAAAAAAGAAAAAGAAAGGCAAACCCCCCCCCCCATCCCCCCGCCCACCCCTCCAAAAGAAGCCGCTGGAGTTTGCTGAAGAAAACGGTGTCAGCGACTAGATGTGATCAAGGTGTTGTGTGCAGCTCGCGTCTGAAAATGTCCGACGCCGTCGAGGCCCGACACACAATGCGCAGCCCAGATAGCCGGCCGGCCGGCCCCTGGGTACGCTGCCGCTCGCTTTTGTTCCGCCTTAATGACCCTGCCTTGATTCCACGCATAGCGCTCGCAGCTCTCGCTACACCTTGCCTATTTAGCCCACGGTCATGTCAGCTCGCTTCTCCCATTGCTCAATCTTCGCCCTCATTTCACTTCTTTTTTGTTATGTGTGTGTGTGTGTGTGTGTGTGTGTGTGTGTGTGTGTGTGTGTGTGTTTGCTGGAAAATGCTCTTGTCTTAGAGGAGCTCCCTGCCACACAATGGCCATCTAAACTCATTAAGAAAATTCCGTAAAGAGCCATTAACAAACGGGTTCTCTTTGGCCAGAGATATCAGGTCTAATTAGGTGACCGTTCTTGACAGGGTTGCAAAAACAAAAGGCGCGCTCGCATTTGAAAAGGTTCAGGTCCCGCAAAGGGCCTCACGTATTCTTTTTCTCCTCCCTCTCCTCCGTCTCCCCCCCCCCACTGTAGCCAACTAATGACTGTGGGTTTAACAACAAAAAAGGAGGAAAAAAAATACCTCTCCTCCCTGGGAAGGCGACGGGGAAAGGTTTGCCAAACAAAAGCCTTTCCACTTCGGGACCTTTTCCCCCCCCCCTCGCCAGGTGACTCGCTGTCCTCATTTACGAGACAATGAGGCCACAGACAGACTTATTGTAAACACTTTGCATGGGCAGCTAAATGAACCGCCATGCCAAGCCAGCAACTCAGGCTTCAGTGCCCCCCCCGCCCACCCCCCAGCCTCTCCCCCTCCTCCCCTCCTCTCCCAGTATCAAGTACAGTGTGGACCGCTGCCGTTTTTTTGCAGTGGAGGAATTTGTTGTTGTGACACTGAAGCAGAAACTCTGTTAGAGAAGTGCATCCTGGCACAGCACGGCCTCACATCATGCAACCTGCAGTAGATGATACACAATCGTGTGAGACCATTTATTCCTGATTTTCCCCCAAAACGTCCCATTTCAAAAAATTATTATGGCTTGTAATTAATTGTTTTTTCTGTAGTTTTGGCACCGAAGCTTTATTCCTCTTTAAAATATATTTTTTAGGATGTCCCCCTGTGCATGTGCATGCGTGAATATGTAATTTCACCAACATAAATGTACAGTCACCTCTACAAAATATCAGAAAAAGGTTTTAGAAAAACGATAAAAGCAGAAAATCTTCACATTTCACAAATATTTAAAACGTTGTCTCTTAATGATTCGATGAATAGTCACCGATTCTGCTCTACAGGTTCAGTAACATAAAGACTACTTCACTTTAACTCTCAGATAAAGGAGAAATATAGTAGAATTCAACTTTGGTGCACTTTGACATGCAAAAGAAGAAAATGCACAAAGGTGGCGACTGTGTTGACCCTGAAGGGAACAGAGAGAACCAAAAAGAGGAAGCCATCACATGAGCTGTGTCCTACAACCTGCCAGTACATAACGTTATATTCCATTAGAGCGTGCAAATGAATTGAACTGTTTGACATTGCAGTGTGACCGTTCACTAAAGCCCCCGTTCTTTATGTGGTTTATTTAGCTCAGGACAGTCTGTAACACATTTTCACTTCAGTGTACGGAGAAGTGGTGGAGCTAATCGGAGCAGAGAAGGAACACAAACATTGTGCTGAAGAGGTGACTGAACTCTGGGATAATGGAGCAGCAGAGGTGGACTGTAACTGAGTACATTAACTCAAGTGCTCTATTTAAGAACAAATTAAAGGGACTCGCACTTTAGATGAGGAGTCACTTCATACTCCTACACCTCGGAGGTAAATGTTGTACATCTGTGGTGGAGTATTTCCACAGTGTGGTGCTTTTACTTCAGTAAACGACGTGAATACTTGTTCCACCACTGAGCAGCAGTAGGTCAGAGGAGCAGACTGGTAGCTCCATGTGGCTGTGCTCTCCTCCTTCACTACCTTTTACAGTAGAGAGCGTGAGGAGGCGTGAACCTGCTCCAATAGTAGAAAAGGAGAAAAGATGCTCGGACATTTCCCATTGTGGCTCCAGAATGATGCGTTTGAGCCTCGGTGACTGGAATGTCAGTTGCTCCATGATATTGTATGGGGCCATTGTCCACAGCAGAGGACTGTGGGTGAATGGGAGGAAGCAAATAAAAGGAGCTTTTGTTGTTTAGAGGGTAGACCTTTAAGATTATATAATGCCAAAGAACTGTACCTGTGTAGGAAGACACTGTTCGCTGTGTGTGGCCAGCTGGTCCGTCCCATTGGCCGCCGCTGTCTTGTCCCTCGTTTCCTCTTCAAATGAGCCGGGACTTCATGTATGGTTCCCTTTTGACGGCCACATCCCAATCTATTTACGGTCGGGACCTTTGCAGCCCGAGTAATCCATTCATGTTTGAATGAAAAGATCTTTCACCTTAATGTGTTGCATTCCAAAGACAGATGACGGTGACCTTTGTTCTGCTTTATATTGTATGTGGCTGCGTAAAATATATCGCCTCCGTTTTCAGTCAGTAGCTCAGCATAAATAAGACACAAAAACTTAGACGTGGTCTTTTATTTACCCCGACATTAATGGCTTTTTTTGTTGTTCCGTGCTATGATATACTGTATGCACCATGCATGGGAAAAAAGGTCTGGTATCTTTCACAGACTTTGGATGTTTTTAGCTGCAAACACTGTAAAAAAGAGCTCAACTAACGCCGGGTTTACAAAGCATACCTAGAATAAAGCATCTTCTCTGTTCCGCTGCCTTTATCACGTTTCTGTCTTACACTTATATTTTATTTTTATTATAATCTGACACTCCTGTTTCACACAACTGGTTTAGATTGAGATCTCTTTTACTGGGCTTTATTTCCAGACAAAAGAATTTTCCCATGTTTGCGACTCAAACCGGCCACATTTAGATGCACACAAGCAACCAGATTAAGGAAATGACCCGTGAAGAACTTTGATGATTCCTCTGCCATTCTGCTCTTATCTTAAGTGAAACTACAATCACACCTACAGTTTGTTTTCTTTGGCCCAAACCGGAGTGGAAAATGTCATTTGAGTTTAGTTTCACACCGCCCAATAACAAGCCGACCACAAGTTGTAAATAAAAGTCGTGTAGGTTAGAGATTTTGGCAGCAGAGGTGGAGCTCAAATTAAATCCACATAAAGAAATGGCCGACTTTGTTCTGCTTGGTTTTGCGTGCAGGCAGAGCTGCCTCTGTCTCCTTTTACCCATAATCCCCCGAGCTGCCTCCTGTAGTTGGTTTGGTTTACATTTGAACTTCTAACAAACCACATCATGGTTCTATTTTCAGAGGACTGAGACTTTTGCAGCCATCATGGTGCCATTGTTACCAAAAAAAAAATGAATGAGAATAACTGTAGAGGCAGAACGTGCTCTATTTAAACTCAACATGAGGTCGCGTTAATACTGAACTGCATCATGGGGCATATGCAAACGCGGCTCAGCTGAACTAAAGGAATCGTTGTAGGGATTCCTGCCGTTAAGTGTTAAAAGACGGATGCAAAAAGAGGCCAAGATGTCCTGACTTTTAGTCTCTAGTCTGAGTGAAGCTCCCAAAGTCTTGGATACTTCATTTCCCACAATGCAACTGGACAGTATGTTTTGTTGGACCTCTTTCCCGGTACACACATCCACGCATTTCAAACTCCACAGCCTCCTATGGTGTATTACTACCTTTCTGTTAAAGCTAAGGTAACCCACTAGTGTTAAGATCTGCTGTATCAGGTCCTACATAAAACATAGATTATTGCATTTGACTGGATCGCACTCTAACTGTGGAGGAGCACAGTGTGGGAATGTGATGTCAGTGTGATGGCATGCTGTTTGGAATACGAGATGAACAAGAGTGACAAAGATCTGGCCGCATCCACTCATCGCCTACACACACACACACACTTCCCCTAACTAATCTTCCAGCAGACGCCTGCTCAGTTTTGTAATGGTGAATGTCAGAGAGTTTATCATTCAGTTAATAACATACAACATTTACATCAAATCTAGAATTATCTCTGAAAAGAGTAACGGGGGTCAGATGATCGCACTTCTTTGGGGAATCATTTCACCGCTTGATGTTTTGTAAACATCCGTCACAGATTACAGACTGACCTCTTGGTTCAAATTTCACCTGCTGTACTTACCGTAGTTGTGCACACACACACACACACACACACACACACAGAGAGAAAGCTAGATAGAAATAATGGCTAAAACGATGAAAATAAGTTAAAAAAACATAATTTCTCTTTCGGCTTTTTTATTCATTTTGTCAGAAAAGGTATTTCAAATGGGGGACTTTCCTTTGAAAGAACAAACGTCTCTGCCTGTGACTTTTGGAACCTTTTTTAGTCTTCTACCATAATAAAGTTACGGTCTATAATTCAAAATGTGAGCTGGATTCTTCACATATTTTCTTGGTAGCTGCTTAGTTGGATCCCTGCCTCTTGCTCGCTCCATTGTGCTGCGTTCATATTTAGCAGGTGCAGTAAAACTTTTATTAAGAATCCCTGGAGACCATTTTGATGGTGATTCACACCAGATTTGCTGATATATCGTCGGTGACTGGCAGCCGCGCTCGCAGCTCTAACCAGCAGCAGGAGCGTCTCTCTGGCGAGTCGACAGGTGCCAGGTGAAACCTCCCCAGCTGTCTCGTGGGTATTTCCTCTCCCCGAGCACTCGCCGGTCAGAAATGTGTGGTCTGTCTCCGATGTCCCGGCGCCGCATTCCTCCTCGCCACAGAAGCCGCGTGCTCCTCTCCCTACCTTAGCTGAAAAGGTTAATCACCAACAGGTGCTGGTTTATGTGCTGCTGGCTCAGCTGTTTACCTTCACGGCAAATGTGTTGCAGGAGCAGAGCTTTGTCACGGTGGGATTTTCACTGACTCCGCGCGTTAGGCGTAGATTTATGAAAAATGATCTGACATCACACCTCTGGGATTAGAAAGTACAACTTAAAATTGGATTAATCATGATGAAACCAATGTAAAAACCAGGACAGAGCAATAAAGTCAGTTTCTTTAGAAACCATAAAAGAAAATGTAAACCGTTTTAGACATTTTCCACGATACACCACCAAAGCGCTGAAGACCTTTTGCACTCCTCCCTGTTTCCTCTCAGGTGTTAAATCATCCTCCTGTTTAAAGTGCACAAAGACTTAGTTCTGTGTTTAAATGATCCTGCAAACAACACGTAGTGATCTGGCTGTGTGTGTGTGTGTGTGTGCTGATGGTGGGTGGGTTATGCCACACACACACACACACACACACCTTTCTTTATAACTCTCCTGGACTCCTGAAACTCTGTTTGCAATTTAAGGCCGCAAATTAGAAGCGTAAGTCATCTGTTTCCCATAATCCTCCTGTCAGACCAGGAGCTGGCTGGCCCACACGCACACACACACACACACCCAAACGGCACACACACACACACACACAGCGATTTACTTGGATATTCATGCAGATGCTGCATTGTGCACAAACAGTGCAGACTCACGTGCAGAATTTCTCAAGAGAAAGATGTTCAGGTAAATAAATACCAGAGAGAGCAGCTCACAGACAGGAAATGTCAATCAACTTTATTATACACACATGTGCTTTTCTTTCTTTCTTTTATTCAACTTGTCTTTCTAGCAGCAGCAGGACTGTTAATGTACAACATCCAAGTCAATAAAAAAAGATAGCATGTCATCTCCAGCTGTAGCTGTAATATACCGTACGTGCAGAGAGAAACAACAACACCTGCATCTTGGATTTATCTCTCTGGGTGTTTAATTCGTGACATCACGCGGGCCCGATAGCTGCAGCGTGTAAACACTCGTGATTCTTCATACACTGATCGACTCTTTAAGCTGTCAAGCTTCCAATTTAACGTATTACAGGGACCCACCCACAGTAATCTGCAGAGGTTAATACTGTGTGTTTATCTGCAGTGTGTGAACCTGACGCTCAGTGTGTCTAAATGTGCAGCAGCGTGTGTTTTTCTGGTGTGTTCTCATGCGCATACCTTTGTGCATGTGTAACAGTGGCTTGTTCAGCGGGAGTGTGTGATAACGCAGCAGCTCTGTGGATATATATGTGTGTGTGTGCGTGTGTGTGTGTGTGAGAAACCCCGGCAAAGGTGACGTGTCCTACATGTTCACTGACAGCTTTATAGGCTCTGTTGCTCTGCGAGGGGAACAAGATTATGGGAAAGGAAACACACACACACACACACACACACACACTGACACTCTGGAGCTGGCTATTGTCCCAGATACTATAGTCAGGTAAGGTCCAAGGTTCAGTGCTCGTATTATTAACAGGGACAAGCTGGCGCCCAGTAAACACACCTACAACTTACTCAAGTGGAAAGCTGAATTGTTTGAGGGTCAAGAGGGGTCGGGGGGGGTCGAGTCCGTCCCTGTAATTATGTGAGTGGACACCCGGCTGATCCACAGGGTCCTGAGAGCTGCTTGTGATCTGTTTCAGAGGGACTTTGTCGTTGAGCTCCTAGTTTGGCTCATTTCTCCAGATCCTTCTATCCAGATTATGTCAGAGAGCTCATTTTTTATGCACATTTTTGGAACACAAAATTGCTCTTTTGCAGGTTTTTGTTGATTCCCCCACAAATAGCCAATGCACGGACGGTACATGTGCATTTACTGCAGCCAGCTAACCAACTCCGACTCACGTGGGAATCCAGTTTTTTTACGACTGATGCTTTTCACGCGTCACATTAAAGGTTCTACATGCGGGATTCACAGCATTAATACATAGTGGAGTGATGTGTACCAGAGCGGAGAATGAAGTCGCTCGCCCTCGGTGTGTGTTGTTGTCGGAGCTTCTCCGTGCTTTGGTGACATAGCTGGGCCGGCCACGCATGCTTTTAGTGCACGTTAGTGCACGTTAGTGCACGTGAAGATTCCCCACTGCCCGAAGCAGAGAGCTGTAGATATGCTCTCTGCACTCAAGTAGGACTTCCTTTAAAGCAAACCTGCTGGAACACATTCCTAATGTAGCTATCATCTGTAGTATTATATGCTTTTACTGTAGCAATCATTTACTTTAAGAGTGTGTGGTGAATGCATGGACTGTAGATTTAATATGCAGATGTTTTTCAATTCAGTCAGGTCCACTTTGACAGTTTTGAAAATGGGAATTCCCACATGCTTCTTATTTTCTGCTCGGCATCCAAGAGGCTCCAAGAGGGAGTGAAAGCGCATCCAAAGTCTCTGACCAGGTGCTCGATACAATTGGGAAGTCAATTAAACGGACACATTGTGGATCTATGGTCCTTGGGGGACTATTTCGGAACATTTGGGGGCTCAGCTGTTCCATCCAACAAGGAGAACAGGTTCACTATCATTTTCAATTTCAGGCCCAGATCCGCAGATACAAATGCAAGCTGATCGGGGGAATAAAGAGTAAAAAGCCCCGTATTATTTGACTAACAACATCCTTACCATCAGTGCGGTAACTTCACAGCACACAGTTCCGGAGACCATTACCGTAGGACTTGGACATCAGTGATATCTGTCACAGATGGGACATAATGGCTCTAGACCCTGTCTTATGAAAATCTACATCTCACCGCTGTTAACCCCATAAGAAACAAGAAAAGATCTTGACTGCAGCGGTTGGAACTCCTAATTAGGTTGAAGTCGGTCTCTTTGAACCGACGGTGTAACAGAAAAAGCAAAATGTGAAACATTTTCGGCCTCATTATAAGTTATCTAAAAGGCGAGGGCTCGTGATAATGAGGGCCATCCAGTGGGATGCGATGCGGTGGGAAGAGAGTGCCTAATTGTGTCAAATGGCTGGAAGTATTTCACTTTGAATTATGGGAGAAAAGGGGGGAAAATAAAGCCGAGACGCACAACACGGACACAGTATGCAGCATTAGTGTCAGGGAATAAACGAGGTGCTATAGAAACTATAAGTGTGTGCATTTATTCAGGACGGGGTGCTATAAAGGCTGCTGTGTGTCGTACACTTTGTCAAACTCACACCTCCGTGTTTAGTCGCAGTATTGCCGAAACAACATGCAACTAATTTAGTGAGTCCACTGGCGAAAGTAGGTGTCAGTGCTTTCAACTGGAAACACCAACGTTCATCCCAGATTTGTATTTTCTTCGTCTGGGTCTTTGTCAACATTTCATCACAAATAACTTGCACAGAATGTTTTTAAACTACTGCTGGGGGGCAAAATGAGAAAAGAGACATTTTCATCTAAATTAGACCGGACATGTTTTTTTTCCCACAACAATAAAGATCGTTGTCTTCTTATTTGCAAGTTTCAGATCTTTTGTCTGAGACTTTTGCTGCCATCTCAACACAATGGAGGTGGATATGATGACATCTCTGTTGTGTCTTAAGTGTAAAGAAAATGACATTTGAAAATGTAGAACCAGAAAACCTTTCGCTGTATTTGCCAGTAACTGACAGACGTAAGCCAACGATGCAAACAGCAATGAAAAGCTGGTGTTTGTAGCTGTTCTTGTAATATAGAATCACAGTCAACATGGACGCAGATACAAGGCTGGCACACCTCTCATTGGCAGTAATGGCAGCAGGCTGCACCAGTAAACCGTTGCCTTTGAGCAGTGATTCCAAATCAAGACAAGAGGTTAAGAGGGAGGGGGGGAGGAGGGGGGGACTCATTGGTGAGATGAGAGAGGAGACACGTCGCTCTGACAAAGGATGAATACCTTGTTCTCACCAGCTGACAGCCACAATGGAGCAATCATCACCACTCTGCCTTGTCGGCCGATACACATCACAATGAGCCTCTCGAAGAGGCTCATTTCGGCGACAGGAGTTAAAGTGCTTCACACAGGTGACAGTCGATGCGCCTCGCCGGCCGCATTTCAAAGCTTCCCCGTCTCGCTGCTTCTGGCGGACTGTCCTCTTCTCGCTGATTTATTTGGTTTTCATCCCTGAAAGTATGTGCACCTGAGCGTACAGTCGGTTTAGTTGTAATACAGCAACTTCAATGAAGTAGATCCCTTACTCGAGGTACGCTGCGTTCAAAGCTCTGGTCTAGTCCTTTAGAACCTGTCCGTGTCTTCACCTTCTGAATAAAACGGGTTGCGTTGTTTGAGGAAACGGCCCTTTGTAGTATAGTTAGTTTTTATGAAACTTCCCATGAAGCCGCATTGGATTGAATTTAATTTCACTCGTCATCAACCACCTGTTGTCACAATCATTCAAATTAAGACGCACCTGCCGTATAGTTAGTGTATGAAAAGTCAGACAGCTTCTGCTCCTGTTTTTGGAGACATACTTTATTATTTAAATGAACATGCAGTGTAACTTCATGTGTTCAAGTGCTGCGCTTCTTCCTGGACGAGTAAGTTCACAAAGTTTGCTTTTGTATAAATGTAAAGTTAATTATGTATCGTCTCCAGGCAGAGACAAGAGCAGTTTTAACCCTCCACTTGTGGAAGAATTCGCTAATTGTGGTAGAAGTTGTTCTATGTTTGAGTCATTTTCATGGCTGCCCCAGAACTCTCTGGTCCGGTAGTCAATCATTCATTGGTATTGATCAACCTCTATATGTGCGATGAAGCAGCAAAAATGATCTTTTAATCTTTTTGGCTGCAGCCCCTCTGGTGATACCGCTCGATGGGGAGTATACCTGTTAGACTAAAGGCTCCATAACATAACACAGTGCCTCTACATAGCGTTTAGTGAGTGATCTGTGTGAATTCCCTTAAGCTTGACATGTATCCAGCCTTGTGTAAATATTCATTAAATGTACTTCTTTATTGAGAGCCATTTTGCTCGTGGAATATATATTTCTTTGGGACAAGCTATCAGCCTGTGTAGCCTGTGTTAAATCTAAAGGAGCTTTCTGCAGCCAATCCAAACACATTTGGTCATGGCTTTGAAAAACATTACCTCTTACAGATATATAGTATTCCAGACCAGTGGGGGATATGGGTAAACATTGGACTGGAAGAGTTCAGGCGTGCCAGCGATGCTCTGGTGGAATTACCCCTGTATCCATGCGATGGTCCTTCGAGGGGTTTTGGATGTTGAGCTTTGCTCGCTCTTTCAAACGAGCACAGGTACTCGTCACGCAGCTTTCGGTGAAATCCAAGCCACTGGATTGTTAGTATGGCCTTTTATTTCACATGATGTACAGGCATGCTGTCATGAGAATTCAAGTTTTATTTCATTTTGTGATTATTTTTGGGAGGATTCCACAAGACAAAAATGCAGAAAAAGCGCAGAAAGAAACGCCTTTTTAACCCTTTTATTGTTGCCATTCGTGGAAAACCTCTGTGCTTCAAAAGTTCAGCATTCCAGTTCATCCCAAAGATGTTGGATGGGGTTGAGGTCACGGCTCTGTTTTTCCAATAACTGGGAAAGCCATTTATGAAGCTGGCTCTGTGCACGGTGCATTGTCATGTTGGAGCAGACTGTTGACACAAAGTTGGACGCACACCGATGGCTAAGATCTTTAATGCCGTCGCGTTACGCTTTCGCCTCATTGTGTCGTCCACGTCTTGTGCCATATTCTAACACTAGAAGTTCCAAAGAACTAAATTGCCTGTCTCCATCGAATTTAAAGTGGAAATAAATCAGAAACTTATGAGACATCACCTCCACTTTAGAATCCCAAGGAAAAACAAAACATCACATTTGGGGCCGGCAGCGATGAGATGGGATTTGTCCAGCCGGGAAAAAGACGCCCAACAACCATGTAAACCTCCAGTCACACAGCAAACCTGACAGCAATACAAAACCTCTTTTCTTTCTCACAGTCGCTGCTGTGAGCCGGCGCTCTGTGCTTTTGCTCTGAGAGCTCTTTTTTGGTCCCCTGTCCGATCTCCACCTGCAGCTCACAGCGGTGACATCATGGATTACCTCACCGTGAGAACATGTTCACCAGGGACGTGGCCTACATGCCGACGCTGGACTCCGTCCCGGGTCGCCCTGAATGGTCGCATCTCAATCCCTCCTGCAGGAAGCGTGAGCGCGCAGCGGACATAAATCAGATGGAGTAAGTGGACTCAGTAACTGCTCTCACACACTTAAACAAACAGGCAGGATATGCTATCCTCCTGTGCTCCGTTAAGTCACAGCCAGGAGAGCTTTTTACAGGCTTCTTGTAAATGTAGTGAACTGATGTTTTCAATTAAAGTCGACTCAGAGGTGAGTTTCTACCCTTGATTCATAAACCAACCGTAATAAGTTTTCATCGAGTCGTATCTCCCGAGTTGCTGTGAAGAAATACGCTCGGCGAGGTGAAGGCGCCGGCGTGGGCCACACAAGAACAGGTCCAGCTGTGAGAGGAGGTGAAGGTTTGATGTTAGCTTTGGGAGGATGTACGGCTGCACATAGGAAATGAACTCACAAACAGGCTGCTCTTATTCCCAGGCCCTCTGCTAATCAGGCTCCAGTAGAGACTCATCTACCTTGTGTTTGTTCAGGATGATCTCTACACAAAGTCACAACTCTCTCTTTCTCTCTGTGGACCTTTAATAAACCATCTTTCTGTACCCATGGTACCGACATATTATATAGATAATATTTCTACTGCTCTGTGTTAAACCTTATTTGTATAGCACCTTCCCTAATACACCAAAGAACAACAAGATAACACAGACATGAGAGAAAACTGATCGGTGACCAATATGAAACCAGTAGAATGGACGACAGCCTGAGTCTCCTGTGTGTCGTGTGCATCACACTCGTTCCTGACCTCTGACTGCGTTGCATGTCAGTGAAGAGAGGATAGAGCAGCAGGTCTCTGGTTCACGTCGTGCTCTTCTGAAACATGCAGCTCGAGGGTTTGTGTGTTATGCAGAGGTGGGTCTGTCTGTACATTCAGACGCGGGTAACTTTGTGATTTTTAGGTTTTCCTTTTGGAAAGTAGAGCCCTTAGTTATGTTTAAGATCAAATGAATCCAAGGCCTCTTTCCATTCATCTCTTCTTTTGGTAAAAGGGCTTTAAAGTAATGATAATCACTAAACGCAGCAAAGAACAACATTACACATTTATATACACGCAGAAATAGAGATGTAAGGTCATACATTTCTTTACTTTTCTAAATGTACTGAACTAAACTTTTCAGCTCTTGACTTGACTTTCTATCAAGACTAAAACACATTGCTTTACTGTTTGTTTTTTTGCCTAAAAGCATTGAAATATTGAAATATGAATCTTAAAAATACATGAAGCTGCTCCTCAGGTTATATAAAAACCATATTGTGAGATATAGTGCTGAGGACACAACCTTTTGTCCTCTCTAGCAGCTGGTCTGTAGCTCCCGTTTTCATGATTTGTATGTTTTAGCATAATAACACAGATATGTAAGATGTTCCCCAGTGGCTAGAGAATGTTTTTAGTCTGATAAAACCTCCAGAATAGTGTGTAACCAACAGGACACAAGGTTTCCTCCTGACAGTGAGGGTGTGTTCACCTTTGATATCCAAACACTGCGTTCATCCCCCTGAAAGCGTGTCTCCAGCATCCTGCACCCGAGTCGAGACCGATGTTATTACCTTATCAAAGGTGGAGGTGTCTGCAGCTCGGGGGAGACGAAAGGGAGACCGGGAGAGAGGAGGTGGGAGGGGTGGATGCTTTCCTTTGACTGGCTGGCAGCCGACGGGACACCGGGCGTATTTATCCCTCGCCGCCGGCTTATCAGCGGGGCCTGTAAATCTACCTGACAGGTCTTTACAGGTGCCGTTAATCCCGCTGATTCAATTCATTTTGCTAACTGCTCGGATGCGGCCTCTCTCCACGGGGAAGATCAAACCCTCGCTCCGTTCTCGCCGCGTTAGTTTGTGTTGTCCTCGTGATGGAAAGCCGAATCCACTCTCTCTAACGTGGAGATGAAAGGTGTAATGCAACCGCCGTGCCAGTCAGATTATTCCCCCGAACATGTTTGTGCTTCTTTATTTGCTGCACACTGGGATTCGCTGTTTTTCTAACTGTTATTTACAGAGGAGAGATTTGCTGTGCAGGTATGCAGTTTCTCGTCGAAGCCCTGCTACACGCTCCCATTTATTTGTACCTCGGAGCTGCACGGTTAGTCCTGAACTCCACCGCTCTGAGGGAAGAGGTTACTGATTTCTGCCCTCTGTGTCATTTGTTAGGGTTCAGTTAAAGCTGATAATCACATTCAGCTGTCACTGTAATATTCAGTGTTATTTCAGTTGCTTTAAAATCTCAGATTTGGTGGCAAATCACAGGTTTGAAACACAACTCTGCCCGAAGAAAATGCTGTTTTCACAAAACTGCTTTATCTTTTTTCCCTCTTTCGCTATCAGCGATCTGTCAGACGGTGCACTGCAGTGTCTCAGGCAGTGTTCACACTGTGACCAATAACATCCACCATCCACCGGTCCCTGGAGTCAGGGGAACACGAGGATGACCAACGGACTCGTCTGAGGAGCAGTGCTTTTGAACTTTTCACCTGTCAGGTTTCTACACTTCCTCCTTTCATGAATAAAATATATCTACAGCTTTGATGTGTAACTACTGCATCATCTGTAGCTGGTCATAACAACACAACCATCGTCCAGATTCACGGTAAGAAGACCAAAACACTATTTCCCTTCTTGTGTCCCACTTTAAGAAAGGACAGAGGTCATGCACAGCTGCAGAGCAGCAACCTTGCAGCTGTCTTAGTAGGAAAACTCTCTGGTCTCTCCTTTGCTTCACCTCAGCTTACCCTGTGAGGTTTTTGCTGAGCTCAGTCGTTTTTTGATCAAGGCCTCCCAATCAGTTTTACATTGCAGGACCAACCTTTTGTCTGCCCGTCGTACCGTATTCTCACTTCCTTCCTAAATGCAGCTCCAAGCTTCCAGTCAGGGATTCTCCAAGGCCTTTTTTTTCTGGATCTTGAGAGGGCCACTCACGAAGAAAAACAAGAGCCGCTTGAATCCTGGCAGGTCTGCGTGTTTAAACGGAGCGGTCACCTCCGCCCGGCTTCCTGCTGCAAACATCAAGCACCGACCTTATCGTTTCCTCGCGGTGATTAGGCCGCTTCCTGGAGACTGCGTCGCAGGTTCAAGTTCATTTATGTTCACTGTGCTTTAGAGCAGCAGCGCTCCTCGGCCTCTTGGTGAGTCATGCAGTGACTCCTGCGAAGAAGAAAAAGATCAAAACGACGACCCTTCACAGTAATCACGACTTTAATCGTCTGTTTCCCGCTAACAGATCGTAATCTGTCTGTAAAACCAAGCTGGACCTGCGGTGCACGTCTGGAGCGGTGGACATTTGATTTGATTTGTTGTTAAAGACGATTGACGAATGTCTTCGTGGCTGTTAAATAGGGAGGGATCCAGCACTGGGATTTCAACCAGCAACCCTCCGCTCTCAGACGCGCGTGTCTAACCTCTCGTCCGTCGCCCCCCCCCCCCTCGGAGAGCTGTTTTCCTGAGCTTTCTCCCCGTCTCTGATGGGACGTCCTCTCGCCGGCTCAGAGCTGAGCGGGGCGTTTATCTCTGACCCGCAGGTTCGGCCCCGCTGTCTCAGCTGCCAAAACAGCCCATTCAACATTGTGCTGAGTTCATCAATGCTCCGCTGACGCGCACACACACACACACACACACACGGGCACATGCATACACAGACGCACACTGCAAAAAGTGTCCACCATGAAATGTTAATCAGAGATTCTTATTTAGAATAATTTCTGTAGCGTTTCCTCACTGCTTCTAAATAACTTGTCAAACACTTTTTGCAGCATTTTTTTTAATATCTTTGCTTTCGAAGCTTTACTGTGGGGGTGGAGCTCTTCCTTTATGTCTGTTCAGCATGTCAAACAAACACAAAACATGTGTTATTGATAAATTGCAGGTTGTAGAAATGACGGTTTTACCACAAAAACACATCGAACTCTTGATTAATACTCAATACATGCATTTGTATTGGAAATAGTTCTCCAAATAATTATTTTCAATATTTATAAATCTATCTGTATGTTTTTATGGTTTGTCAGAGCAAAACCAAATATATTTTTACAATAATTTAAAGCAGAATAAAACAACAAATCTTCTCATTTTTGCATTTTAATTAATTATCATACCCCTACTATATAGTACTTGATTAATCAATCATTTGAGGACTGTGTGAGGGTTCCTCCTTTCTCATAAAAGCTCGATATTGAAGATAAACGACTTCGTAAAGCAGATATTTTTTGCAGTGTTAAAAAAAACCCACAAATCAGGACAACGCCAGTCCTTTTGGCTGGATATCTGGGGACCTCTGTGACAACTCCCACCCCCTCCATCGCCTAGTGCCTATCAACCTCCGACAGGTCAGGTCCTCACGCACACACACACACACACACAGAGGTCCCAAACCCGCGACCTCTCCCCTGTCACAACTGTCACTTGACTTCAGCGAGCAGAAACCGCTTTTATCAGAGAACCTGAAGCGCTGCTCTGACAAAGCTGAGGAACTGCCAGAGACTGACCCCTGTGTATATTTAGCAGCAGCTTGGCAGTCGCCCATCCCAACTGTCGAGGCTGTCAGAGCCTCGCACACACACACACACACACACACACACAGCAACCTCCCCCACCTCACTTTGATTATGTAGAGGGAGAATCACTTTTCATGTTCATTTAATCGCATGCATTCAGGTGGAGTCACCTCAGCCCGTGTTCTCCATTAGCTGTAATTCCTAAAAGTACGATACTGGTGTCTTCTAGACCAATAGTCCGTGTTCCATCCTCTGCATCTACTCTCACAGTGAGGGCATGCCAGTGTCAAAGGTGGTGTGAAATGAGCTAGTGTCCTGGCGAACAAAGTTTCTGATGTGAAGTTTCAAAGGCCCAGCTCAGCTTTAAAAGCACGGCAGGATTTTGCAACCGTGTTGCATCATATATTGAGAAAACCTCCCAGATTATTGGCTCTCAAATTGCAAATCAAACTCTGAAAACTAAACCTTTCAATTCCTCATATATGCACTCTGTCTCACCTGCAAGCTCTCCCCGGCGCCTCCATATCTCCCTGTCTGCAGAGAGGAGCGTCTCAGCACTCCGTGGTCACATTTCTACCAGCTGTCCTCGTAACTTGCAGCCCAGATTCCAGCTTTTTGTTCCAGAAGTCTCGCAGTCTCTTTGTCGTGTGACAGCAGATATCCCTTCTTCTCAAACTTTGAACATCTGACCATTTCATCTTTTATGATCCTCATAACCCTGCAGTCCTTTGATGAAGTAGGCCAGAGCGAGAACCCCCATTAGACATTCAGCATCGATGCAAAGTGAGCGAGGGACCCTGTGCACTCTGAAGCAGAACACTGACTTGTAAAGCTGTGATATCAAAAAGTTTGCCTGCTCTTTGTACTCCTTGCACTTAATTCTGGAGCAGAACATGGACCCGTGGAGGAATTGGTTTGTTTTTTAGGCTGTGTGTTACCTCGTTTTTCCACTCTCCGTGTTGATATGGCCTCGTGCACCTGCTGCTAAACACTAAGCAGGATTTTAGAAGTGTTCAGATAGACGGTGAGATAATTTCCACTTCTGAGAAACCTTTGCGTTCCTAAAACCCCGATCAGTCGTCTTATCGCTCAAACTCAGCATCGTCCTCCAGCTCTGAGGATGATTCAGGACTGTGTGTCATCGACCAAGCTAGTGAGTCAGACTGCAGCTTGTTTTGTACAGCGGGGGGGGGTAGTAGCATACGAGCCCTCTTGCATTTATCTGTGTCAGATCAAAGCTATGCGACGTGTGATTATTGTAGTGTAAGAGTATGCATGAGGTCTCCTTCTCTTACCTTCCTCTCTGTAAACATAATGCAATGAGCAGCGGTGCAAACTTTGAGCTTTCGATGATGTTTGAACTCGATGGCACAAATCCTTCAGCAGGAGGGATTGTGTGTGTTTTCATCCTCCTTCCTTTCCTCAACGTCTTCTTACATCAGCCCAATATAAGATAATAAATCTATCTTGTTCTCAGTTACCTGTCAGGCCTGGGTAGAGTTCACACACACACTGTATTCCGGCTCTGGCTGGGTGCCACACACTGCTTAGTGGGAATCTCAAATTGAACCTAATCGCGTCTCCAGTCACCGTGTTTAAATGGTCTTTTCGCCAGGTTAATGGGATTTTCCACCGAAAGGTCTGCGCTCGACGTCTAAAGTGGTCGAGACAATCGCAATGAGCTCCGAGTCAAGTGTGATTAACCCGCTGACCCGCCTGTAGCCATCGCGCCTCTGCTCCCTCTCGGCTCAACTGTGTTCAAGTCAGATTTACTTATTAGGATGTAAACAAGGACGCGGTGAAGCAAAGCGTAATGAGAGCAGCAGATAGGAACAGTACATCCCAGATTTCAGGGAACAGGGACACGACTTCCACCAGCAGGCTCTCCATCTGGGTTTTCCTTCAGTCGATCGTTGAATGAGAGCAAGAACTACTAACGTACGATGCTCCGCGGTTCCTTCCCTCAGCAGCTAACGTGCAGTGCGTCGTCTAACTACCCAGCCCTGATAATGGAGCGAATTGTTCCGCATCGATCCACGCCGCGCCGCCGTGCTGGTAATCATCCGTTTGTGTGGGTCAGTGTCTGTAATGATTTGTCTCTTCCTCTGCCCTCTGCCCTTCGCGGAGCGTCCAAGTGTGTGTAGCGGTGTATTATTGTTGAGCATTAGCCAGTGAACCGTCTTTTTGACATGTCACGGAGGCAGAGATGAGCGCCCGGCATCACCTCCCATGGCTTCCTCTGCTCACTTCTTCCTGATTCAATGTGTCAGTGAGGCGTCGCTGCCTCTGCATGCGTGTCTTGTTTTTTACCTTTTTTTGTTTATCGAGTGAAGACTTCCTGTAAACACATACAAGTCTCTGTCTCAGCTTGGGACATTCAGTGTCTTATAAAACACTTAATTAGTACAAGACACAAAGAATAAATTCAATAATTGATCTAGTTAATGAGCCAGAACCTTCAGAGGTTCTTGTGATTATTAAAGTGATCCTCAGGTGAGATTTTACGGCCTTGACGCGACTCTACTGGTGATAATTTAGTCTGAAACCTTTTTTATTTAGACCTTTGCATCATATTTAGTCTTATATAAGTAAAAGAAAAGCCTGGTTTAGTCGTCCTGCTCAATAAAAACAGTTTTAGTCAATCTAGTCTCGTCAAAATATCACCTGGTTTCTTTCTTTATAAGTGCTGACTCAGCTCTTTGTGTGATGCTGCTGTACTCCTCTTTATTTTAGACCGGGACCCAAAGTGTAGAAATGATCCTTTCTTCCTCCCATAACTGTGGCAGTTGAAGGCCTGGTGTGTTGATGAGAGTTTGCACTTCCCAGTTCCAGGAACTAACTTTCTCTTTTATCTAAAAAAGACTTTTCAATAACAGCCAGTAAACACACCAGCACGAGTTACAGACATCAGGTGATATCTCTAAAGCCTGAAGCATGTAAAACATGATTTCAGCCAAAGAGTTAAGACACACCTACCTCTCGTGGAAAATTGCCATCATTTGTTTTAATTTGGTACTTTTTTGATGTTGCTTCAGTTGTCAGCGGATATCTGGTTCGGGAGGAAATCTTCACATGTTCACTTCAAACGCTGCAGGCAAAGGATTTCTCCTCCCTTTTTTGTCAAAAGTAGCTCTCTTTAGAAATGAGGGGTTGATTCTGTGACAGCTACAGCGCACGTGTGAGAAGTAGGTCACGTAGTATTTAGAATACTTACCAGTGCTTAAAAAGGTTACTCATGCCCACCTAGTGTGTGTGAGGAGAGTGTTTTTAAAGACATCTGAGTGATTTTGTTATCGACAAATGATCCAAATAAGACGGGAGAAATCACAGGACACGATGAGAGACATGTTGGACGTGTCCGGTTTATGCTGCGTTCATGTGCTGCTGGGGAAGTCCTGCGTCCAGTTGCTGCTCCACTGTACTCCTGGTTTAATTCTCTCCAGCTGAAGTCAGCCGAGCAGCTTAAGTGTAGAAAAAAGGATTTCTAGGAGAACTCCTGAGCCAAGTCTGCTGTATTCAGTTACTAATGTTTGCGTTGTGGCTCGGAGCGGGTGACATAATATTTGACATGAGATGCCAAGTGTGAGAAACTGTGTGTGTGTGTGTTTTGTTCTCCTCAGGGTGTGAAGGTATGAGACCAACTGGCTGGATCGGTGGAGAGCTGATGGGCCAGAACAGCTGCACAGGTACACACACACACACACACACACACACACACACACACACACACACATTCACAGTATCCACATGCATTTATACTGACTTTTATTTTATTGGTTTGTTGGTTATGTTTCTTTGTTTTATTAAAAGTAACCAAGTTAGTTCTGCGTTCTTTAAAATGATCAGTAACACAACATGAGATTTGACATATTTCTACCTAGAAAAGATATATAAATAAAAAATAACAGCACATTCTATGAATTCAAATGTTGATAGTTTATTATTCACAAATGCATCAATTTTAAGGACTATAAAACATGTTATTTCAACGTATTTCAATGCAAGTGCTTCACTGGCTCATTCTGTAACTCAAACCTGAAGTCGTGTCCTGAGGTGAGAATGAGCCAAAACGTCATCGCCTACGACGGTTGTCCTTAAAATTCCTGTGAAGGAAAATCTCTGCGGGCACAAAACCAAGAACACACACAATCCTCAGCGCAACACACACTGTTTTGCCAACAGGTGCAGAGGGAGATCAAGTTGCAACACTTTTCTCCTCCCCCCCCCCCCCTCCTCGTCTCTCTTTCTTAAATTAATGCCAGCGAGAGCGGCTTTAGAGACGTTTCTGACGTATGTGTGTGTTTGTGTGTGTGTGTGTGTGTGTGTGAGCAGGAAGGAGGGGGGGGGTCGCTAATAACCAGGCAAGGTACACTAATCTCCGATGGCAACATTTGGTTTACCTTAAGCTGGAGGGACAGCTGTATTAAAAGCAGGAATTATCCTAATCAGTTCAAACTCCATCCTCCTCACTCCCTCCTCCCTGCTTCACCTCTTTGCATATAAAACTTCCACATTAGGCTTAAGAGTACAACGGCTTAGCTGCTGTTCGCCCTACATCTGTCTTCCCTCTGTGACGACCAATCAGAAAGGTGGATGGAGGGATGACGGGAGGGAGGAGGGAAAGGAGGAAGGTGGTTCGAGAAGGAAGGGGAGATGTGGGGGGTGGGGGGGTGGAATATGGAGGAGGATGTGAGGAAAAACAAGGAGAGGAAAGGAGTGAGAAGGAAGGAAAGAGGTGAGTTGAGGGAGGAAAGCAGTGAGGAGTGCATCTGCATGAAGGTTTGTAAGCTACAGTTAGCATGTTTGCATGCTAACTGTAGCTTCAGAGTTCTACATGAGGTGGTTTCCAGGTGTGATTGATTTCCCACCAAGTATAAAAAAACCTACATGATGTTATTTTTATTTCTGCAAAGCAAGGTGTCGGAGCAAACAACACCCTGAACCTGTGTCCCAGACCTGTTCCGGCTGCACTGCAAACAGCTTCTATCTGGCTTTTCTTTTCTTTCTTCTTTTTTCTTTTTTTTTTTTGTTGCCTCTCTCTCTCCGAGGCCCACGGCACCATAAATCCGACTGATTACTCCGCACCCCTTTTGCTTGACTGAACCTTCACAATCAGCCGTGGCCGCCAACAATGAGGCCCTGATGAATCAAACATCCATGGCATTAGTTTCACCTTGCTGCCCCTTTCCCATGCGCCGCCGCCTCTTTGTCAGGCCCCGGTTTGATGAGAAGGACTACTGACACTGGCTGCACCTATTGATAGACAATTCTGTAAAGACGGATCCCCACTACCCTACCAAACCCCAAACGCTCCTCCCCCTCCCCGCCCACCCCCCCCTTGCCCCCAAAAAATAAGCGACAACATTTGATTGGGGCTCTGCTCTAAAACCCCTGCTGTCTGGCTTGCAGGAGGCTTTGTGTTTAGTTTTTGGCTTTAGCGGTGCTTTATTGCAATGTCTCAATATTTGCCAAATTGCCTGTACTTCAACACACACAGGCACTAAACTGTCTTACAAATACCAAACACATCCAGGTCCCATGGAAGCTTTACACGAGCATGATGTTGTAGAATGAAAACATGCAGACGAGGCAGCAACTCACGACAAGGAAACAGGAAGTAGTTCCACAGTGAAATGAGGAGGGACGAGCCAAAACATTTACCTTCAACAGATAAAGTTTCTCTGCTCGTCACATTAGATGCACTTTTCTATGCAGCTGCCTCCTTTGTAGCTGTTCTTACAATGAAACAAATACCTAAAAGCTGAAAGTGCAGAACCTGTTCCTAACGTAGATGCTGCTCTCACCTGACTCTCCTTCTGAGGTCTGGATTGGCGGACGTCTCGGGTCAAACATCAGTCCGTTGTGGCTTTCTGAGCTTTCTTACACAGTGTGGAGCAGGCAGCTCGGCCCTGCTGCGCCATCGTATCACTAGCAGGAGATCAAACCCTAAATGTACTGTGAAACTGTTTGGGGCCACTAACAACTAGCACAGAGCTTGGCAAACATAAGTGTGTGTGGAAGAGGAGAGAGAGAGAGAGTTGCTATAATGCTGAAGGCTGCTTATAATGAGAGAGAGAGAGAGAGAGAGAGAGAGAGAGACTGCACACTCTCAGCAGTGAAGGCTCATCCAACCTGCTACCCACAATGTTTTATTCATTGAGATATATTTGATTATATTTGAATTTAATTGACATTTGGAGATAAATGAAGACTTTCATTCCAAAATGAGACATCCACTATTTAACTAAATTAACACCTCTTAGAAAGTGATGACTGGCATGAAAGTGAAATCACATTTAAAGCTTCTTGTTAAAGTTGGAGGTCTGTTTATCTCCAGAAATAAGCTTTAAGATACAATATGTGAATATCTGTCATCATGGGAGTAATTAATGGGAATAGGTACTTCTCCTCCACTGCTCCGGGTTGAACTCGTTCAGACGGAGGTGCACCGTCGTTACTCTTCATGCGTATACTGGAGCTGCTGTTTTATTTGCAGAAGGGAGGTCAGCAGGTGCATTCACAGGAGGTTGAATTGGAAAATTAGGAAGCAATTTTCAGTGTGATTTTGCACCATTCATCAGGTGAACCGTGTCCGGCCGACAGCATTACTCATTTGCCATCATTCCCCAATTTATTCACCAGTCTGTCTACTATTTATTGTTCCGAGCGTCACATTGTTTTTTGCTGGAAAGATTTTGTAGAATTTTTGTCATTTCTACCTCTTGAGATTGTCTGAACGTGAGGCGTGTGGGGCGGTCTCTGCAGAGGTCCTGGAAAAAGTTATTTGAACAGAACTGAAAGTAAGAATCAGATGAACCATCAGTGCAAAGTACTGCGACTCCCACGGATCATTTTTGGTAAAGATTACACATTGTAGAACGTTAAACGTTAAATTCTGGGTCACTGAACATAAACATAAAGGTGCTGTGCGGAATACCTTTCAACGTGTGTTTGAAGAAAACCATGTGGACTTGGTTCCACGGAGAACCTTTTATTCTGTAGAACCCTTTAAGGCCTTCTGTAAAATGATACTTTGCAGCAGCACATGGGTTGTTCAGGCTCACATGCAATAGAGCCTTTTGTAGCACATACACAGACGTTTGGAGTATTTCCATGGAATACAAAATCCCTCTTTGTTCGGGATGATGGCTTCCCTTCAGTCTCAACATGTGTCCGGCCCAGTGAGGTTTAAATCTGCCCACCTGTCCACACGCTAATCCTCCCAGCCTTATGACTAAACTGTGCAATTAATTAAACGCTCAATCGTTGGGATTAGTAACCTACATTCAGTTTGATACTCGTATCAGTAACTCAAGTATGTAGAAAAAAGTGCGTTTTCCAGGATTTGGGGAAAAGAACATTGGCTCAAATGTAAAACTCTCAAAACGAGTGTCGACTTTGGATTGTTGCCAGCGAAGCGATGCAAAAACAAAACAACTAGAGGTGGCTTTAGTGCAACAGCAGTGCTATTCTAGTTTACAGTGGCATTACGGAGATTAGGATTATCTCCGCTGTATGTTTACAGCATAATGAAACAGGCCTGATATAATGACCATCAAATCTGGATTAGGTCATTCACAGCAGAGGGAATTTATTCCAATGATTATTGTGAGCAGGTTGTGCAGCTCCACAATCTCTTTCTGGGCTGACGTGTCCCTGAACACCTCACACATGCACACCTAACACACACACACACACCTATGCACACGCAGACACATGCAGGTGGGCTTGTGTTTTAAAACACACTTTTTCACAGGTTTTAATATCGTTCACATGAGAGCAGACGCACTGCTGTACAAATGAAATGAAAAAAAGCAGGAAATAATGCAAACGGTGTGTGTGTGTGTGTGTGTGTGTGTGTGTGTGTGTGTGTGTTTACATGCATGTGTGTGTGTGTGTGTACAGGGCCGTTACAAAAGCAGGTTACGGCAGCACAGAAATGACACGGTGCAACAGATGATGGGCATTATCCCATCAACCTGCTGTTTCTGTACACACTCTGTCCCCTCTATGTTCTCTTTGAAAGGACAGCAGGAGTGTGTGTGTGTGTGTGTGTGTGTGTGTGTGTGTCTGTGTGAGATGGGTGAAGGCGAAGGGGGGGGTCCTTTCACACACCCAACCACACACACTTTCATGCACACACACACACTCTGCACCTGTCACAAACAGCCTGTCAGAGCAGGAGAAAAGAAACTTCAGCCATGAGGAAGAGCTGAAGGGAAGGGGTGTCTGTTAGAGCTGAGATGAGTTGGGCCATAACTGATTCATCTGAACTGATTAAAGAAAGGAAATGTGTTGTTTTTAAAGCTGCGGTAGCAGTTCAAACACTGAATTTTGGGGACTTCAGTACCCATAAATCCTCCAACGTGACGTCACTAAAGTTCCAGTTTGACAAAATCTTCAGCTGGTGAACAAACAGCTACTGTATTCAACTTAGGTCCGACCAGTAGGCATTGTTTCTGCAAACCACGGGACACTTTGGACCAAAAATACCTTTCATTATCAGCCTTGTGTCACGCTTGTCACAAACGCTGAAGGATTCAAAGATTCAAGGATCATTTCTTGTCATTACGCAACACAGGGACGCACAAGGAAAATCAGTTGTAGCTCGTTTGCAACACGACAAACACAGTGTGCACATTCCTGCAGTGCATTTTGAATTTGCATCACAAGGAATGTAAACAGCAGCAAGCAAAAACAAATCCCTGGGCAGATAATACGGCCGACATCTTCACATTAAAAATGTATGATGAGAAAAACATTGCCACGATTCCAAGCGGTTAATGTTGTGAAACGATTGGGTATGATGAGGCAACAACACTAGCTGGTTAAGGTAAGAAAAACATCATAATTAGGGTTTGAATAGCAATGTAACAACATGAGGTAACCACTGTAACACGTGTAGGTAAATAACACCGGCCCTTAGCAGAATGTCTCACGGAACGTTCTGGAACAAACCTTTGGTTTCAGGGACAGCAGCAGCGGCGGCCGCTCAACCTTCTGCGTCCATCTTTCTCCCGCCTTTAAAACTCTGACTCTGCGGTTGTTTCTATCTGCAGATAAGACCTGTTTGAATCAACGCAAACATCTGGATATGTGGGCAGGAACTCGGATGTTTGAACCCAGACAGAAGTAACAATTCAACTCACTCAGCCAAGAAGAGGTGAGGATGAAAATATGAAGCATGTTTGATACCAATCGGGACGTCCCAGATGAGATTAGGACCATGTGATGGCAGTTAAATTCCTGGTAACCCTCTCACAGCAGGAGGGGCGATGAGGCTCCCTAACAACCTGACTGACAGAACAGTGTCGTGTTTCAGCGAACACAAGATCCACACATATTCAGGTGTAGACAGACCTCGTGTGTAATGTACCTTGCCAGAAGGTTAACTCCACCGCCTGTAAATTACCTCCCCCCCTCCCCCCCTCCCACCACCACCACCACCGGACAATAGGCTCAGCAGTGGCCTGGTGATTGCCTCTTTTCAAATGGAAATGCCGGTCGCCTCTCTTCTGCCAGGTTCCCCTAAGCAGTGTACAAATTACAGTTTACAAGGCACGGAGGAATAAAAAAAAACAGCGAGCGCAGATAGACGGAGAGAGAGAAGGTGGGAGGGAGAGTGAGCAGAAGCAGAATATCTTTTCTCTCGCTATTTTTTTTTTTTTTTCTTTTTTTAATTCGGCAAAGTGACATGTAAATTAGCCTTTAAGTGCTCCACTCGGGGACTGTGATCGTGCCCTAATTGTCACAGTCAATTGTGGCCAACAGTCTCTTCAATCCAGGCAGCTTTTGACAACAAGCACGCCGGGATCAAAAGACGAATCATCGACTCCCCTCCCAACACACACACACACATACACACCAGCACGCACATGCACTCTGCGTTTTCAGCGGCTACAAAGAAAAATGGTGAAAAGCGAGAGGTGAGAGTGATAGCTTTGCTCGGTAAGGATAGAAAAGATGGCAGGAAGTGGTGAACACAACAGCAATTTGCTTCCTACACCAGCTTACATCAACATTCCCCCAAAATCCTTTTTGAGTGTCGAGATAACAAAACGCCGCGGATGACAATGCAGGAAAGGATGGTTGTGTCTGAAATGAGCAGTGGAGGTATACAGCGCATCCAGCAGACCGCGAACTAGACTTTCTCCAAGTCCTGCAGGGCCATAAACTTTAGCGGAGGATGAAACGAGATATGTTGGTCCGAGGCAGCGCTGAAAAATAATGCAAACATTTGAAACCGCAAACGAGCAAACTCTTATCGAAGAGGCCGAGGGTTCAGCCGGTCAAAGAACGCTAGTTTGCTGCCATGTAGTTTATAGTTAGTGACACACAAACACTCTCACTTCAGCCATGTTTGGAGGCTTGTTGTACTGTACTATGTGCTGATTATTTGTGATTCAGAAGCAAATGTCACTGAACTTGGCTCTTACATACATTTTCCTCCATGTTTTTGTTACAACTAATTTCCATATGTCTGTAAGAAATGTAATGCTGCCGATTGTCTGTTTTCTAACTACTTGAGGCAACTCAAAGCGCCTGGTTAAATTCAGGGAAACATTGTGGTTTTGGTTAAAAGGCGATGCATCTCGTCAGTGCTTTCTTCTTCTTCTTCTGCGATATTTAGCCAAACCCACAGTCTTTCCCTAAACTTAACCAAGCGTTTCATTAATGTTAACCGAACCAAACACAGGCCACAGGTCACGAACCAGCGCTTTCCAGTGTCAAAGTCATGGTCATGGGATGACCAGCCTCACCACCTCCACATGTGCGCTTCCAGAAGAACCATGACAGTCCAGCAGGAGTTATTCCCTTTCAAATTGGATCTGACGAAGCTCATTTGTTTCAAAGATATTTATACTTAAATAGGTCATGGTTCAGAACAATATTCTTAATATAATATTAGATATATAATATATAAAAAGGGTCACCAACATTTAATGAAATGATCTTTGGGCCTAAAGTTAAATGTATTATTTTTTAAATTATATTTTAGTCATTTAAATAAATCGTGCTTGTTGTTTCATTTGAAATCAGCTGGGAGTCCACGTACATGCTTTGTAATGAAGTCCATTAAAGTCAGTTCCCTCTTCCTGCCATTTGGGGCTGCAACAGTCTGAAATTGTGAAAAATGTACCTTTTAAATATAGAAAAACCTTAACATGAGTGGTTCCTTGCTGTTAGATCATGTATGTGCACACGTGTGTGCATGTTGTGGTTGCACAGCATGTTGTTCCGTCCTTATCAGAATACAGTAAGTGCTCGTTTTCCTCTCTTCTGCAGCCGATGCGCGGTTCATGTCGAGAGATCTGACTGAGAGGGAGATCTGTGAGCGCCGGACGAGGTTTCTGCACATGTAAGTCAGATCTTTTAATTCTATCTTTGTGTCCTGAGAGGATGTAAACTCTGTATACAGAGGCAGATATTAAGAGCACGCCGATATGCAAATGTCTGTCGAGATTAGAGCTACAACAATTATTCAAATGTTTGATTAATTATTCATCGGAGACGCAGTCAATTATTAATTTCAGCCAGCGATAAGTCGTCTTTTTTTCTTTATTTTTGTCCTTAGAGTGAAAAGTTTTCTTGTGGGATCTATCAGAGTCTCAATCAAAACCCTTTTATTTGTACAGTAAATGTGCAGAGATTAATACAGAGACTCCAACCGGACCAGGCACGAGACAGCTAGCCTGTATACATCACATTATACATATATATATGTATATATATATATGTATATATGTGTGTACTGTCCCTTCTACTAGTGATTAGTAAACTACTGGCCACATTAAAGGCTTCACCCTCTGTTTAAGCAGCTGATGAAGAATCCAGTGGATCAAAATGCAAACTGCGTCTGTGTTATGAGCACATGTGTTAAAATGACTCCTAACTTTAATACTGACACATAACGAGCTTTGCTTTCATGCCAGCAATCAATAGGGGGGAGGGAGGGAGGGAGGGAGGGAGAGAGGGGGAGAGAGAGTCTGAACATGCCAGTCCTGTGAGAACTGTGAATACCTAATCACATCGGTGTAATTTACTGCAGTACATGCTATACGTTCACATGTATTCAGAGCAGGTGATGATACAAAGTAACAACATTTCAATTAAGCGTGAAAATAGCAACTTACTTTTATGTATTTTCGTCTCCATGTTATCATCTTCATCAGTGAAGCGTATGCATTATTGATTTGTATCTTCGATATCATTTTTACATTTTGAATGTTGATTCATGTCCCTAAAAATGAGAGAATCAACACAAATATGAACAATAAATAATTCTTTATACACACAAGCTGTAAATCCAAAGAGTGCTAGCAGGGAACGAGGTATCGGGTGGAATGAAGGTATGATTAGTGTGTGTGGTGAGACTAAACTAACAAAAGGTGGAGTTGTATTCAGTTGTCTTTCCCGACTTGTTTTTGGAAGCCACAAAGCATCGGGTGTCTCTCTGCATGAGAAGAAGAAAACATATGTTTGTCTTTTTCTTCTCAGAGTCTCAGTCGAATAAGTGGTCATTTGTAGAAGCCTCTGCACAGTTTTCAGCTAACAAGAACAACATAAAAAATCAATACTTTTTTGTTGTAGGCATTTGTTTCTGCAGCAATCTGCTATGCAGCAATCTTGTTCTCTCTGCTAGCTTCCTTGTTCAACCCGAGAGAGATCAGAAAGGAGTTTTTTTTTTTTGTTCGCTCTCTCTTGCTCATGGCAAATGTAAGCTAAATTCATTTTGCATGTTTGAAGGAGTTCTCGCAGATCACACGCTCGAGCCTTCGTCTCTCGGTCTTTAATTGTCCGTCAATCTCTGGAGTTGTTGTGGTGTCGAGGCTCTTGCGGTGGCTATCACACAGCCAAACCCCGTCGAGAGATGTTGAGTTTGATGTTTGCAGAGCTGGAAGAGCCACAAACAAGCGCGGAGAGGAGATGTGATCTAGGATGTTACGGCTTCTCTTGTCATGCATTCAGAACCTCGGAACGCCAACAACAACCGTTATTTTAATTAAAAAGAGGCAAAAGTTGCTTTCGGGGCTCGAGCACAAACTCAACGCTGAGGGTTTAACACTCGAGAGGCCGAGCTGCAGCCACTTGACAGCTGTTTTGAATTGTAGAAGTGAATTCTCTAAATGTCCCTCCTCTTTTTCTAGACCCACTTTCTGGCCAGGCCAGCTTTGTTTGATTGTACTTACACCAACTCCCTGAGCTGAGGGATGCTTTTGTTTATTTTATAAAGTTCCCTTAACATCAACAGGACAAGTCAAGAGAAAATACAGATATTTTTTTGAGTCCGTAATAATTGTAATTCCACAAATGATCTGTGCTGTGGGCAAATCTGAGTCACCATGATGAGGCATTTCACCCCGACATGAGAAACTCCCCTCTTACTTCATGTCTGAGAGATGTCATATGTTACACAATGCAACCGCTGAGAAAAAGCATCGCCGCCCAACACACGAGGACAAGGTGACTGCTGTGTGTTCCTGCGTGATGAGCTGCTGATCTGAGGCTGAAGAGCTGCTAACCACCTCCAGTTAGGAATCATTTTCCTCCACGTTCACCGGAGAGATTAGTTTTCCCATGCTGGACGGAATTCCGTTGAAGTTGATTTTATTATCCCGATAAGAATCAAACTCTGGAGGAAAAGCTGAATCATTGTTTTGCTTGGAAAAGAGTCAGAGTTGTTTGTGCCAACAATTAAAAAGCTGGCACAAATGATCAGCTTTCGGCAGTTTTAAGCCAAAGACTTCAGTGTTATTATCACATTACTTGTAGCCACATCAGTCTGTGTTGCTTTGACCTCCTCGCTGTTATGTGTAATGTTGGCCGGAGCTTAAACCTTATCTACAGTTACAGTTCAGAGAAATATGTCTGGATACAAACACTACCTCAATCTTTATTTTTTTATTCTAACCCTCTCTTTTTTTCCCTCCATAATGCGTCAACAGTGTGATTGTACAGCCGTGGTACTGTGATGAGGACCTGCAGCAGGCATCCAGCTTCCCACATCTGGGAGACGCCGGTACGGTTTATTAAAAGGATTCACCTCCACCTGGGCTTCATGTCAGGAGGGGAAAGGTTTCACAAAGAGATGTCCTTTCTTCATCATATAATATCATGAATCTAAAATCTCCATTTAACTAATCATGCTAGACGAGTATTCTTCGTGCTGCTGGCTGTTTTTATTTTGTATTTGAGACTGGGCATGGATTCATCACTGGACGCACCACGATGTCATGTGACTCACAGATCTAAATTAGGCCAATAATCATGAACGCCTGGCAGCTGAGTTGCTGAATGCACAACATGTACATAGAACTGTGTTTGAGTCCCGAGGCGTGTTCTGCTGTGGCATCGCTCCCTCGTCTTATTTCACTGTATAGCAGCGACGGCTGCGTAAAAAACAGCATTTATTATTCTGGAAAAGGGAGAGCGGGATGAGTCGGTAGGATGACTGTATCACTGGGCCGACGCTCACTTTATTAAATATCACGTATGAGACGGTCAGCGATGTTGACTGCCGACCTGATTTAAGTGGGGATCTTATTTCACTGCGTAATGAAACCTGCTGCTACTCCAGGTTTTACTCTCCAGTTGAGCGTTTTAATGTCTCGTGGTGATCCGCGGTCTGTTTCAGTGAATGTCACTGTTTATATGTAAATAAATATGGAAGAAGCGTAAAAAAATGGGCATTATTTGACCCCTTTGCTGCAGTGACCTCTGACCTTACTTGTGATTTTCATTATTGTGAGATGCGTCCATCTTTGTCTGCTCCCGTTACACTCTGAAGGCTGAGACGTTCAGTCATGTAACAGCAGCTGACAAAGTACACGGAACATATTTGGCTGTTCTGTAACTCGACTACTCCATATGTACAAACGGAAGTCGTAATTACACTGACGGATTCTCTAAATACTACAGAACATTCCTAGAGCCCCACTGCACCGCTGTGTTTGTGTTTTCACTGTCAGAAAAGTAAAAGTGGGCCTCTCTTCTCTCCCACACACACACACACACACACACACACTCAGGCAGAGAGGGAGAGAAAATTAGGATTATAATCTTGGTAATCAGCAGTCATGCCTCAGGCAGACAGCTGCAGAACTGCACAGCTCCAATTTAGGTGTTGGACATTAAAAACCATTAAACCCAAGTGAATTTCCACTTATTGATTTTTCTGGGGCAACATTTCAACTTCAGAAAATAAGCCGGGGCGGATAATGTGCTGCGAAAGCTTCAGATTTTTATTCAGAGAAAAAAAATACAAACACAGAGGAGAGATCAACATTGATCAATACAGTTAAAAATATCCACAATTCATTAGAAATGATTTAAATATTTACAAAATCTGCCTGTTTTAGTTGATGATTAATCTCATAAATAACAATTTTCCCAAAACATTGTTTTTTACAATTTTTATTATAGTTAATTTAAAGACACTCTGCATCAACATTTAGCATCATAAAAACCATAAAGAATTATGAATTCATGCATACGTTGTTTTTGGTTCCCCTCCCCTCAATTAAATCAATTTATTCATTAAGCACAAGGTCCCCCTATAGGTCACACACCGACTGTAATCCGTTTTCACGGTGAATATGCGGCCCCACGTCGGGGAGCCTGTGTGCGTAAAAAGGAAAAAAAAGGAGAGGTGCCACTCCAGACTCGCTTGGATGAATGGGACACAGAGCTGCAGCTACGGTTTAAGTGTGTGTGTGTGTGTGTGAGAGAGAGAGAGTGTGTGAGAAAGAGAGAGAGTGTGTGTGTGAGAGAGAGAGAGTGTGTGAGAGAGAGTGTGTGAGAAAGAGAGAGAGTGCCGGACTGCTTCGTTTACATGCAAGCACCGTGGCAGTAAATTACGCATGACAATAATTCACCCAGGACTGGATCCACTTTCGACCCGAGAAAAACGGGAAGCAAAGCAGCTTCACCCCGCCTGTGCCCTCCTCCTCCTCCTCCTCCTCCTCTTTGTTGTTCAATAAGAAGAAGATAGAAGTCATGTCATGATGGAAATGATTGAAATACTGAAGGGAAGAAAGTAAACTTACCAAAAAAACTCTATTTGCCGTTGGAGTCCTCGGCTGACTCCTCCGGTCCATGCAGGCGAGTTGAAGAGGAACTAAAGTTGAAGAAGATATTTATATAATGACAATCAAAATTAATATGCTAATAGAAATTACTACTAGTATTAATTGTTTGATCATAATAATAACAACATAAGTGGTATTCCACAAAAAAGAAAAAAGCAGAGTAAAAAACAGATTCTATTGAAGATTCCTTCCAGAAGCTACGACTGTCTGTGATTTCTTTTTGCTGCATCTGATTGTATTTTTTATTTTTTTTTGGGATGGGGGGGGTGGAGGGTAAGTATGAGGGGGGGCATCAACCAGTTCAGCCCCTTGATTGATGATTTAATTAGCCATACAGTGGCGAACTGCAGGAGGACAGGACACAAAATAATGCTTTATTTACATAACCAATCACGAAGCTGCAAAGGTGGAGCTTCTCTCTCTCTCTCTCTCTCCCCTCTCTCTCTCTCTCTCTCTCTCCCCCCCCCCCCCCTCTCTCTCCCTCAGACATGGCTGAGATGGTTGACTTCTTTAATAAATGCGAGATTCATCCTGTTAAGTGGCGTCCAGAAGGAAAAATGACTGTAATAATCCTGGAATACTCCTATGATAGTCCTGTAATATTCCTGCAGGGACTCGCAGTGTGTCTGCGGCTCTCTGTAGTAACTTTACCATCACTTTATTGTACTTTATGGTCTTTTTTCAGCTCCTTTAGTATCATCCGAATATTCCTACAGAGGCTGCAGTCATCTCTGGGACTGCTGGCTTTTACTTTGTGCCGTCCTAGCTGTATAATATCCCACTTATTTTAGATTCACTTTGGCTCATTTTCGTTAGGGGGTGCAATTTCAAAATAACTTGAGCTAATAAACAGAAGCAAGAATATAAATATGTTTTCCCTCCACATGCATTCATATTATACAGACACAGGCATTGATGCACCTGCAGCGTGCTGCAGGTTCATCACAGGTAATAAAACCACAGATGTGTAATGTTAGCATGCACAAACAGTCCATCTAAAGAGATTTGCCCTGTTTGTTTTTTTTTACCTTTGCAATCTTAGTTTTTACCAAAAAGACACAAATTGTGCTCTTTTCCAAAGGTTTTTCAGTTTTCTCCAATAATTTCATAAAACAAGTAGAATCACATTAAAACAAAAGGAGCTCGTGACATGAAGTAAATTATTCTTAAAACAGGAAAGCGTTCATTTGAAATGGAAACAAGTGGAGACGTCCACACTTGGCAGATTTTAAAGCAAGAAACGACGTTTGACACTGAGTGACAATGTCCAGACGGATATTTCTTGCAGCGTAGATAAAAGCCGAACATCCCCAAACCTTTTGCAGTCGCAGCCAATTACAATAATGAAGAATATGTGGAATTGCCTCCCCAGCCCAGCCCCTGCATCCTGCCGTATCAACCCTGCCATTCCTGCAAATTAAACGGAGTGGAAATAGAAATATATAAAAAAACATCCTTACATGATTGCGGCCGGCGTGGACGCGCTCCAAGTTTCTGCCCCTTCTACACTAACACACACTCGCATTCACACGAAGAACGGGAAAAAACACACACTGTCGCCTGGTCTTTGCTCCGCGTCGAAGCCCGACATAGTTGGTTTCACTCAAAAAGAGAAGAGATGGAGGAAGAGAGAGGAGAGTGAGGGAAAGAAAAGAGGAGGAAGAGGGGGGAGAGAGGGAGGGAAAAAAAAAACTTCACGTTCAACCCAGAAGATGCTCACGTTTGGCTCTCCTCAATTATCCCCTCCCGTGAAGATAGGTGGCGTGCGTTTCAGGGGGCTTCTCCTCTGTGTTACACGGCAAAGAAAAGGAGGTGGAAAGAAAAAAAATGTCATTAGAAGAGGCGTAACACGTCAGTCCCTACCCAGGTTTGTTTCCTGGAGTGGGTGTAAGACATCAGTTGTAAACCTGCCCTTGCAGGAATAGCGGTCCCTCCCTCCTCCCAACTATTTCTAAGGCTTTATTTCTAAGGCTTTATTATCACCGGTGGAAAAGGATCCGCTCACCGACGCGCTCCAGTATCATCCCTCCTCGCAACTCTTATCCACAAGACACCTCTTTACACTCCCTAAAATCAGGTATGTGCTTCCTCACTTCTCTATTTATTGCGTGTTTTCGGAGACGTTTTGGACAGTAAACTTCTTTGCGCCCGCGTCAGAGTTGGAGCAGAACTTTGCCTTACCTGCACAGGTGGAAATAGGTGCGTTTGTTTCGAGCGTTTTTTCCTTTTTTTACCTCCGTGATGTAGAGGAGTCCCGTAGGTTCCTGGGAGCCGGGGAAAGTGTGCTTTTTGCGGGGCGTTTGGCGCTGCACACCATCGCTATCCTTGGAAGCAAAAACGCGATTACATCCCGTTTTCCCTCTTAGTCTCCGCAGCTTGTATTTTATTTGTGTATTTCTTAATCATCCAGCTAAACGTCCAAGTACCCACAACAAACAAAAGCTCTTGTCAATATTCACTTATCCTAATAACGGTATTTGCGCTGATAAATTAGCTGGTGAACCGAACATCCCACACAGGCGATTTGAATCTTATCGCTTTTGTTTATGCGCCATTTGTGCCTTAAAGATTCCATTAAAGTCCGGAGTCATTTTGGCACATTTTAACAATTATTTCCCATCTGTTATTTATTAACTATTGACAAGAGAGGTTGGAATGAGTTTATTAAAGGGAGAAGTGTGATTTTCTCAGGCGAAACCAAGTGTTTATTGAAGTTAAATGACTTTCAATCAGACCACACAGTGAAGCCTCATTCCAAGCTGCAGCTCAGTCTCGCTTTTTCCGTCTATAACGTGTGAGCTCTGGATATGACCCTAAAATATGACAGAAATGTGATTTATTAACCGGATTCAGCTTCTGTTCCAAACCCGGACTCAAGGCGCAAAACGTGAACAAATCCTGTCAGTTTTAATAGAAATAATTACAATATTTTTATATTCTCCAAAGTGAAGAAAAATACAAACCGGTTGGTGAAACTTTTCTGAAAGAAATAACAATGGATGTTTTTGCTTCAGTCCTCATTGGCGAAATGAATTGTGTTTTTCTAATAAGAGACATTACAATTCCCTTCCTCCTCCTGCTGTTTGCTCTGCTGTTAATGCCACTAAGCTGAGAGCCGATCAGTTGAAAATCAAAATTAGAAGGACGCGGATGCCCTCACCGCTCCTTCTCATACTTTCACCCACGGCTCTTTTTTCTTTTTTTATAATCTGTCCCTCCATCCAACTTGCATTTGCTGTTTCTTGTCGCGCGTCCGGCGCAAGTGGATCGCCACGCTAATACCCACATTGTTGGTGTTGCTGTGTGTGTGTGTTTCCCGTCAGATATCAAGCTGAAATCAAGGAATCGAGTCCATGCGAGCTGCCATCTGATCCCACACACACTTATCAATGAAGCAAGAGATCATGGCGGATGGCCCCAGGTGTAAGAGGCGAAAACAAGCCAACCCGAGACGGAAAAACGGTAAGAAAATCATACAAACAGCAGTCGGGGGGATATCTTTGGATGTACGCCTGGTTTGGAGGTTTCCACTGCGGTTCGGGGGTGTGTGAGGGTCCGCGGCTGGTGCGCATTTCTGCCTTCCCTCTTTACGCAGGGATAAAGGGACCGCTATCCCGGGGAGAAACTGTGCGTAAATGCGTCCGTGTTGCAGCCCCACTCGGGTCTTTGGAATCTTAAAAAATAGCGGTTTTAAAATGTGTGTTTTCAGGCGATTATTTTGTGGAGGTTGCGATGAGGTTATTTGGAAACTTGTGGATGTTTGAAAGTTGGAGCGTAGCGGTACCGGCTGGTTTCTCGCCGGGACACAATCCGCCATGGGGGACTGTGTAACGGTCACTCAGACCATCGCTGGCTGGAGCAGACTAACGCTGCTCGGTGTAAAAGTCCAACCTTGTGACTGGAGTTTTGACATGCTTTAATCCGCCGTGATGTTTTTCTCTATATGGGCCTTTACATCACCTCACATTTTCAAGTGATTTAGCCCTATTGTCGCTGCTGTCCGGGACCAGCAGAGTGGTGAAATAATTCATTTCGGTTGTTGCTTTAGTTTTTAAAGCTGCATGTGTTTCCTTTTGTCACTAGTTTATTGTAGTGGAGGCATTATATATAAATTGGATTACATGTCAGATAAATGCTGGACATTAATTGGGTCTGGACTGGAGCGCTGGAGGTGGAGATTTGTAGGTTTTCTTTCTCCATTTGACTGCACAGTTTCCCACAAGAGGCAAATCTGCAGTGACATTCCCTGGCCCCGTTATTCCTGATTATTCCATATAGGCTGCAAACACACTGGCGAGCTGAGGCAGTGTGTGAAATACCGAGGCTGTGATTCAGCTGCTCAGACGAGGCTTTCATTTGCTTTCTCCACAACAGTTTTTTAATCTCTGCCCCCACAGGTTATTTATCTAGATCAGATTTCATTTATTGATTTCATTCAATCGATAGCAGACAAGCATTTTGTTCCACACTAAATAGCACAAGAGCATAACAGAGGAGCTGGATATTTCCAATATAAAGATGTATTTACATTTTGCAGTAAAAGAAAAATAGAATAAAAACACACATTTAGAGATATGACAGCCTGTTTAGCTGTGGCCACCTGTTTTGTAAGGGGGGAGGAGGGGGGGGGGGGGGGCTGGCTTTAGTACCAAATGCAGAATTTGATAAAATAATATTAGCAAAGCAAATATAATTTTCACACCCTTAAACCTGACGAGAGACGGCGAGCTTTGGCAGAGAATATATTTTTTCTTACATTCAGGAGAATGTACATTTACAGAAATATATTTAATATCATTCCAGATTAAAATTTTTAAATGTGAGCCCCCTTTTTTTTCTTTTTTCTTCTCATAACAACTAGCTCTGTCTGATGATCCCCCCCCCCCCCCCCCTCGCCTCCCCTCCTCACCCCCAATCCTCCCCCCTGGGAATGCAGAGGCTTATTGAGGCTTGGCCACTCTCCTCTCTCTGTCTCTCTGCCTGTCTCTCTGTCCTCTTCCTGCCTGGCTCTGTGGAGCGATGGCAGGGCAGGGCGAAGCGTGTGACGGCCGGCGGGACAGACTCTGATTCCTCCAGCAGTAACTAACAAAACGTCTCCAATGCACCAAAAAATGCAGCGCACACAGACTCAGTTTTCTACATTTTTAAGCAGATGGAGGGCGGATGCACCCAGACTCCCTCATCGTTCCCTTAACTGACAAATCAGATGAATATACACAAATGTGAAATCTCTACAATTAACGCTAATTTCTCTGAATAGCCTTTGGAGGTGGTGGTGTGTAAACCAGCATGTTTGGATGGAAATTATAATTTGCGTGCCACCTGTAATTATTTTTGTTCAAAAAATGACTAAATGTTTAACGTAGTTTTTTTGTTTTAATTAAGTAATTATGGCTCCGTGTTATATTTGGATCGGATGTATTTTTTCAGTCGATGCATCCTCACAGATAGAACAACTGGAATTGTTCGGATTATTTTTCTCCTTTTTTTTTAAAATGGAAGGAGCATTTTCAGCATTTGTGCCAATTAGTATTAATGAGGCATTTGCTCACTAAGTTGTCGAACCAATGACATTCTCATCCAGATGACTGTTGGCCTTCAGGGTTGGAGGTGCTACAGTAGCTTTACTCACTCACTGCCCAGCCTGTCATGTGGTATTTAACCACAGTTCATGACTTATCCCCTCCTCATCCAAACCTCCTGCACGCCGCTGTGAAGCCTCTGCCTCACAGCTCACAGACTCTGAAATGCCAGCGATATTTAAAAGCAACAAAACCTGAGAAATTACATTTTTTATCATCCTGTTCCCCACTGTTCGACCGCTCTGAAAGCCCTTCTCCTCTCCTGGTGTGAAACTTGATCTCGGCAGCGTGAAGTGTTTGAGAGTTTGGCCCTCGCCAGGTGTTGCTTGTCACATCCAGCTGTGAGCGCCCAACAGAAAAGCGCTCGCACACCTGTCCTTATTTTCCCATTATTTAAACAAGGCAAGCATCACAAACACGCCTTTAAAAAATGCCTGGCTTTGTCATCATGTTGTTTTTTGATTTGGATGCTACGCAGACGCTCTGCATCAAACTCTTTTGTCTGAGGAAAAAGATGAACCAGGGAATACAGATGTTTTCATTCGATGTGGGATTCTGCGTCACCCAGTTTTCGAACCGTTGGTCTCCGTACCCTCCGATGATGGTTGTCGGGACATACCCTCGGAAATGCACCGATTACATAATCTGCAAAAGTAGAAGCAGAAAGACGAGGCCAGTCCCCCCCCCCTCTCTCTCTGCGTCGCTCTCTGGCTGCTGGAGTTTGATATAATAGTCTGAATGTGGTTATTAAGGCTATCGCAGATTCATGCTGAAGATGGAGAAAAAAATAGGGGAAAGTGTGTGTGTGTGTGTGTGTATGTGTGTGTGTGTGTGTGTGGGAGGGGGGGCAGCCTTGCTTTCAGTCTCAGACAATGCCAGATTTCTGCCAGTCTAAACAATTCTCCATCTCTATTATTCTTGTGCCTTTTTAAAGTTGTATTCGCAGTAGAGAATAGGGAGAGAGGCGAGGGGGGGGGTGAGACAAGGTGCTCCCTTTCTTCCTCTTCTTTTCCCCCCCTCCTCTCTCCATGTCCCATCTACCTCCCTCCCTCCCTCCTCAAGGTAGGGGCAGCTTTTTGCCATCGTCACTGAGTAAAGGAAGGTGGTGGGGGGGGGTAAGAAGGAAAAAAAAGAGGGGAGGAGGAGGGCAGGTTTCGCAGGGCGCTCACGGACAATTGATTGTCAGTGGTAATGTGTTTCATTTACATGTTTATACCGTCAATAGTGGCGGGGGGTTGTCGGCCGCGCCATTCACTGCTGCCATTCCCATACGGGTTGGCAATTGTGTGGAGCAGCCGAAGCAGACACCTTGCACTCCTGATGGCTTTTTCCTCTGTAGGAAGACGCTGAGAAAAGTGTTCTGCGGTGCATTCATGTTGAGGGAAATAAGGGATTATTTAGTTTAAGCAAGTGAAATAATTACTGTGAGATATTACAGGGCGGGCGGGGTGGGGGGGGGGGCCTGTCGTGGTGCACAGACCAGCAGATAGCCGGGGAGTATTTTTATAACGTCGGCCTTGTGGTTGAATCAAAATAGACACATTCCAATTACCCCATGTAAAACGGCGAGCAGGTTTCCCTCAATGCAGGCTAATAAGGAGGCATATTTGTCCTGTCACAACTACACATTGCACTTTGGCGTGCTGCGTGAGGCCTTATTATTTCGCGGAGCGTACGGTAGCTTTTTTGCATCACTTGATTTTCTTTTATTTATTTATTTTTCTCCCTCCCTCTCCCTCGCCTGCAGTCGTCACAAGCTAAATATATCCATCTGCTCAAAGTGTGTGAGTCAAGTGTATATAGCCAAGCACATAAAATGAATGGACTTCCCTCACGAGATCGTAGTGATTCCAAGCGTAGCGTTGGAATATAGGAGCAAACGGATGTTCCCTTTGGGTAACGCTGTCATTTGTGAAAGGAAAGGGCCCGCAGTATTTACACTTATTGTATTCACATGATTTTATTTTATTTTATTGTGTGTGTGTGTCACAGAGAGACAGAGTCGCAGTGTGATATCTTCGGCTTTCAAGCTGATATGTTATTCAACAAATCCTCTAATATGTGCTTTCCACAAGGAATTAAATCAGGAATGTAGCTCAGCAACAGCAGCTCCACACACACACACACACACACAACAGCAGCTCACATGCACAGGTTTTTTTTTCACGCTTTGATAAGGCAGATAAAAGCAAATAGCATGGCTTGTGGCTGTACACCCCCCCCCCCCCCCCCCCCCCCCCCCCCCCAACACACACACACACACACCAAAAAAAAAACTAATGATCATCTCAACTCCATCCTGGACACTGGACAGAAAACTTTCATCCGTTCCTCCTCCTCTTCCCAAAAAAATAGCCAAAAAACATTTTTGACACATTTTCTCCTTTTTTTTTTTTTTTTACATTTTTTTTTTTTTTTTTTTTTTTTTTTTTTTTTTTTTTCTTCGTTCTTCCGTCCTCGACCGCCCTGCTTGTGTGAAGATATTTCTTCGCCTGGCGGCCAGAGAACACACACTTGCAGAGGCACCGCGAGCCCGGACCCCTGACACCGCGGGTCTTTGGAATGCCTTAGGTACGATTTCACTTTCGCTCACATCAATGCTGACCTGAATGCCTTTCATATCTGATCCGCCGTGTCTCTCCTGGTAAACATCCCCCGGGGGGAGAACAAAGAAAGGAGCTCCTCTTCTTCTTCTTCTTCTCCCTCTTAATCACAATTCAGCCCCTTTCGCCGCCAGCAGCAGGGCTACACATTTGCATTCAGCATCAGAAAAGGGCCTGAGATGAAAAGGGGGGCGAAAAAAAAAAAAAAGGAGAGGAAGAAAAAAAAGAAGAAGAAGAGGAAGGGAGAAAAATAGAGAGAGAGGCAGAAAAAGGGTGGGTGGGTGTTGGAGAGAAATAACTAGGGTGTTTGTGGTTGTTTGTTGGTCGTCCCCTGGTTACAAGCCTTTTATAGCCTCCCTACTCTAGCAGGGACCCGGGCCCCCACTGACAGACAGATAGTGTTACGAGATGGCATGCCCACACTATTCGTGGCCACTCGCACTTAAGAAGAAGAAGAAGAAGAAGAAGAAGAAGAAAAAATCCTGGCTGCGACCGATTGGATTGTGCTTAAAGAAGGCGATAGGAGTCGGGAGCAGGTGTCTTCACGATGCGCTTTTTGGCAGCAAGGTGCTTCCAGAAAGTTCTTTGAAGCTTTGAATGTTAAAAAAAAAGGAAATTGCCAGCACACTTTTGCGGCGCTCTTTCAGATCGTTTTTTTTGGGAAGAGAAAGTGTTTTGGTGGTTGAAATGAGCCTTTCCTGAATTCTTTAATACACTGCCATTATTTTGAACAGCGATTGAGTGAAAGAATACATCACACATCCCCTTATGTAAGCACGCACAATACAGTTTATCTGTTGCTTTATTGAACTGATTAGCGAGATATCTTTATCATTCAGTTCCCAGGCTGGATGTATGCAAATCCTAAGCAAAGATGGGGAGACGGAAGGGAGGGGGGGGGGGGTACCTCAGCTCTTTAAATGGCATCATGTGATATGGATTCCAGTTTTCTTTATTCCCCTTCTCTTTCATTTCCTCACCCAGAACTTTTTTTTTCTTTTTGGTTAAGAAGAAGGATTATCGGTACACCTTCCCTCCCTCCTCCTCCTGGCCAAGCTGCGCAGGATTTAGGCAGATTTACTTCAGCAAACACCTTTGGACACTGGGGGGAAGGAAGGAGTCTGTTTGCAAAAGGGGCCTTTTGTTCCGAGAGGTTCTGGATAATGCCTTACCAGGCAGCCATGATATTAACCCGTGCTTTGGAGGAATCGGGTGGTGTTGGGGGGTGTTAACTCTTTGTATGACAACTCTTTGCTGCTTGTACATCCCCTCTGTGTCCGTCCCTTCCCACTCTTCCCTTTATAACACGAGCTGCGCTGCTTTGCTTGGTTTTCACTGTTGTTGTGGTACCTCAAACATTCCTGTTATTTTTGTGATGGGACATATTGGTTTGGAAATAAACGCTGCAGAAGTTACAGTGTATATGGGGCTGATGCACGCTCACACACACACACACACACACACACACACACACACACACAGAGCAACTGCCACTGCCAAGAACGATGAAAGCGAGAGCGGTGGCAGGGATCCGTTGCCTGACTAACACCGAGGCATGAATCAGCCAATAGCGAGCCAACTCTGGCCTGTGACTTCCCTTTATGTTTCAACGGCAGTAATGATGCATCGCCCAAAACAATGTGGTGACACAGGCAGCAACGTGGCATTCCCTGCATGCGTTTGACCTTAATCCTTTGCATTTTGTTCTGCATCGTCAAAAAAGGAGTCCGTTTTTACATGTAACCAGTGCTTAAGTCACAGTTTGTATCTGCATGGCGGCTGAACTGTAGCTGAACTTGTGCCTCGTCCCCAGAAGGAATTGCCTCCGAAAAAAATCTGGTTTTCGCTCGTCTTCCAGCCACTCGAAGCCACAGCGAGTGCTCTGCTGCATCTGCTTGAGATGTTGAAGTTGTGGGTTAATTTATGCTCGGTCAAGGATGAGTGCAGTTTGGGTCTGTCGCCGCATCATATGAGCATGTTGAAAATAAGCCGAGAGCCGTCCGCACGGACATGGTGTGAAAGAAGCAGAGATGGAGAGTGATGGAGCAAAGGTGACAGACTTAAAGGTGTTTCTGGGGGCGGCGTTCTGCCTGTCAATCTCTGACCCACCTCCCTCCATCCCTTCTTTTTCTCAGGAGTTGACAGGTCGTATCAACTCCCCCCTTTTACGGGGATGTGCGCCTGTTCTGCGACACGCAAGTCTAAGTAAAGTTGCAGAGCAGTCAGATGTCTTTCTCCTGCTTCCCTGGCTTTATTTCATGCCTCCTTGCTTGTTTTCTCTGTTTTCCTGTCGGAGTCTCATCCCGTTGTTTTCTCTGTTTTCTCCTTTCACTCCTTGTGATTTTGACAAAAAGCAAACACAGAAATTGAAACTTCAGTGGTCCGGCAAATGATTGCATGCATTTGGACTTTTCATTTACGTGTGTACACTCTTTACCCTAAGCCGGCATGTTTTATGCATTGCGGAGGAGCAGAATGCATTTTGAAATATCATGCCTCATTTGAGTCTTTCTCAAGTGAAAATGCAAAGTCTTTATTTGGCCCATCCGTTCCGTCTCGTCCTGCTGTTTGCACTTATTCAGTTGTTGCGCCGCGTCTCGCCTGTGATTTTCGACATTTTCCTCGCGTCGACTTTTCCTGTTTGCGAGGGAGTCTGGGCGCGACAGACGACAGGTTGCTGAGCAGGTGTAAACCAACATTCAGAGCTCGTAATCTAATGGCAGGGGAGCGAAAAACAACTTTAAAAACACCTTCTCCTCCCCAACAATGGTATATGTGTGCATGTGCATCCAGACGAGCTGTTTGGATGGCAACCGTTCCACCACATTAAACCGAGTTTTAAGACTTGTGCTTAGTTTGGGTTGGTAGACATTCATGCTTTTGGAGGAATCTGTGTAAAACGTCCTGCTGTTTTTCCGTATAAATCGTGTGTTATTTTTCATTTTTTTTCTGCAGTTCAGAGCATTTAGTAGTATTGATCAGAACAGGGAGAGATCCGTCAAGTCAGATCTGTTGTTAACAAACAGGATTGTGTCTTAATAGAGCAACAAAGAAACCTAGATCAAATCAAAAGAACAAACACACCACAGCTGCTTCCAGCTCGTGTGTGAATGCATTCCTGCTCCGTGTGTGTGACTTATCACTGCTGTCAGCCGTACAGCAGAGCACGGCTTCGTGACGTTTACGGAGGACGAGTAGAGGAAAAAAAAGAAAAGGTAATCACCTCAATTGCCCATTAAAATGATTTTCTTTTCTTCCCGTTGTCGTCTTTCTGCGGCAGCTGCTTCGGAGGAGACACCTTTGTGCAAACAAGTGTTGAAAGCAGCCTCCAGTTTTCTGCTCTGATGTCGGCACCGCCGCTTGCTGCCACATGTGCACACACACACACACATTTATAGGAAACACACACTCTTTGATGTAGGTTTGATTGTCGGGGGGGGGAAGAGCTCTTCTGGCAAGGTCATGGCCACGTGGAACAATCAATAACAGATCACCAGATAAAGGCTTGGTGACATCTGGAAATCTAGGCCTTTTCCACACACGACTCAACCCATTCTGCAGCACACCGTCCCACCTTTAATTCAGGATAATAGAACATGCTATTTGATCAGGGCTCGCCTTCTTACTGGACTTGATTATTCACAAGGCGTCCCGCTTCTCTGCCACCTAAGTGCACCCCTCTCGTTACCTTTTTCCCGTTTTTTAACGAGGACTTGTCTGCTTTCGTTTGTGCTCCGGTTTCCCCCCCGTCTGGCGTGGAAGTAAATTCAGATGTGTTATCTCAATTTAATTGCAGCCGATTGCCAAGCGAGATTAAGACGAAATTAGGTCATTTTGCGGTTGCACAAATTTCACTCACTTCCACGCTTTCATCTCGAGGGTTGATCAAGCACCTTCTTAACCGGAGGTTGCAGCGAGAAAGAGGAAATGGTCAGAAATTACACTGTGGCCTCGTTGTTATTCAGACATACATTTAACCTTTGGCAAGAGTGAGTCAAGGAGAAGTGAAACACGGAGGGAGGGAGCACATCTTCCCCTTTAAATGTCATCTGTGGTGTAGTCAGTGGACATGTGTAGCAAAGTCGACCCTGTTAAAAACTCTGAGAGGTGAATTCACGTGTTAATGGATTGTGACTGGAGAGGGAGCCCCCGCTCCTGAACGCCTCGTGTCCCGTCGCTGTCAAACGCGAATGTCAAACAAACACCTCCTCAGGTAGCGGGGGGATAATCACACCGACAGGCCTGTCCTCAGCCTTTCTGACACGCAGGACAAACGCAGGCTGAGGCTGCAGCGGAGGGGAGCTTTCTGTGGCTTCAGGCTGCAAGTTTGGGGTCCGGATTCAGGGGCGAGGTGGTCAAGCACGAGGTCAAAGATACAGTTAAAGTGTGTTTAACATGTGACAGTGAATTAATCACTGTGAGGGCTGGAGCTCGGGGTTTGACGGGGCCGAGCTCTTTGTGGTTGTGGTTGTAGTTTTGGTTTCGTGACGAAACAAGAATCCAGGATTTGGTTTTGGTTTGGACCGGGCTCTGTTCGGGGGGCAGATGCTTATGTGATCATTATCATGATCTACTTTTTAAAGGCATAATGAGGTGACAACACTGAGGTTTGTGTGGTCGTGGCTGTAGCTTTACTATTGACGCCTCTCGTTTTTCAGATGAGCGATGTGACCCGAGCTATGGCTGGATTTTTGGTTACGGCTCCTAATCGAGCTGCTTTGCTGGAGCACAGGCCCGGCTGCGGAGGGTTGGACGGGTATTTCCTGACCTAGAAACCTTGTGATTGGGTCATTTGTGGAGACACGAGCTCAGATCTGGCCGTGTGACTCAGCCTGAGACTCTGCCGGGTTGTTGGTTTAGGTCAAGGCTTTATGACTCGTGGGCTTGAGGTTGTTTTTATGACGTCCCTGAGCTTTAAATGTTTAGTATATTCTCAGTGATCTGGTGATTGGTTTAAAGACTCATCTGTTGAACCATCAAACCTTTAATTAGATGCCTAAAATGTAAACACGAGTAACTAGAAGGAGTTTCTATATTGAGAAAATGTAGCTTCTCATATCAGTCAAGTTCACTCTCGGACCTTTCTGCTTTGAAATCCCCCACCTCTACCTCCATCCATCCCAGCAGCCAGCCAGTCAGTCATCTAAGCAGTCAGCCCACTGTAATTACTTCTCCCCCACCCAAGGGAAGCTACTTCCTTATCGTCCGGCATTCCTGAGATAAATTCCCCACCACTTTGTTATTCTTACTACTTAGGGGTATTGGAATTAGCATGTCCATCAAAGCAGACCTTGTACTCTGCCTTTTTTCTCACACCCCCCCCCCCCCCCCCTCTTTACGACCTTATCAGTGGTCGTACATTACACCGGGCATGGGACGTGCCCGCGGGCTGCAGAGGTGAGTAACGGACAGAGGTATCGAGCCATGTGTCCGACATAACAAGACCGGAGGATGATCAAGTGATGCAAATGTGCAGCTGGTGGCGCTTTACTGTAGTCTGGCCTTTTGTCGGCGCAGGTACTTCAGGGCTGCGTGGTGGAGGATTCGTCATGTCGCACTTTGCGGTCCAGGTAGCTGCAGCGTCTGTCCTTGTGTATTCTGTTTGTGTTTACGTTTTAAAGAGCTCTCCGTGTTTCCAGAAAGCTGTCATTGACACACCGAGTGGGTTTCAGAACCTTTGAGCCCCTTAATACCTGTTAAAACATCCACTTGGCAATTTCAAACACGCACCAGCATCCCCGGGTAAATAATCAGCTCCATTCATCCCTGCAAACCCCACTTTTTTGCAGATGTGTGTATTTGATGGAGACCGAGCCCTCGCTTCCTTCCTTCCTTCCGCTCCACTCCGTATGTTTCCCAACATGGTTTATACCTCAACAGCAAGCAGACGCCGCCTTATAAACTGGCAATCACAGTATCCCTAATGTTATTACTTTTCATAATTAGTTACAGCAACACTCGTTCCACGACTGGCGGAAAGGAGTATTCCTTCGTAATTAAGGTAATGAAATATTCATTTATGCTACCTTTTCAGCAGTCGCACAAATGAGCCAGCCATGCTTAATGTCCGCCCTGCCTCTGATTTTATTATGATGGCAGACTGGCACATCTGCAATTAGTACTCGCACTGACAGTTAGCGTTTTGCGCGGGGCGGTAAGCAGAGGGAGGCGAGGTGAAGCGGCGGAGGGGTGGATGCACCCCGGTGCGATTACAAGCCCCCCCCTCTACCCCACCTTCCTCCTCCAGCACCCTCCACTCCACTAACCTTGCCTTTTTTTGCCTTTCTTTTTTCTTTTGCATTACCTTTATCTCCTCCTCCCCCGCCGTCTCCTCCCCGACGGAGAGGTTACCTTTTTCCCAACGGTGCGAAATCGACTTGACATAACTGTTCATCAGTTTCAGCCCCCTCCCCTCTGCGTGCGACTCCCCCACCTCACCCCGAGGTAGTTTGCATCAAATCAGGCCCAGTCAAGCTTCAAGTGGAAATTGGCAGGCCAGAACCTGACAGTGGAGGAGAGACAGAGAGGGAGGGGGAGTCGCAGCAGGAGCAGGCTGAACACATCCACGGTGCTGATCGTCAGGTCAAGTTTTCGGGGTTAAGTGCTAATAAGTCGGTTTTAAATCAACACTAATTGAACTGGAGAAGATACTGTTTGCTTTTCTGTGGGTTCCTCCACCATGTTTGTGACGTAGAAACTGAATCATTCACTACGAGGCCGAACCTTCCCTCTCACCAGAAACAAAAAAGATGAATATTAATTACCAGCCGAGGGGAAAACGTCAGGACTTCTCCAGCTTTTATTTTTTTAAGTAGGCACTGGTCCGAGGAAGAGGCGGGGTTACGAGCGAGAGCGTTTATGTACTGTTGAAAATGGCTGACACTTGCAAACAGTCACACATGTTGGCCAGTTATACTCAGACATACGCACATTTGCACGCATGCAGAGAGCTCTATATACAGTATATATACTCTCACACACACATGCTAATTGGCAGACAGACAGGTCACAGCAGACGCAGATGTGCCGTTTCTTTTTTCTTCCTCCTGAACCTCGCCGTGGCCCTCGGAGGGAAGCAGATAAGGACTTTGTGATGAAACTTTTAGTGAATCTCGCTGCTCCAGTTCTGTCGCCGCCACGTCACTAAGTTCAAAACGCTGCGTCCCCCGTCCCCGTCCCCCCCCGCTCCTCCCCACAGCTGCTATATATTCTTATTAAGGTTGAGTGGGAGAGGTGAGTATTGTGTTTTTATTCATTTCTTTTTCCCTTCTGAATGTCCGTAAGCCCACATTTCAACAGTTTTTTGCTGAGCGGCCTTGGAGGATTTTTCTTCAACCCATATCTGTCACACCTTTTGTCTCTTTTATCTTTTCCTTCTCTGCTTCCATCGTCTGCTTTCCCTTCTAACTTCTTACCTCTTGGCCCTTACTTTTTTTACGTCCTCCTGCTTCTGTCTTAATCTTTGTTTTCCTAATATTTTCCACCTCTCCCCCTGTCTTATTCCTCCCCCCTCCCTCCCTCCCCGCCCGTCCTGAGCTTTGCATGTGCTCTGATGGGCTGATGGCCGTTTCGACAGGGCAGCATTGAGGTAAAACGGTGTGACGGCAGAGTTTTGTTAAGCCGAGAACAAAGGCTCAGAGATGCCGGGCCAAGCCATTGTCCTGCGCCCATATTGGCCTTGCCACAGTTTTGCAGGATTTAATGCTCTGTTTACCTCCAGCCAATCGCCACTAATATTCAAAGAGGAGCTTCTTCCTCTTAGACGCACCTCAGGATGATTTAAGATAGATCCGTAAACAACCGCAGCTTTGCAGGAGTGATTCACAGAGAGCGAGAGCGGCAACGCGTTTAAAAACACACGTAGCTTTTTTCGTTCTGTGCTATTTGTCTATTTTCAGAAAATACAAAAAAGATCATAATTCTAAATTTGTAGAGTTAAAATGTCAACAAAGAGCGGAATCGTTCTGTTATAATATACATCATTATTTTCAATTTTGTATGAGCACAACAATCACTTTTGTCATTTTCTGTAAAACTGTTTCCAACAATTCTTAAAATCACTGGATTTCAAACTAAAACCTCTTTCTGCCGTACGCATGTTAAAGGTGACCGGAGCGGTTTTAGACTGCAAAGCAGTAAGTGTCTGTCACTGTGACTGGGAGAGAGATATGAAGCATGTGTGTGTGTGTGTGTGTGTGTGTGTGTGTGTGTGTATGTGTGTGTAACACACAGAGTGTGTGTGTGTGTGTGTCTGGTCCGTTGGAGTTCCCCTGCATGGTGTTTGGGCAAACTGAAAGCAGCGCTCAGTGGGATTAGAGAATGAGTGTTGCTGGGGGTGGCTGAGGGCGGAGGACAGAACACAGGAGGATTCTGGGAGTTTTTCCTGCCCTATAGCAGGCCCTCTGCAGTGATCTCTATAGGTCTATAGAGGAAGTCCTCTCAGAACAACACTGACGCTTCACTGTTTCCAAAACAACCGAACACCCTCGGCCCTGAATATTTGTTCTCGGTTTTGATCAGAACATCAAGAATCAACAACATCTCTTGAATTTGTGTAAAGTTCTGCTCAACCGGCCTCCAAATGAAAAGGCTTGGACTGAAAGTTGTGACTCAACGTAACTTTTCACGGTCAATCATCGTCCATTAGGAAGCACTTTAAGGTGTGTTTTTGTTTTTACTGCAACAGTCAGTGTGACATTAACATAAAAGCAAAGTTTCAGAGAACAAGGGGCAATAAACACAGTCTAAAGCGCCGTCGTCGAACCCAATGATATTTTCACGAGCACATAAAGATTATGAGTCCATTCCAGTAGCACCCATCTGTGCTTTCATTTGCAACTATATGCTCAGTAGTTAAAGGGGAGGCTGAGGGGAGAGAGGGGATGACTTTCATTTGGTTAAATAGTTAGTTGAGGTCAAAAGAGATAAGAGTGTAATCCCCCCCCCCCCCCCCCCAACAACAAGCCCTAAAACCTCAGGATGATTGACAAGCGAGGACGTTGACGACAGTTGTTTTGGGGGAAGAAAACAAAAAAAGACACTTCCTGCCAACTCCTCTGGCGATTAACGGGTTAACTAAATGAAACAATTTGTCAACAGACAATCTCAGTCCATCCAAACCTTTTCTGCTGCTGGGTTTCCTGTTTTTCTCTTTGCAAAACAATTACAAAATTACAGTAGATAAAAATTGAACGGCGCCAGTATTTATGCAATCAACATAACGAAGAAACAAAACAATTTAATGTGGAAAAATCATCATTCATCTGCATTATAATTGCTTCTCTTTCACATCTATGGGGATGGTTAATTAAAATTGTGATTAAATGCGCCTGCACTGGCTAAGATGTCTTCCCCCTAAACAGGTGCTACAGAATTTAAAAGTAAAGAGAAAAAGCTAATTAGCATTGGAAATTGAGAAATTGCCTGCAAGAATCAGTGTTAATTTCAGTCACTGATGAGGTAATTTATAAAGGGGGAGCGCCGAGGAGTCTGTGCAACACGAGAGATTGCAACACCGGCTTCCCCCCCCCCCCCCCCCCCCCCCCCCCCCCGCTCTCCCAGCATGCAGGTGAAGCTGTTTGGAAAATATTGAGGCTATTTGGTATTCCGTCTTCGTTAACGTCGCATTCGGAGTTCTTCTGTGCCCCCACAACAGCTAGAATCAACACCCAAGACTAAATAATGACATGTAAGAGCCTCACACACACACACACACACACACACACACACACACACACACACACACACCTTTCCCCTCACAGAGATGAAAACAGTCAGGAAACGCACTTGCAAGCGCCGAGACGAGGAATAAGGAAATGCATGCGAGTCATGAGGAAGCGGAGGTTTATCCAGGTTTAAAAACATACACGCGACCGTGCTGCCGTCTGATGCATCTTCTGCTGTCGTTGGAGAAAAGCCACACATCTGTGAAAATAAAATACAGAACTTCCTCATTGACATCCTTGTAGATTTGGTTGTAGCAGCTTTCGGGGTCAAGCAGCCCGCTCGGCACACAAACTGCAGTTGTAAACGTTTCAGTGCAAGTTAGGCAAAACACAACATCAAAATTGCGACGGCGTGTTTTTTTCCTATTGGACTCCGATCGGAGCGGAACCCTACTCTCAGGATGTTGGCCGCCGTCCTCTGTCCCGCTCAGAGTTTCCAGAAACTTCACAGATACTGCTGATCTCGTGCTCTCATGTCGGCTGCCCCTAGTAATTACTTGTCATTGTCCATCATTATAGTTGGCCTTGGAGAAATGTCAGGCCTGGAACAAGACACAGCCAAACTGTTCCATCATGTTCTGGCCGCAAATTGGGTCTTCCCTCTCCCCCGATCTATCTGATCCGCCTTGTTTATCCGTCTATCTAGAAATATGTTCGTTTGCACAAGTTGTGGCGCTTCTGTCGGCGGTTCTTCTGCGATTTCTTGGCTCGTGAAGAAGAAAATGTCCTCAAAAGTTAGTTTTGTTCGTTTTGATTTGTCACCAGCGTTGATTTTGGAGAACCTTTAGTGGAGATGACATGGAGACCAGCAGTTTTCACACAGATTGGCGTTCTTGAGTCACCGGGGGGGGGGGGGGGGGGGGGTGGACAGGTGGGAGAAAGGGGTGAGCTAGCAGGCCGTAGGTCATTAGGCTTCCAGGGCGGTGGAGCTGCACAAAAAAAACCCCGGAAAGCCAATTTGCTGAGACATACTCTGTCGACCTTTCATCATAACCGAGCCTTTTTCTTTTAGATTAAGTCCAGTGAGCAGAACTCAGCCGACTGTCAGCCCCTTAAATCCCCCCCCCCCTTCACTTTTAACAATCACCTCTCTCACTCAGCCTCAAAGCTCCCCAAACTTTCTGCAGCTGCTATGTGACCAACCACGTACTTTACGCTCGTCCTACCTCCTGTTCTTCACATCCGAGCTGCTTGTTGTCGTTGGAGTTCATCTGTATGTTTTTCAAAGTCGAGAGCGTCGAAGTCTCTGCAGCCAAACGTTGTCGAGACCAGTGGAGATCCCGACGTGTCCAAAGATACCAAATGTGTCGGGATTCATTTTCTGGACGTATTTCCAGCCTTGGATGTGAATATTTCATTAAGTCTGAACATCATATAGCTTTTTGTTCAAACAAGATACAGAATATATTTATTCTAACTTGCACAGCTACTTAAGGGGGAATATTCACAAATATACAAACTCATGTGTCACAACAACGAATAAGAACATAAAGGAATCCGTCTAAAGTCTTTCACGCACAGCCGAGCTCCTTCATGATTATTCTATTTCACGATTCCTCCGTCTCCGTCTCCTTCCTCTCCCTCTCTCCCTCTGAGTCACTCCGCTGAACAGGTCAGGCAGTAAGTGACAAGGTATTTCGTCGTTTTGTGAACCTTTGCCAGGCTGATTGTTCGGTGCAAGTGTAGTGTAACTGAGCCGCTTGTAGCTCGCCGGAGTGTGGAAAATAAGATCGAGGACTGATTTCTTTTCCCTCCCTCTCTCTCTCTCTCTCTCTCTCTCTCTCTCTCGGTTTTACAACAATGTGAGATAGTAAAATAGATATCTAGTGGCTCACTGAGAGCTCCCGTGCACCGCCGCTGCTGTCGCTCTTCATACATTTCTGTTCCACCTGACAGCCCACTGTATCGCTCCAACATTTACACTTGCACCGGGATGACCCGTGACCACTTGTATGCCATTACTGCCCCGGCACTAGCCAGACTGACTCCTCTGCTTCTCACCGGGTTATGAATGTGAGCCGTCCCTGTGATGGCAGCACAGAGCGACCCTTAAGTTGTCGACACGTTTCTGCACCAGCGACACCGAGACAAATTCACTTCTGTCTCTGGTTATTCCTCCAAACCGACTGGTGATTCTCACACACTGAAAGAACGGGCGCATGCTGAGGAAATCCTGTCAGGCAAAAAGAAAGATCATATATTACTGTTTCCAATAAAAATAATGAAACAAGTTTTTATTCCAATATGTGACCTTTGGGATGTGAACCCCCAACCACTAGGAGAGTATTTATCTACTAGCAGACTTACTGTTTAATACTTAAGGCATAGTTGGGAGATGAGGGAGCATCTATCGAAGACAATCATCCCGTACTGTAGCTGTCTGGATTTAAAACCTATGTTTCTATGGCTTATAACGGGGATGTGACGGGATGTTTGTGGTGATGCATGTGGTGCTAGAATTGCAATTTATTGGGGTAAAAGGGATTTCTACAACTTCACAAACAAACCAGAGACAAACAGAGGAAAGGCCTCCCTGAAACCCTCCGGGAGAGACTCGTACGATGACACCGGGGGGGAGAACAATCGCTAATATTAGGCGGAGAGGAGGAGGGGACACACACACACACTCACACACACACACTCACACACACAAACAAAAAAAACCTCGAGTTTGTTTATGTGCACATAATGCGAGTCTGTGCGCCCGGTGAAGCGCCACAAATGGGAGAAGTATGCGTGGGTTTCTCAGGTAACAGGATTACGTGGGCACATAATTGATCCATTTGGGGGAAAAATGACAGGGCTCTAAAGAGGCCTCGGCTTTGGAAATGGAGTTTATGAAACAGGCATTCGTAAATTCAAAGGAATCAATATGTCAATTTTATTACATCTCCGGGCCAGATGGGCATTAAAGGCACAGCTCATCCCTCTGCCTCTCAACCTCTCTCTCTCTCTCTTCTGTCATCTCGTTCTCAGGGTCTCTCTGTCACCGTCTCTCTCTCTCTCTCTTTTCTCTGCATCTTTCTCTCTCTGATTCTCACTATTGTCTGTGGGTTCACCCTTTCTTCCTCAGGCTGTCGTTCTTGTTTACTGGGCAGATATAGTGATGTGATCGCAGCTCATAAATGCTACCTGTTAATGCGGTGAACAGTAATTCCTAAGCTGGAGACAGTTGTCGTACAGCTCACTTTTTGGGGGATTGAAAAGTCCACTCGGATATAGTTTCTCCTTCTAGCCCTCACCTTCTCTCACTACAAATGTATTTCACAAACACCTCTCACCGTCGTCTTGTCCTCTCTTTTTTCTCCTCTCGTTATCTTTCCGTCTCTTCCTCCCTAATTCCTCGTCTCTCCTCCTCCCTCCCTCCCTCCCTCTCTTACTATGATGTGTACATCCTCAAGGTCTCTCTGTGTTTGTGAGGCAAAGGTCCTCAGTGGCCATTTTGTCGGTGAGGTTTTGCTCATCGTGTGTTTGCATCCATACAATTGTCTCTATATTTGTGTGTGTGTGTGTAGAAGAGGAAGCTGTGTGTGTGTGTGTCTCCGAGGTATCAAATATCCCTGTCCAGGCAAATGCATCAGCTGAAATATGTTTGTCAATGCAGCTGTTGACTCAACACTATTATTCTTAAGAAGAAGCCGTTTAGAACGAGCGGCGAGCACAATAAACAGTTTCAAAGCTCTGCCAATAGTCGAGCTTTTAAAAGGAAGAAACAGGGAGAGAGAGAGAGAGAGAGAGAGAGAGAGGGAGAGAGGGAGTGGGTGGGTGGGGGGGCAGATTAAGCATTCTGCATTCCCTCGCTAAAATATTCACGTTTCATTCAAATACAACGGCATCCCAGGCAAGATTTAATTACCATCCAGCGCTATAATGCAAATGAATAATGCAGCAAAGACTGATGCAAACGGATAGAAATATAAGACTCCAGCGCTCGATACATCCAGGGGAATGAGAGAGGGAAAAGTGGGGGAATAGGAAGGGGGGAAAGGTTAAAAAAAAAAAATACTTTTTGATGCTCACTACTTAGTTGGGTTTGCGATGGAGAGAAGGAGATGGACAGGAAGGAGGAGGGAAGGAGAGGAGGAGGAGGAAGTGGAGGAGTTAGGGAGGGAGGCAGCGGCACAATTACGAGGCCCAGCTTCCCCAGCGTTTGCCAGGATTCTGCTTCTCCCATTCCAGTAGTTCATTTTTGGAGTAAGTAAATAATAAGAAGTTGGTGATGCTTGCATTTTTAATTCCACCCCCTCCCCTCGCTGCACTTTTTTTTTTTTTGTTCAGTTCACTGACTGACATCTGCTATCAATGCTAAGCAGGTGTTCCCGTGCAAACAGACGTGCCCCTGTTTGTGTTTCGCCATCCCCGCCACCGTGCACCCAAATGAGCAACGTGATTAAGAATCCTGTAAATTTTTGAAAGGAAACGGATGGCTGCCCGGCTAGAACGTAATTACACCGCCGCCGACATCCGCAGCTCACCGCTGCAGCAGCCAGAGCCAAAGCAACAGCAGAGAATTAATAATATATAATGGCATCTTTCCTTGTAATTCATAAATGAAATAAAATGAAGGAGGAGTAACCGCTGATAAGGTTTTTTTCCTTTCTTCTCCCTCTCTCTCCCTCTCTCTCTCCCTCTCTCTCTCTCTCTCTCTCTCTCTCTCTCTCTCGGGGGGTGGAAGGAGGTTGCAGCCGCAGTGGCAATTTTCAGAAATTGAGTCGAGACGATCATCTTCTGCGATGCGTTAACTCAACTCAGGGAAGAGCCATTTCTTTCTCTTACTCTCTCCTTCTTCTTTCTCTTCTTTAGCTCATTTATTTAGTAAATGAGGCCTCTGCACATGTTCCCTCACTCTTTCACTTTCCCTGTTTTGTCATTATCTGCTTTCACTTTGCTGTATGATCATGCATGCCTCGGCAATGGACAATTAGCTGTGATATCTCAAGTGGCAGCTAACTTCCTTCCCTTGAACTTCAAAGGCAGTTGGCACATTAAGTTTGCAGTTTCTTCATTTTGTGTGTGTGTGTGTGTGTGTGTGTGTTGAACGGGCACAGTCTTGCTACTTTACCTTCGATGATATTTTCAAATGTGAATCAGAGGAAACAAGCTGGAAGATTCCAAAAAAATCTGTCAAGAAATCAGGAAGGGACAAAATATGAGATGAGTCTAAAATGTGCAGAGGAGGAGGTGCAGATGGAAACCTCTGGGGAGGCGAGATGAGGTGAAGGGAGTGCAGCAGGAGGAGGAAAGAGGAAGTTAGCGTGACACACAGGCCAACTAAAAAACACCGACGTGACTAATTTAGACAGAATCCGTTTTTCCTTCCTCTTGTGAGAGAAAGATGATTATTTTTTCTGTTCCATCCATTCAGAGATTATTATCCCGAGAGCTGCCAGGTACATAATAACCTTGCTTCTTACGGCGTGACACATTGATGCATGATAGAAACCTGGTGTAAGTGCAAAGGGACGTTGTACGACATGTTCTGGGACAATGGCTGCCACGCTCAACCTCCACACGGGGATTTGTGGAGTTACCGGAGCCTTGTAATGCACTTTTCACCCAATTTATATCCATTTCTCAGTCGGCATCGCAGTCCAGGCACCTTGGCTACTGTTTTCCTCCCACGGCAGCTATTGATAGCGGCTGACAGACATTGTTTCGACAGCGAAAGGTGCGCCTCCCTGTAAACGCTGGCTTACAGAAGGGAGGCGACACTCCTCTCCTGTCCCCTCTAATCAGAGCCAGAGATGGTTGCATCCTCCCTTTCGGATACACGATAATTACCCTTCTCTGTGAACGCTGGGGCTTCACTCTGAGACGGGGAGGGACAGACGCTGACAATTATATTAGGGACGTGTGTGTTTGTTTCTCTATATGTGTGTGTGTGTGAGTGCACTGCCTTGTAGCTATCTTTCCCCTTGCCACAGCTGAAAGAGTTAGTCCGGAGCTCATGATATGAAATAATAAGGTGTAGTTTTGTGTGCGGCTCCCGAATGCAGCAGGACAAACATTGTTTGTGTCTGTTTGCTATCTCTATAAAGAACTGCAGTAGCAGAGATCAGTGGGTTTACTCTATGTGTCGCTCGGTGGGAAGAACAAGGCTCCGACACAGCGACGGGGTGACAAGAGTTCAGCTCTATTTGGGAGAACAATGCTGTACATTTTGACAGACATTTACTGCAGAACATCTCCTTTAGAAGTTAGGCCCTCTCTACTGTAATTGTGTGGTAGCACCGTTTATTGAGACATAATGAACTCGCAGTGTATCATCAAGCTTTGGCCAAAGGAAAAGTGCAGCGACCCCGTGCTAGGATAGCTTCATGAACACACTACATGAGGTGTACCTACTGTAATATACCATGCATATAGATTTAGTATTTATTCATATTGTTCTGTAAGCTTGACTAAAGATGTCAAACTACTGCGTTCAACTTTTATAATCAGATTCTTTAGTGTGGTCGAGTATTTAGGAACAACATAGAATAGCATGCTATTAGCGTGGCATAATAAATATTATAGTAATATGGTATGTAGAGTAAGTACAATATAGTATTTATACAGCAAATATAATGCTAAAACAAGCTTTATCAACCAATTCACTGAGCTACCCTAACAAGTGTAGTATCCAGTACTCTCCTGTAGTACATTAGTGTATTTACTGTGTTGCAGCCCACAGTGTTAACATGTGTGACAGCAGTGTTAACGGGGGGGACAGGACGGCCTCTCTGAGACGACACAGTAGCACACTGTTGTAACCTATAGAAATCCTGCAGAATGGTACTGACAGTCGGACAGTGTTGCTGGAGCAGAGAGAGACAGCACAACTCTGTCTCCACTATCTCTCTCTGTGTGCTCGTCATCCTATGCAGACGATGTGTTCCTCCTCCAGCTGCTGGGAGATGATTCGGGTCACCGCGGGCTGCTGGAGGGAGGGGGGTGGGGGGGGGGGGGCAAACTGACGAATCAAGGGGGCAATTGTGTCTGGTGCCAGTCAGTCGTAATTAAGAGCAGGATCAGGGGGTGGATGCACACACACACAACACACACACACACACACTGATAGACCTAGGGACATACAATCACATAAATACACATAGACGTGTACGGCGACGTTCACACACATACTTAAGCCAGGCCCTCTGTACAGAGCAGCTCACCTGAAAATAATCGCTACGAGGGGCAGCAGGGGATGCAAATGAGGCCGGAGGTTAGCGTGGGAAAAGTGGAGCAGCGTAGCCTGGGACTAGGTGATCCTCCGGGCAGGGGGCCGGCCTCAGGAGGGGCCTTTGTTTCCAGCCTCCGTTTAAAAATACCCAGCGTTCACCTCCTCCTCCTCCTCCTCCTCCTCCTTCTTCTCCTCATCCCCCACTCCTCTATCACCTCCCAGTCCGGGCCAAGCGGAGAGAAAAGCAGTGATATATGGTTTGTTTAACAAAGGGAGAGGTGTGTGTGTGTGTGGGTGGGTGTGTGTGTGTTCATTCAGTTATTTTCATCTGAAGTGACAGATTTGTTTTATCAGTCAGAAGTATGGAGACTCACATTTTGAGGCTGGAAAATGCAGATGGGTGATATTTTGTGCAGATACTAAATATGTGTCTGCTGTGGCAAATAAAACGGAATCAGGATGTTTTGTCTTGTCAGCATGGGAGAACATTATGGTCATTGGTGGTTCATTAAGCAGCAGCATCTACTCACAATAAAATATCTCAACAATCATGTAACCGAGCCGAGTATCCGCTAGATCAAGGGTTCCCAACCTGGGGTCAGGGGCCCTCCAAGAGGTCGCAAGAGGCTGAAAGAGTGTCGCCGCGAGAAGAAGAAAACACAACATTGATATGTTGATTTCTTTGTAAATTATTTTTGTTAAAAATGAGCTTCTAAAAAACAATACATCACCTTTTTGAAAGCTGTGATAACGGGTTGTGCGTAGGTGTATAGAAAGTAAACTGTTCATTTATTAATTTATTTCCTTTTTCTTCTCCTCTTTTCGGTACCAAACCATCTCCTGCTCCTCGTTACTCCAAATCAGGTAAGCACCTAAACTCAATCTCTTCTCACGAATGCTGCGTTATGTAAGCGGCACCTGTATTACCTCCTTACACGCACAAAACCATCATCTCACATAATACGCACACGGGCGGCGGCGTACATTCACAGCCTGCCCATGTAGATGAATTTCTAAGCTACAACGAAGAGGGAAGTATTGCGATGTGAACAACACGTTCTCATAAATATTCAAAGAGCAGTGTACGAGCGGAGCTGTAAAAACGTGTGAATGTGGAGAAAAAGCCTCTCCAAACAAGATGCTGAGCGGCGGCGTAAATGTAGGAGCGGCGGCGGCAACCTGTTTGACGGCGCCGCAGTGGCGTTCACACCGTCCTCCAGACACCCAGCCGCTGTAATACCTCTCTCTCTTAATTATTATTTATTGGCACTACCTCTGGCTCTCTCCTCTCCTCTCGCCTCCTCTGTCCCCTTTATCGCCTTTCTAAATAATTTCTACAAATGAGGAGGTTTTTTCCTCTGCTGCACGCCGGCGTGTCCGCAGCGCTCAGCTTTCACTCATCAAAGTTTAATCGAAGCCCGCGTTTTAGTTTTTTTTCGAATAAAGCACACTTAAAAAATTTAGATGCAAATTATTTTGCATTATTCATGCGTCCTCCCAGTCCTTGTAGATTTAAACATTTCCGAGGCCACCTTGATTCAAGTAATTACCTATGCCTCGGCAGGCTCCGTCATGAATAAGGTATTTCCTACAAGCAGAGTATGCGCCTGATGAGCTTTTAAAGTGGCTGTACACCGAACTTGTGTATTGCTTCTCCTGCATGAGTGACTAGAACATGCATCGCAATCGCTCTCAGGTGGGGTGGGGTTTGCTGGGCGGGTGGGGGGCGGGGCTGAGCAAGGGGCAGCCGAGAGTGACAGCACTCTCACTTTCATGCACTGGGGGCCTTCAAGTCTCTATCTTGTCGTCCCCCCTTTGTCTGCGAGTCCTCTCCTCGTGTCACTGCCCTCATGGCCCCTGGTTGCATTCACACTGAAAATCTCCATCTCGGCGACTCATTTCTTTCTGCAAATGCAGTCTTATTGGCCGGGATCTGTTTTTTTTTCTTTTTTTCTTTTTTCACCACGCACATCCAACCAAAAAGCTGCAACTTATTGCACCCTTTGTGCAGTTCACACAATCAGATTTGCAACACATCAGCTTCTCTTTCTGTCTCTGTCTTGGCCTTCCTCTCTATCCCTTTCTCTTCCTCTCCCCCCTCCCTCCCTCCCTCCCTCCCTCCCCCCCCCCTCCACTCCCTGCCCTCGGCTCTTTGTATCTTTATCCATTTCAGTCTGAAGGATCCCAAAGTGTTTCAGATCTGAGCAGTCTAATACCCATCTTTAAGCCGGCGGCTTTGAAATCTCTTTTTGACATAACAAGGGAACTTAGCTTTCCTCCACTTTACCTGAGTGCCGGTGAAGATCCTCCTAAATCACACCTGGCTTTGTTGGGCAAACACCCCCCCCCGCCCTCCCCTCTTTTCTCCTCCCTAACACCCTGTAAGCACTTCTCCATGTACGAGGAGGTTCATTTCAAAATGAGATCCCATTTATTGCAAATTGCCGCATGGAAATAGAAGTTATCAGCAAAAACATTTACATATTCACATTTTACAGAACGAATGCAGAAACGAGCATCAGGTGATAATTACTTTGTGAAATCTATTCATAATGTTGTGGCAGTGAAACCTCTCGACGTCCGCTCTGAGAAATGACAGTCACCTTGACAAAAAAGCACCTTTACAGCATCCTCAGCTGCTGCATCTCAACAGGAGGCTTTTACATCAAGTGCACGTTGTTATTCCTTTAACCGTCAAACTGCTCGGAGCGCTTGAAATCTGACCTCACCTTCAGTCAAGACAAAGACGAAGAGCATCGATCCTCAGATCAAAACGGGTCACGTGACACACTATACCCTTCAGACGCTTCCTGTAACACCACATGCGGCGCAACATTTATTCAACATGTTAAAAGTGTAACCGGAATCTACAGAGTGACCCTCGGTGCAGAGAGGAACGCGTCGTTCTCTGCAGGAATAGGGAACACGGCGAGGTTAGACGGGAGGAATGATGCAGCTGTGGCCTACAAGCGGGGGGAGGAAAAAACAAAGTAGTTGACTCGGCGACTCCATCATCTTTACTACCCAGCAGAAGAATTAATATTTAAACATTCTAATAATGTGGCTCGCCTTGCATGCACTTTTAAGCAAAAGCAACAATATTTTTCACCTGGGGTAACACAATGATTTTTCTTCCCGCTGTGTGCAATTTCCCTTTCTGATGATCTGCTCCCAGCTCCCCCCCCCAAACGCATTTGTGTGATTTCCACCTTATTCTTCACCCCAAAAAAAAAAAAAAAAAACAGAAAAAGGAGAAAAATATTCATGGAGATAAATATTGAAATGAATTTTCCCAGTATATGAGCAGAGACGGTCGAGGCCGCGGCTCTAGGAATGCACAATGCGTTCCCTTGAGGAGCGAGCAGTGATTCATAAAATCAAACCTGTTTGAAGGAGGAGTTGGTGCGAGGAGAGAATAGAGAAACAGCCGCACAATGGACGACAAACTTGTGGTTTTCAAATGTTTTGTGTATTTTTTTACATCTTCTGTGGCTTTTGCCCTTTCATACGAGGAACCTAAGCTTTCTATCTGCCGTCGTTTCTTCTCGTCAGAATGGATGAAGCCATTTAATGACGGCGTTCATCGGGCACTAAACTTCTCTAAAAGCAGGACAGCTGTGTTTGTGTTAGAAAAGCACATTTGAATAATGAAATCAACCAATTAAAGGTCCGCTTTCTTCTGCAGCTGCTTCCAGAGAACTCAGTCAGGTCAGTGTCATCCACTGACTCGCCGATATGTGATATTTAATACATATTTTAAGATGTCAGTGTGGGCCTAATATATCAGCCTGAGTGCCAGATAAAACAGAAAAGGTCAAAGTGTGGTCAATAGGTGAAAGGTCAGGATTTGGAAAAGCCATTAAATCTGACACCAACAGAGAGAAACGTTGACTTTTTTCATCCATCATCGATTGTTGGTTTTATTTATTTGTAGATATTCAATCTGTTGTACTGGCTTTTACTATTTCAGTCCCTTTAATACAACTCGTAATAATATTAACAATGATGTCATCTTCAAAACAGGCATCTCTGCAGCCCGTTTCTCATCTCGTTTAACGTCAGCGCAGTCGGCTGCAGACACACCTCACACAAACTGTGAGAGTTCAGCGCAACACAAAAGCTGCTGTTAGCATCAAAGGTGTAGGTAACTGTTGGCTCCCGGGGGATAAACACAAACAAATACACGGTGAAAAGGAGGAAAATTAGCCAATTGAATGTATTCTCAAAGGCGGCGAGGCTGAATATTTTATAGCACAGTGTTTGAGCGAGCGTCTGTGAACGCGCTCTGTCAAGCCAAATGCATTACAGATGCCTTAAGGTTTTGTAATTGATCATGAAAATGAATTGCCAAGCATCCGGGGCTAAATTGAATGACATAAATAAGAGTTATGCATTAGGCCTCACTCCCTGGATTTGTTTATGTGTATCTGGGTGCTGACGGCTTGTGATCGGGGAGGTGAGCACGAGGTTCATCTTTCATACACCACAATGGCATTTATTCCCTTCCTGCACATCTCACCGTGCACGCACCTCGTCTGCAACCTGCACACAAGAGCGAGCTTTCTTAAAAGATCATGTCGTAAGCTGATTTCGACATCTTATGCAAGGTGCCTCGCCGAGGAAAGAATAGTTTCTCCGGCGCCTCGGGGCAGAGATTAAAGTCGACGCTAAGGTGTAGCAGCACCTTTGTGTTGATAAAGACTCCTTCCCTTTGATACATGGTGTAACCGAGTGAAATCCAACAAGCTTGGCGCTAAACGGTGCAGAACGAGGCTCAAAGCCCCCTCCCGCCCTTTCCCACAGGTTTGGAAGTTTTGGTGGCGAGTGATAGATATCAGATGCGAGTTTTAATGAACACAACGCAGTCAGAAAGGACTGGGGGGCAATTTAGAGAGCGGCTAGTGGTTTTAAATGGAGGGTGACAGGGTGAGCCAGAGTTCATGAGTGGAAGACCCGAGTAGAAAATAGTCGTCCTCGAACCAGAAAAAGACCGAGCCAAATCAACTCAGCTGTTTTGGATTTTAAATTGGAATTATCTCTGCATTCAAAAATGAGCCAGTTTTCTCTTCAAAGTAGCGGCGTCAGAAGTCCAGAGTCACGCAGGGAAGTAGCCGTCGTGTTTTTAGGCACCGTGTTTTATTCACGCGTTTGGCCGTCGACACAAAAAGTCTCAACGTATCAAGGAAACCGTGTTGAAGGAGGTAGGAGAGGGAGGGAAAAAAGAGGAGAAAGATGAGATGGAGGAATGAGTGGAGGAGGAGGAGGAGGGAGAGAAATTATACTTTCAACGGGTTTTAAGGGGCCAAGAGTCAATCGACACTAAAACAACCATGTAAACTTCCAAATCAGGCAAGACGGCACCGCCGAATTCACAGTTATGTGGTTTGCTTACGACAATGGTGCCATTGAGGTGTGTGATTATGTGTGTGTGTGGTTTCTATTTAACCCCCATGGGACCTCCCTCCCCTCCCCTCCCCTCCACCTCCAGCCTCCCTCTTCCCTCCCAGGAATAAAGCCAGACACTGCGTCCAGGAATCACCTTTTTAAACCTTAATTGATTCCCTTAAAAAAAGAGGCCTGCGCTGCCACCCCGCATTAAAGCCCGGGAGACGGGCCTCATGTCAGATTGGCCTGCCGCTCTGCATTTGTCCCACCGCTGCCGCCGCCGCCGGCCCGGGACATTAACGCAGGAGCGTCAAGAATTCAGTCTAGACTGGAGAGCAGGGGGGATTTAGCACGGTGAAGGTTGGAGCAGATGACTTTCACCAATTAGATTAAATCCCCGGCTAATTTAAGGTGCCTCCATGGCCATCTCAACTCCCACGGTGTGAAGTAAGTTGATATTTTGGTGCCCACGCTCAGTGAAACAATAGTTTGATGAGGAGATTTGAAGTTTCTCCGGTTGTTCATTTACCGTCTTGACTTCTCGTCCGACAACGAGAATATGAAACGCTGGATTTCAGGTTCTGAATAGATCCTCCGTCTCTGCCGTGAAGTGCACAATGTGTTGGTGAGGAATGCAGCGAGACGGCGTGGAGCTATTTTCAGTCGTGGTGCAGCAACGTGTCGGGACGCCCATCTGGTCTGAATCAGACCGGTCCCCACGCCAGCGTCTCCCCGGGTCTCCCAGCTGTAATAATATGTCCCGGCTTCATCAAGAGCCCACCTCGGACAAGGGTCAGTCCCCGCGCCGATGACCCGACACCTGAAGAGAAGAACGCCGACGAGGCCGCGTTCTCTTCTGTCACGGTCTGAATCTCCTCGCTAACCTTTCCCGCTGACGGTAACTTGTTTCATGAAGATTCTTGTCTCTGAAGAAACACACATCAGACCGAACCGTCCGCTGTTTACTGCTCCCTTCGGAGAGCCTTGTGCTTCCAAGTCAGTCAAAACAGCAAACCATGACGGTGATTTAGGAGTGAAATGAGAGCAGTCTCACCCAGTTAACCAACAAGCTAAAAATACCTCCCGTTTGATGCTGAAACTAGATCAATGCATCAGCTGCCCTCACCGGCCTTAAGGAGCTGCTAACTTCTCTTGAGTCTGTGTGGATTTCTCAGCATGAGGAGAGTGAAACAACCCAGATACAAAGTTATCAGCACAAACTATTCCTTTAAAAAGGGATTTTAAAACATCTTTTTTTGGAAACTGGCTTCACCTTTTGTGTCTGTCAACCGTCTAGCCGCAAAGACGTGACCGGAGAGCGGTACAGGTTCGCGGGCGGAGGCTCGGTTTGCTTGTTTTTCTGAGGTGATGGAGGCGGAGGCGACGGGGCAGGTTGTTTTTTTTCCTCCTCTCTGAGTGAAGCAGGGAGAGAGGGAGGGAGGGAGAGAGAGAGGGAGGGAGGGAGGGAACACTCTGCATGACAATACCTACATCTGTCTGCCGTTTTGTTCTTTGTCATATCAGGGCCTGTCTTTGTGGCAGAGCGCTGTCGTGGTAACAGGAGGTTGGAGGTACGGGGTGGTGGGGGGAAGAGGTGGGTGGCGGAGGAGGGGCTGTCGAGGGAGACTTGTGACTCAAACGCCCCTGTGACACAGCTTTTGTTGTGCTTGGATATTTGATCCTCTTAGCAGTTTGCCATGCCCCCGCCCCCTTACTACCCTCCACCACCACCACTACTACTATTAACACACACACACACACACTTTCATCTGCTGCTTGTCCACCTCTGTCCCTCCACTGTAATCTCTTTTGTTCGGCGTGTCTTATCACCTGTTTGTCTGTTCGCAAATAACTCGTTAAAGCTGCCAGTTGGTGGGGTTCCCCGTATCGGGGCAATGATGACTTAACTTAACTTTTGCAACAAGATAAGCACTTCTCTTCGATATCGTTCGCCTCCTAAATCTTACTCGTCCTGGTCCTAGGTGGCACTCTTATTGCCGTCAATCTGCTCGGCCGGTTAAAAAGAGCAGGAAAAGTTTACAACCCGAGCTTTTTTTTCTGCCTTCTTCCCCTCTTCTCACACATTCAGGGAGAAACAAAGTTGAGGCAGCAGGCCTCCGGAGAGACCATTACAGGCCCTTTATTGTTTCAAAGCTGAGGTCATCCTTCTGCTCAGCGCAGTCGAAACAAAGGCCGCGGGTTTATTGCAGGCTCAACTGTGTGAAAGGAAACGCACTCCAACATTGTTTGATTCTCAGAGATAGTCGGGCAGCCATCCCTGCTGTTTCCTTTCGATGCTATCTGCCCATATTACTGCTTGGATGGAGGTTTTTTTTGTTTTTTTTATCACATTTTTGCCAGAATTCAGTTCAAACGGCTTCATGCCCGCGGGTGCCCCAGTCGAGGTGTCGGGCGTGACAGTTTGCTCGCACTGGGATGTCGTCCTCGTTTTTCTCTGACATGTTGACGGGCATCAGAGGCAGGGAGGAAGAGGCAGGGGGTGGGTGAAGGCCAGCTGAAGCCAGAATCATTTCTGTACTCCCCCCACATGAAACCAGGATTTTGAGCTTATTTGTCGTATGTAACGTCTGACAGAGATTAGCGACCTCAATCACATCAGTTAAGAATCCTCTGCAGGCTAATTGACAGATTTCTAGCAAACCTAAGTATGACTGGTAATAAAAACAGACGAAAAAAACACCTTTGAGTGACATATTTTCTGTGTATCTGTCACTAAAAGGTTTTTAATAAATACTATTAGGATGACTAAACCAGCAAACGGTCCTAAATGATGTAAAGTTGACCTTTTATCTGCACGTATCGCTGTAATATTTAACCGTGTCACCTCACTGCGATCAGGCTAAATAATAAAAGCTCATCCGGCTCCATTGCCGTGGTCATAATGTCAGCCCCTTTGTTTTTGATGCGGTGACCTTGATAATTGTGATGGTAATTACAATAAGTGGCCATTATATTTCAAGGTGCAGCGACCTTCATTATCCAAATCAATTTGAGTCACTATCAATTTGATAATACCCTAAATGCGTGGCTGCATGGAAGATGCACACTCGGCACGGCTGTCGTCTGCCATATAATGGAATGCTGTTATTGAGATTGAGCCGCCCCGCTCTCATCCGCGCTGGCAATCAATATTAACAGCTTGTAAAAAAGTACGGCAAAGGATTAGCCTCCCCAACGAACGGGAGGAGATACTTAAACAAAGTGCAGCGGATAGAAACTCACCAATCCGGGCCGGCAACGTTTGCGTCCCGTGGAAGTTGCCCCGATTGATTTGTGGGCTTCAGGAAGAGAAGAAGCGCTCAAACCGATGTGTCTGCGTTGTGTTTCTGCATGAAAAGGGTCCTAGAATGCATTTCTATTGGAAGCAGTGTGATACAACTCTTTAATCTCAAATACGAGTAAGAAACGAGTTGACAAGAAGCAGATAAAAGCTCACTTCTGAGACGAAGGCCCATCCCCTGTCTCAACAGATTGGAGCGTCGGTGCAGCCTGACAAGATTAAGACATTTTACAAGCCTCTTTATGCTACAGGAAAACACACCCCACCAAGCACGGGGCCGTCCAATTCTGCACCTGTATTGTGTTGCAGAAAAAAGTGCAAGCCAGGCACTTCTCCTGGCCTTGTCCAGCAGCAATATTCAGAGCTTATTAATAAAAAACAGACAATTGTTTGGCAGTTCTTTTGATGTATGTGCCTATTCGCCGGGTCCCCCCCCCCACCCCCCCCATCTGACAATGCAGGAGAGAGATTGTTTTCCTGAAACAGACCTCCCCCGCCGTCTCCCAGCTGAAGCAACTCGGCCGGCCCGAGGCTTGATTTGCGAGGTACCTGACATAATTTACTGTCCGGGGCGACTCATATTTCAAAAAATGAGGACAAACAGTATTGAATGAACCGCCAATATAATTAATGGCAATCATGATCATGAGGAAATTGTTTGGCCCCGTACCCCGTTCATACATTTAACAGATGTAAAATAGAGATCTCCTTTATTGAGCCTTTGAAGTCGTATTTTCTCAGAGAAGTGAGGTGATCTGTCATCTTGGTTCCAATAGAACTTTAAATATGTCTTCTAAAATATATTGAGCATAGCAGGTAAAACAGCAATAAACAGATCCGTAACAGACTCCAAATCATTTTTGGATGAACTGCATGTTCAGCAGCAGAGCAGCATCCGTTAGCCTGTCGTTCTCACTTAGAGTACAGTGCGGAGTAAAAAAAAAAAAAAACAGCAATTATTTCAGTGACCTCATTGTCATCCGCCTGGAAAAAAAAAAATGTGTAATTAGCGCGTGTTTACAAGTCTGGCACACCTGCAGCTCATCTTTCGCTGTAATGTTTGCCTTCAAGAAGCCGGGCGGCTGCCAGCCACTGTCACTGGCTGTCACCGAGACGGGGGAGAGAGAGAAAGAGAGAGGAGAGAAAGAAGCGAGAGGCAGGGAGAGAGAGGGGTGAAGGAGAGAAAAGAGCACCACTGTGTGTGCCATTCTTCCAGAAATCTCTGACTGGCTTAATGCCGTCGTCGCTGTGCATGTGAAGAAATGGGCATTTACATGGGTATACAATAGAGACTACATTACTTACACAGTAGCCTCATTATATCCTCGACGCCTACCTTCTGCCCCGCACTGGTTTACTCACTCCTAGCTCTTATTGTTGGGGTATAATGGCGCTTGGGCATTTCTGAAATTCCCTCATTATTCAGCTTATTAAGGCTGCACCAACTCGATAATCGTGCCGCATTTCGTGTCAAAGGGGGCGACTGTGCTGATTTGCCACATTTGAAGGCTAGACAAGGCTCCGAGCTCAATCCTCCACGCACGCAGGCGGGATGAAATTGCTCTGTAAATACAGGCGACGTGTAATGCGTCTCGCGCCGGCTGACACACAATGCACGCTCCTCCTGGGAGTCAAACCCAAGGCGAAGTGCACCTAACGGATAACCCTGACGATTTGGATGTCATTACAACGGGCGGGGAACACACGGCGCAATCCGTCAGTACAAAAGCTAGAAAAACTAAAAACGCAGCGACACGACAGGCAGCTGTTCGGGGATGCAGCGTCTGATGAGCGAGGGGGGGAAGAGACGCACAGAAAACACCTCCAGAAGAGATTTGAGTGGACGTCTGTCGAGCTGCCGTCGTAATGTTGTCGGCACATTAGAGTTTTCTTTACAGGATCAGGGGCGATTGTCCTACATTGACTTTTGAGTCACTCCTGCTAATGGCACCGACTGTGTCGGTAGAAAATACACAGATTTGACGAAACGCTGCCACCGTGACGAGCCAGCCTGCACATTCAAAGGGAAGCGTACGCTCTCAGAGCTTTGTGGCCTCTGAAACAGAAAATGGGTCACAAAGAAACAATTGCCAGTCGTCGCACAAAGAATGTGTTTTTTTTCTCCCTTCTCTTCTTCTTTCTGTCTTCACATGTATTGAGTTTAATTATTGTGTGAGGCGCTTAAGCTCTCTTTGGGTTGAAGCATCCTGCCTCTTTTTGAAGAATATTCAGAGGCGGTTCAGGATGCCAAGAATGTGTGGCCGCCTAGGGCCGGCCGAGGCTGCATTTTGCTATGTGACATGTTGTCATATACTGGGGGGAGAAAAATCAATTGGCAATTAAATGATACACCTTGTGTGGATGACAAGAGGCATTTGGTTGCACAGGAAGAAGTGGGTAGTGAGGGGCTTTGTAATGAAGGCCTAATGACTATTCATAAGCGATTTTCAGTCCGCTGATCCACTCGACTGGGAAGCTCTGCCCCGGAGAGTCGGCGCTGTCACTTTCCCTCACCTCAAAAAGGCGCCGCAATCGACGGTGTAGGATGCGAGCGAGAAATTACCCAGAATTCTGCCCTGGGCCGGTCTCAGGTCACATGCAGGAGGATGGGAGTCGAGGGCGGGGGGGGGGGGACACACATCTGGCACACTATAGGTGCCACCGGGGGACAAAAAACTCTGCATCAGGAAGCTGTGAACACACAGGATTGACAGCGGCGGATACCTTTTCACACAACAGCGAGTTCGGGGGCTTTGTTCTTCTTCTCTGCCCATATCCTGTTCGTATTATCGAGCTGACAGAGCTCTGAGGTGGCCATCTGCAGGGGCCAGAGCATGGATTTATGACCTTGCCATGAACCATGGTCAATAGGTGATAAATTTGAGAGGCCCTCTTTGCAATAGAGAGGGCGCTTTCAATGTGAGATCTCCAGGGAAGGATGCAGCAGGCCAGCTGAAGTAAAGAGGACTCATTGATGACCTCTCACCCCCCAGCGTCAGATCATCAAGTCACTTCCTGCCGACGTGCCTGATCGCCACCCTGCTTACTACATCGCCCTCGCTGGAACTATCATTTGGCAATTAGAAAGGCGAGGCGTTTCAAAACTCTGCCCACTCTGCCCCGTTCTCCGATTTCCCTACGCTTGGCTTTCTCCAGACTTTCTCCGACTGTAAGCATTCCTGTCTGATCCTCTGGTATCACATTCCTCGTTCAACCAGCTGCCATGTTTTGATACAACTGACAAATACCAAAAGACCCCGCCGTATGTATACATCCACCGTTCAAACACGGCGTTATCTGGCTCTTATCGCCTGGTGCGGCTCACCTTATCTAAAGGTAAATACAATAATGTGCTCATTAGGCTCTGCTTCATGGCTACTTGGCAGGAGTGTTTGCTCAGTAATAAGAGCTTGTCAGAAGCAAGCCAGGTCAGTGGAGTGTGTGTGTGTGTGTGTGTGTAAATGGAGGAGGCTAAAACCCAGAAATTATGCTTCCCGTGCAGCTCTGCGGTGTAGTAATTGAATAAGTCCCGAGTACCTGAGCAAGTCGGCGGCCCTCGTGGCTTCTCCCTCCCTCATTCAAGCCATGAGTCTATAGCTGCTTTTCTCTCCCCCCCCCCCCCCCCCCAGCTGGAAGTGGCCCACCGCCAAAACGACTATTACATAATTAATCTGCATTGATCATCTGGTTAGCACATGAATCAAATGGCGGAATAATTGAGTCATGGAAGTTTTGAGGTCCCTGCTCGCTCCGTGTGCATGTGGAGCTGCAGCGGCAGAAGTTCACCGGACAATGGTTTCACATTTTGAACTCGAGGTGAGAAGTCAGTCTCGGGCCTTAACTGGGTTACAAGGGAAGCTCAGAAGAATCACTTTAGTCCAGATTAGATCGTTTTCTACTTGTAAATTGTCTGAAGACCATGTGCGAAGCCTAGGCCACATTTCCTCTCTTTATTTGGATTGTTAGGAGCTTTCACCGTGTAGAATACAAGTTTAAAAATAGTAACATATATTGTCTTATTAACTTTTCTTAGAATAACTTGGTGGAACATTAGGTCCAAAGTGAGACATTTCCTCTGTGTGTCAGCGGGGTTGAACCAGGGACCTGGATAGCATGTTACTGAGTGAATCACAGCTCAAATAGTGCTTGGCAAAGCAAGTCCTGCGTGGCGAATGGACCTCATCAGCAGAAAAGCTCAAGCTGCGTTCGCTGCTGCAAGACTTAGCAGGAAATTTACAAATAGGTGCAGTGGAATAATGCTGTCTCTTCACAGGCGATAACGGCAGGGAGAAGGTAGCTCGCTGGAGTCGAGGGGGGGAGAGGGGGGGAGTGAAAGTGAGACGTGTAAATCAATGCCTGGTGTATCTCATCCAGATAGTGTGTGTGTGTGTGTGTGTGTGTGTGTGTGTGAGAAGCAGAGAGGCAGGAACAGAGAGAGAGAGAGAGAGAGCGAGCACTGCAAACAATGCCCGTCTAATTCAACTCTTGAACCAATTTGATTCATATTGGAAGATTGTCTCGCTTGTTTTAAGAAAATGAGACTCACAGGACTGAATAATGGACCAAAAGGACCTGATTACAGCAGGATTCTCACAGTGAGAGAGAGAGACGAGCTTACCTCTCCGCTCTCAGCGGCTCACACGGGGTCAGAGCGGCGGCAGCAGCTGTAGTAGCTAAGTAGTTTTAATTGAAGTAGCAGTGCCATTATTAACATTGCTATCATTATTACAAAGCGAGCGGTTCGGATGATACTTCTGTCCCCCGCCGCCGCCGCCGCCGCTGCTCCCCCCGCCTCCCATCCCCACCCCCAGACACCCGCACATCATTATGCGGTGGCATCTATCAGATACTGGCTTAATTAGGGCCTGTACAGCACATTAAGCAAGGGGAGTAGCCAAGCTCAAATATTTATAAGGTTGAGTATATTTATGATCTGTGTCATAATCCCTTATTGGAAGGTTTCAGCAGAGGTTTAACAAAGCAGACCCCCGCTCTGACACCGACCCCCCCCCCCCCCCCCTCTCCTCCTCCTCTGCCTCTGTGTTACTGTTTTATATCTACTGTTAGCTGAACTAATGCTGTTATACAGAGCAAAGCAACTGGTCACAAGAAGGTAGATTTAAGATTATTCTGCACTAAAGGAAGCTTTTACAAACTAAACTTTAGAAACAGTACGAACATTTAAACCAAACAGATGAGAGAGAGAGAAGTTTGTCTTTTGTGACGGCTGAACTTTTACCTGTTGAACTCTGATTATTATTTGGTTTTCCACAGTCACTCTGTGCTCAAACTCTTTATTAATGACGGCAGCCGAACAGATGTACGTCTCAGACACATTGAGTCTTTTATTTTCTTAAAAATCTCATCTGTTGAGCGTCATGAAGTTAACGTGCTGCTATTTTTAGTCCACACAGAGTGCAGGTCTAAGTGAAAGGCACTTCTCACCCCTCCGTCCTCCTCTGCGATAACTCCTCCGGTCTCTTTGTTCAGGCGAAGGCATCGTCTTCGTTAAGGGCCCTTCCCTTTCTCCCTCACTCAGGCTCCTCTCTTTTTATGCCTCGCCTTGGGACAAACCACAAGGGTCATGTTTATTTAAAATACAAAAACACAAGTCTGTCCTCGTCCTCAAACATGGCTCTCTCTGCTGTGTGAGGACGGGGGGGGGGGGCAGGTAAGAGTGGAGAGGGGCTGCAATTATAGCATCTTTTTCCTCTCTTCAGCGGCTGCTGCTGGGAGGTTGTAGCGGGTTTAATGAGGACACAAACAAGACAGAATAGAATCAAGGACAATTTAATGAGATTTAGACAAATACATAAAGTAACAGTGTTAATATATCAGAGGGAGATGTCTCCACTGGTGTTTCTTGGACATGCCTTGAGGCGCTCAGCCCCCGCCATCTTCAGAAAAGAGGCAGAGCTCTGCTACGCAAAAGACTCCACATGCTCAGTTAAGGTGAGGAACCACTAAACAACCAAATGCACCTCCTCGGTCCTCCTCTCCTCAGGAAAGTGTCAGTAAGAGATCTCCGGTTTAACCTCCACCTACATGCTCACGGCTAACCCCCACCGCTGCAGCGAGGTCCAGGGCAGGAGCTGTGACCTCGATACCAGACATTGGTGATGAGGTCTCAGCGTGGGCGGGCCTCGGCTGTAACATGCCAGGGATTCTCTTATTGCTGCCATAGGTTATCCAGAGCCAAAACCTGTATGGGGGGGGGGGGGAGACAGGAAGGTAAATGCTTCCCGGTCACTAAAGCTCTTCCTTTAAGACGCTCTAATACAGATTGCAAGGCAGGAATGAACTGCGAGGCTTCAGCCGGCAGTTTCTGCTGACCTCCACCGCAATACTCCCTCCTCCTCTCGCACGGCGAGTGGAGTCGAGGAGAGCAGAAAAGCACCGCTCTCAACCGTTCAGCTCGCTGTTGTTGGACAATCACTCAGGTGGGGAAGTGAAACGTGGTTCACCTCTGGGTGTAATTGAGATTAAGTCGCCCTCATGCTGTGTGGGAGGAAACAAGTGCTCTCTTTGCAGGGCGCAGCAGCGTTTTAAGGCCAGCCACAGTTGGAGTGCATTAGGGTGTTTAGCCATATGTTGCCAGAACAGTGTGTCAGAGAGAGAGGGAGGAGGTGTTGAGTCATATTTTCATTTTAGCCGTTCAGCTGATGTTGTTATCCATAAATGATGTCAGAGAGGAAGACGCTGAAATGGCTTAAAGGACAGGATTTCTAGCAGTAACCATGTGTGATGCAGGCCTGCTTTTGGTGAAGAAAGAGAGAGAAAAGTTCAAAGCTTTTATTTTATGGTGAGCTCATCTTTAAATCAGCTCCAACTGGGAGTTTCTCCTACGCGATTAAAAAATGTGTCAACAAGTGAAATCAGCCGCTGCAGCGTTTGGTTGGAACGAAAGGAAGCAGACTCTCAGGCTCAGAATGATGCAAATGTTAAAAAACCCACTTCTACAAACTGGAGTTTTTTAAACTAGCATGAAAATAAACGAACTAAAAAACTCTATTGGGCCTTAAAAGTAAAAGTAAATACCTGATGAAAGCAAGAAACTTCAGTAAATGTTCACGACGAGATAAGAAAACGTCCTGAGTTTCTCCTTTTGGGCGTCTGAGAAAGCTGTAAAAATGTTTTTAGTTGTAAGTTAGCAGGGATAGAAGCAGAACGTTCAGACGTCTCTCAGTGAAAATCTGAGGTCAGTGTGTGTTCTCTAATATCTGACTGATATGATCACTACGAGCTCCGGTTGTCTACAGGGTCCTCACAAAGTTTCTTCCAGCAGTGCTGAATAGTTTCTGTTGGTATTTGGTTTAAACCCTCCTAAACTCTCGTTCTCTTCTTCCACCTTTCAGTCGAGTAGCGCCACCCACACTGTTAGATTTGCCAAGTGATCTCAGGGAAATGCAGAATAGCTGAGAATACCTCAGCAATGACCGCCGAACACCAAAGATGGAAGCAAAGTAAAAAAATACGACTTTACTATCGCCGCTTTAAATACCTCGGATGTAACTTTGGGTAGCAGCGGGGGCGGTGCTAGTGTCCAACTACTCTGTGGCCTCTTTGCCCTCCCGCCACAACACCTGAGCATCGCAGCCAGCCCACGGGTAACACTGTGGGAGGAGCCCAGCTGCTCCTCGGGCCTCCTGTGTGCACCCCCGCTGGCCTCCTCCTCCTCCCTGCTCCTCTCCGCGTAGGAAGCGGGAAATAAACCTAGGAGCGAAAGGAGCAGCACTCGTAGCAGCGCGCATGAATACCGCCAGCCTTTGGCCAGGTGGTTGGTGGTGGGGTCTCGCCTTTATTGATTTTCGTTGCTTCTCTGACAAACATCCTCCTCTCTGTTTGGCCACTGAGGGCAGCGAGAGGAGCGAGCAGCGTGGGGAGTTTGAGAGAAAGACGAGAAACCGACAGCGCTGCCTGGCCCGGGAAACCTTTGCCTCTTTTTCTTCCTCTCTCCGTTTTCCGCGCTCCCACCGGAGAGCTAACACATTATTATGCATTTTGCTTTATTTTACTGCATCGATTTAAAGTAATTTGAAGGTTCTGCAGGGACTAGTACCTGGGTTTCTCTCAGATCACTCAGTGTGCGCTTGTGTGTTAACACCGCAGGGCCTCTGCTATTTATCCCAGAGGGGAATTTAAGTGTCAGCAAAGAGGTGGGACACAATAAATACACGTTATATCCGTCAAATACCGAGGATGCAGGCAGTCAACGTGTTACTTTCTACCCTCGTTCTTTTGTAATTGCTCCTTTTCTGAGGTGTAAACTTTTTAAATCATTGGCATCCCATTGCAGAGCAGAAATGTTCACTCTTGTTAGGTAGGTCATTGTGATTTTATTTCATCTTGCAACGTTCCCAATATCACACATTCCTCCTTCATATCTGCTCGGGAGACGCCACTTCAGGAAACCCACCAAGGTGTCCGTTCGCTCACGGTTCCAGCCCTTCAACCTGTCAGACACACTTTTGTGACGGCAAATCCCTCTATTCATTTTTCTCTCCTTCGGCACAAATATATTTTCCTCCCCCCACCCCCCCTCTCTTTTATCAAGGACAAACCTGAACTCCATGGAAAACACACACACACACACACACTCATCCAGGGCAGGGGGATCTCCAGGGCCTGTCATTTTACATTTACATTTTAGCCATTTAGCTGACGCTCTTACCCGGAGTGTCTTGCAAAAGAGTGCAACGGCAGACTGAACCTGAATGTTCAGATGTAGGTGAAAACATGCACGCTGAGGAGAAAAGGTCAGGTTTTTATGGATTCATTATGATTGAGGGAGGCGTGAAGGATGCATGATTTCGGACAGCCCACGCTTTGTTTATGCAACACAACATCTCTCCTGCCATTTGCCTCCCCCCCCCTATCTTACCACCTGTTTTACATCTTTCATGAAGCCTTTTTTTTTTAATACGCTACGTTTAAAAAAAAAAAAAGATAGCAAGTATTCTGAGACCTTCCACCTGGCCGTCTGAATTATTCAAAGGTGCAGGAAGTGAAGCCCACCCCTGCTCTCGCAGGTTTTAAAGGCCAAAATTGCTTCATCATGCCCAAGTGAAGGTATGCATACATTATTCAGTTAAACCTGAGAAAATCAGACGTCTCCCTTGGTGTTTGTGCCAGCGCAAAAAAAAAAAGCCTGCTCTTGAATTTCTGAGCAGTGGACATTTTCTTCCTCCACCCTTCCTGCTACATCCATTTATTGATGGAGCATTTTCCAAATACCACCTTAAAATTAAAAAGGCTTGAAACGATCAATTTTCCACATTTCTCCTTCAAAGCTTGAGCAATCATTCGCAGCTCGTCTCTTTTATATAACCTGTAACCTGGTTTCATGGCAAACAGTGTTATGGCCCCTCTCCATATCTATTACACACACCCACACACACACACACACACACACACACCTAGGACTGCGCCTCAACAATCTGTGCTCAGTCCTGGATGCTTCTCTCTAATTGTTTCTCTCTTCTATCGACCGCCTTATTCAGCCACTGTTCCCCATAATGAGAGATAAGTCGCTTCACACCGTCAAGCACCTTTCTCATTTGTCTTGCACGCTAACACACACATACACTCTTATATATCTGTGTACGAACACACACACACACATCCTCCCCCCATTCTCTGACACATACGACACACACACACACACATTGGGCCTAGGGCCTACTGTATGGCACTCTTATCTTCAACACACAGACTTAGCATTATGCCATCAACAAGCTAGTGTCTCCCAGACGCCACCGTCGCACTGATCTCCTCTCAGGTTGGACTTTTTTTTCTCCTCTTTCTAAATTGCCGTTAATTTAGCGTTGCTAATCTAATAGGACGGTGCCTTTTTTTTTAAATACATCACGAAATTCGTTCAATGTCAGAGGTCCTTTTCCACACTGGCAATATTGTCTCTTTTCTCCTTTTAATTCACTGTTCATGTATGCTATGAATATCCCCACGGCGTGCATAATGTAATTAAGTATGGCCAATGCAGTGTGGGCAGCCGTCCCAGAGCCAGTCAGTTCACTAACTCACAATATGAAACCTTATGAACTGCTTTGCGTTCCCGTCATTCAGCTCTTGTGGCAGCAATGCACCAAGCAACGTTTCTGTTGCAATAGCTTGCGTCCCATGTTTTGGTTTAAAGAAGACGTTTAATATGAATCTCATTCGTCTCGTGTCGCTTTTAAGCTTCGACCCTTTTCCTGCATATTCACAACGTGCTCTCTGACAAATTAAATTGTGAAATTCTTGTTGAAACGCGACACAAAGTTCAGTCGAAACTGTCAAGGTGCAGTTTGCTAACAGAGAATCCAGACATCTGGTGAAATGGCTCGTCTTGCTCAAGAACTATAGAGAATGAGAAAGAGTGTCAGAGGACAAAGCTAGAGTTCACTCACTGTCTGTCTGGGGAGAACTGACGTTGAGACATTCAAAAGATCATGATCATTGTCCTATCTGGTAGTTTACCCACTAAGCTGTGTCGTGCATTTCAGTCATGAAGCTGTATGTTGGACGAGAGCGTTTCCTATTATTTCCTGTATCAGTGGACTTTTAGTTTGCAAACATGTTTTGGCCCCTTTAGAGGTTTAACTTCCCAGCTCTGGGGCCGGCTGTTGAACGCTGTTCCATATAAATAATTGTCTAACTGAGAAAGCAGAGAGTGTCACAGTGTAACAACTCAAGGAATCCCAAAAAGAAACAGCTGCAGGGACAGGCAACAGCATGTGTGTGTGTGTGTGTGTGTGTGTGTGTGTGTGTGTGTGTGTGCTGTATGCAGGCCTGTATGCATGTATCTGCCAGCATGTGTTTTCCCAGAGTTTTCCAAAGCTCCTGTGTGATATGGTCTTCTTGTATTTCTTGACCAAATGTTCTCACAAGATTTTAAAAAAACACACAGCTCCATATGTTTAGCTTCAGCATTGATTGGTTTGGGGTTAAAACTGACATTAGGGTTGGTTTTAAGGAAATAAATGATTTCTAGGAACATCCTCACAGGTATAGAGACAGAAAGCATGTGTGTGTCTGTGTTCGACGTCATTTCCAATCTTGTCAGCTGTTGTTCTGTCGTTCCAAACGGGGCTCAGGGGAGATTTGGGGGTGGGGAGTTGAGGGGGGGGGGAGCATGGCCGAATGTAATTTCTTGCCATCCTGACAGCGCCGCAGAATAAAGTGGCGCTCTCTTCCCGGGTGATTGGAGGGAATTGCTTCTCGCAGTGACAAATGATTAGCTGTTATCTCAGACAGGATTTGAGTCCCACAAGCAAGACAGCGAGTCGGCCGACGGACGGCCAGTCAGCCACCCGGCCGACCGACCGCGCTGACTCAGGTAACTCCACGGGAGGATACGAGGGGTGTATTCACAGGAAATTAAGTCGCCAGCCGCGGTTAACCGCCTCCTCCTCCTCCTCCTCCTCCTCCTCCTTCGTCCCCCTATGAGGCCCCCACCAGGACAAAGCCTAATCCGCTCTGTCGGGGGCAGATTACGACTTTGTTTAATTGGAGATGGGCTTCGCTCACAATCGGGCCTGTTGTCGCTCAGCGGTGCAGGTGTTTTGTTGGTGCTTTTCATCACGATGACGCATCCACCAGTAAATATGCCATTTTTAATTCTTTACAGCCTGTGAAACGACACTTTGAGTCTGCAATAATAGAGAGAAAACCGACAAAATGTCGGGCCTCACTAGCACAGAAAAGAAACTTTTACTTTGCCGTCCACGTAGCAGCTATTAACAGCTGTACAAATGTTAAGCCTCCACATATTTATGGGGAGCCTACTGTAGCACCTCAGACTTGATAAAGGGATCAGGTAAATGCCTGCGATGTCCTAAACCTCAGGTCCTAATGACAGCCTCAAGCATTCAAAGCCACTGTTAAACAGTTCAATTTATCTTTACAAGGAGCAGAAGAGCGGAGTGCACGCCCAGATGAACCGACGTTGGCGGAGAGAAAAATCTGTCTTGTTCCTTTTATAGCAAGCCCTAATGAAGAGGGTTGATTCCTGTGTATCACACACGGATTTTGACACATTAATCCCTGGGTAGACTTCAAGCCTTTGTCCGTCTAATGGCTCTTTGGCACCTTGGAATCCTGTTGGAAGCCAATTTGTAGCACTGACACCGAGGCGGGTGAGGCAGCTCAGCAGCGGCGGCCACATTTGCAGAGGAAAAGTCAAGGTGTTAGGGCCTGATTGGTTCCACTCTTTGGTGCAACGGACGGCTGGTTGTCACCCCCACGAACACGTGCTTCTCAAATGGGAAAATGTGTAGACATTGGCCCCCTCTTGCACCTTAACGTGCCCTGTACAGATAAGAGAATTTGAGAGTTATAGTCACATTAGAGGAAGGCTTGAGGGGTGGGAGAAAAATGTCTGAGCTGAAATATCCCTCTGTCGCAAGAGTAAATAAGTTCTCCCCATGCCGGCGAAACCCCATGGGATCAATTAGCTGCCCATTACCATAGATACAGAGTTTCTTACGCAACAGCTTGCTTCGAAATTTGAGTGGAGGGAGGGAGCAGACGAGAGTGGGGGAGAATGTTTAAGGATCTTGTCAAACTTCACCTCTGGCTTGAACAAGCGTTGCGGGAGGCTCAGGCATGTCGTCCGGGTCACGAAAACAACATGAAAACGTCTCTGTCAGCCGCTCTGTTTTCATTACCTGAAACAACAAACAGCGGAGAGAAAAAAGGAGACGAGGAAGGAAAGAGTGAGTGCTCCCCTGGGGCGCCATTTACTTCCTGTGCAGATGAGACGATAGGTGAAAAAGGCCTACTTGGCTCCTGAGATTGGGTTCATTTCTTCTCTCTTCTCTGTCCTTTCTCTTTCCGTCCTTCCCCTCGTCGTCTCTTCTGTGACTCTGGTACATTTTGGTAATGTGGGACGGCTTTCTGGGTCCCTTCGCCACATCTTGATGGTTACACCGAACACGCAAACTGCGTAGGAGCTCAAGTGCCAACTCTGCCCGGGGTTAAAGGTCCACTTCCCCATGATTGAGTCGCTAACACTGCCGAGCTAGCGGTCCGACTCCCTCTGGGATCACCCGTGCTCAAAATGTCTGCAGCAAAGGCGCTTTGGATAAAAATGTCCACCAACTGGCTCATGCTATGTTAAGTACACTTGAGGGAATTGTCCCACAATAACAACCACCCAGCAGAGGTTCTGCATGAATCCTTCTCTTCTGCTACCACAGGCGAGGCGGCATTGTTTGGCCGCCCCGCCCTCGCTGGCCTGAGGTTGCTGATATTTTAACTAAGGTGATGATAGCCTCGGTTGTTTTCCTCCAAGGCGCGGTACCCCCGTCCGTCTCTTATCCCTCTCCCTCCGTGGGAGCTCGACTTTTTCAACTTCTTCTCTGTGATTTATGACCTCTCCATCAGACACCTCCCAGGGGTCCTCCCCCGGTGCAGACACAGCCCTCCTGACTAAAATGGATTAGGTGCAGTTATCCGCAAATGGATCCTCGACTACCTCTGTCCTGTTAACTCACTGGCTTAGACGTTTGCCGGTTTGATTGCAAAGGTGGAGAGGGCCTGAGCGGCTCGCTCTGATCTATGGCGTCTCCGTTTGCCCGCCGTAATTACCTGTTTTGAATGAGTTAATAGCCATAGGAAACCTGCTTGCCGGGGATAAAGGGACAGTATCTGACGTTCAAAGCGATGAGAGGGTTTTAACTGCACTGGGATGTGTGCATACGTGTGTGGGAGGGGGATACTTTTCCTTTATGCGCTCTCGAAAGGGAAGAAAAAAAAGTTTCCTTATCAGGTATGTACTTAAAAGGATCCCACTGCTGGAAGCGCACTGTCTTGAGGGAAAGCGGAGAGAAAGATGAAAGGCTTTTGTTAAAAGTGACGCTTGGCCCAGGTTTCCTGTGCCTTGCCTAGACTCCCCTGTCCCTCCCCGCCTGAGTGCTCGGCTCTCTTCCTCCCACTTTTGCCTTCTCTGCTTTGCAATGCTGTGTTTGAGGGGGGGGGGGAGAAAGTAAACCCCTCTTGCCGCCTGCCGGTGTTAGATTAAATACCGAGATGGCGACAGGAAAAAGGCAGGGAGGAAAAACACAAAAAAAAGTGTCTGCCTGCTTAGCTGGCTGGCTGGCCGGCTGGGCCGGGGTGAGGGATGTTGGAGGAGAGTTATCAGGTTGGCGACGGAAACTGCCAGTTAGTCAGCAAGACTCCCAATCTGGTGTAGTCCAAACATGCCGCCCCGGGTTTTCGATGACACGGTAATCTGTCCCAGGGAGTTCAGGGTTGATCTAAAAGAGAACTCATCTTTTTTCTCCCTTATCACACCGACATAGCAAACCCGAGGTGCCTGAGGCCGCTAACACAATAACAAGAGAATAAAATGATCTTCTTGAGGGAGGTTGTATTGAGTGCATTTTTCATGGCTGAACTATGTCCTGGTGGGCTTTAATTCATTGGGACACACAGAGTTAACAGCATTATTGGACATCTTGCAGAACACATTTCCTTTCGTTTACACTGTGCAAATCATTCGCCCCTTGCACGGGAAAATAGCAGCGATATGACTTCCGGGAGCTGTGAAAATTGGAGACCTGCAAAGCCATTTGGGGGCTTCTTGAGCCAGAGAGACGAGGTTTCTAAGGGATGTGAAGGAAGTATCAAGAAACAATGAGTGTAAGACTTTATGTCTTGGCTTAGTTCCCCTATCTCTCTCTCTATTTCTGCTCTCTCTCTCTCTCTCCGCCCTGCCTGCCTGACTAATCAGGACAGCTAAGAGAAATGGTAATAGCATGCATGCAGTGACAGTGCCCTGGCAGGTTTGTAAGCACTCCACCAGGGAGAGAGAGAAAAAAAAAAGCAGCCAGCGCTATGCATCCTAGAAATGAGACTCAATAAGCACAATAATGTGTTTAACTTGTAAACTAGTGTGGGTGACAGATTACTGGCGGTCCGGCGGCGTGGCGAGGAGCCGACGTCTCAGCCGTTCACCTTTTGCCTCTACATCTGTCCTGCTAATGGGCTCCACTTCTCTGCCAGCGCGATAGAAACCCAGCTCCTAAAATCCTCGGGCGAAGCTCTCATTCCTCCCCTCATTCTATTTCCCAATTAGACGAGAGGGCATGATTAGTTTATTAGCAGTAGCAAAAGCTCCGGCGAATGTGTTTGCGGATTCTTAGCCGTTAATGAGCAAATTCAAACCCTATTGAACGGACGCGGGTGGGAGGGGGAGGTTATTCGCGTGCGCACTCTGCTAATAATAGCATCCCAAAGACAAAAGATAGAGGAAATAGCATTATAGGAGGGGGGGGGGGGGGCAGAACAATGGAAGCCTACCGGCGCTCTTAATGGCATGCTCTTTCATTTTTTAAATTGTTTCCCTTTTGGAATTATGTATGCTCGCCATCCTCTCCTTCAGGGTTTGGCAAAGCGTATATACACATACTCTTCTTCCACAGCCAGCCCTGCTAACACCGGGGAATAGAGGCAGGTCTTGAAGCACAGGAGACAGTAGTTCCACCTGTGGGAAATGAACTCCGGCGCAACCCCCTCTTTGTTTTCCCTCTGCCTTGGCAGGCTTAACCACCTCCTTTACAAGGCAGGTAAATTGTTCATTAGGGCCGAGGTAAAAGGCGGGTGGGAGGTGCCGCGGAGAGGGATTCTTTATTTTTTTTTTCTCCCCCCTCGCACGGAGGCTGAGAAGTGCGAAGAACAAACAAGTCAGAGCATTTGTTCAACGGTGTAATCTACACATCAATTATCCTGCCGAGCTAATTAGCACCTCGGCGTACCCCGGGTACCTGAGCACTCACACATGCTTCGACTCTTTCAAGCCACTGATCAAAAAAAAAGAAAAAGAGGAGAGGATTGACAGAAACACGAGGAGGCAGAACCCAGGGGTAGGTGAGGGGGGGGGGGGGGGGGGGGGGGGGAGCCTTAGATCAAAATTTCCTTTTTACTTACAGTATATGGAGACTACAGAGCGTGTGAATGTGTTGCAGCCATTCTCGTCATGCCAATGGAGCTACTCAATTATGTAAGCCATAATATACATACACACACACACATATGACTGAGTATATGGCATCTCAGCTGACAGTGAGACATTCACATTTTCGTCTAAAAGCAGCTTTTTTCTTTTCACTTTTCTCTTAATAATCATCTCGCTAATCAACTCACCAAACTACGTTCGGTAATGCCGAAAGGTTACGACGAATTATTGGATTCATCACGTCTAAATAAACGTGCACATCAAGGCATCAAAAGGTTCGGTGTTCGCCGTATTTACTCACTCGTTATTCCACCGTTGCTTATTATTTTTGTTATGACGGGTAAGAATTACAGTTAGATACCTGAAACCTAATTAAAATATGAACAGGAACTATCATAAATGGTTTTATTTCTTGATTTAACATCTGCACAAAGCTATTATTATTATTATAACCACTATTTGTTGTCATTCAGGGAGTTTAACCCAATTATCTTATAATTGCCCTCGTTGTTCACTGACAGGAGCCTCAGGTACGCGTCTAGAAGGGAAAATATACAGTTGGGAGGGGATTTAAGCTGCAGAAACGAAAGTATTTTTGCTGTTACAGACAACAACTAACCAGATAAATGGATAAATGAAAGGTTGCACCTGTACACATGGAGGTGGTTGCTGTTTTGAACTTCCCAGTGAAGGTCTTGTACCTCTGTCATTAGGTGTAGCACAGAATGTGAAGGAGCCCGAGGTATCCCCCCCCCCCCCCCTCCTGCTTCCACCCTCAACTCCCACCATGTAATTAAAAGTGTAGTTTTCTCCCTCCTGCGGCTAGATAAGAAAGACAGGTACAACATGCAACTGGCAAGAAGGAAGAAAGGAAACAAAATGCCTCGGTCTGCTCCTGTTTACTCCTGTTTACTCCTGTTTACTCCCACCCACGTCATGTATAAGTCATGGGCTCTGGGGCCTCCGACTGCAGCGCTGCCTGTTTGTGCCGTTTACCGAGATCGAGGGAGAGGTTAAGTTGTGTCATCTCGCTGCTGTCTTACACCTGGCGTACCTTGCCGCTAGCGCTGGCTAACACACACACACACACACACACACACAGATGTGGTGAATAGGAAGGTGTGCAAAATCGATCCAGAGAAGCATTAATAAATGTTTTCTTCCGTATAATACACGTTCCTCTAAAAGCTCACAGCGGCGTGCAGCGATCGGTAGATGCGCTGTAAACGGTTCTCACCTGACGTCGTTGCTGCGACAATAAGCCACGCCCCCTATCTGTCCAGACTCCCCCCTCCTCCCTCCTACACTCCCCCCCTCTGGCTGGCTGGTAGCTAATTGGGAAGTTGGTAACAGTGTCAGAGAGAGTCGCCTTTCTCCAGAGGGCTTTCCCTCTCTGCAAGGGCCCAGGCCACCTCTCCTGTGTGTGTGTGTGTGTGTGTGTGTGTGTGTGTGTCATTTACTGATTGGAGAGCCCAGTTTGCTGGTTGCCTGCTGGGGATGAGGCACACACACACACACACACACACACACACACACACACTCCCCATTTCCTGGTGCTTGTTTGATACCTGGTGGGGATGCTATTCAGGTGACAAAGGCCTGCTCTGTGTGTGTGTGTGTGTGTGCGTGCGTGTGTGTGTTAGTGTGCGTGTTGGTGGGGGTAACAGATGTGATTTTACACTCTCATTACCATGTGAATGAGACCCTGGGCCCCCAGATTGGCTCGGACCAGAGAGGAAGAAGAGGACTCGTCCCCCCTCCTCACCCTCCTGTGGCCCCTCACCTGGACCCCTCCACACCCCCCCGGTTCATCCTGTCTGATCTCTTTAGTCCATCTGAGGTCCCTGTTTGACTCCCCCATCCACTCCCCCTGAACACACACACACACACAGACACACACACACATTGATCGACCTTTAAACAGCTGGTGACTGGCAGGGTTTTATGACAGCAAGAGGTCTCACTCTCCCCTGTTTTTTCTTGACATTGTCATTTTACTACTTATGTAGACAAAGAAGAAGAAACCCAAGTGGTCATCTTCTTATCACACAGAAGCACAATAACAGACATTTCATTAAGACTATTTCCAAACTCTCCGTCGTTGCTTTTTGAGGAGCGTTGAGGCCGGTGAGAAGTGTTGTTTTTGGAGCTCTCAGGTGCTGTTTTGCTGAGATAAACGTGGCCATGGCCCCGGCGCTGTGGACAGGAATGCAAAACAACCTTGGCCGGATCAAACCGGTTGTTTTCGCTGCTATCTGGCGGCTCGCTCGACAGTTTTGGTGTCTAAGGAGTAAAGGTGAAAGAGTCTGGGATAAATGCCTGCAACAGCTGCAAGGTGGTTTCAGCGAAAATGAACCGGGCTTTGATCTGGCGTCATCTCTGGGACATTTGTTTAATTGGCTTGCTCAAGAGGGAGTTAAACCCCAAACCCTGGCAGTGTTGATGCCTTGCTCAAAACTCGCAGATCAAATGAGGATACTTTTTAATTCATGTCCTCGGCTCCCTAAATGAAGCCTTCCCGCCTGGATTCCCTTGATTTTTGCAATATTAAAAGATGAACTTCAAGCAGTGATTAATTCTTTTCTTCCAAAATAGATGCGTAGCGTGTGAGAGGAGAAGCCTTCATTTGTTTCTTTTCACCGTCTGGATCTCATTCTCTCTCCTCCTGGTTGGAAATCAGCATCAAAAGCTTCTGTTAGCCGGTAATTACAGCTCAGGTTCTGCTTAACTGTTATTAACAAAAAAGTACAGTAATCTGGCCTGGCAGTGCAATATGTTACCGTAGCTCTCTAATTAATCTTACAGGGAGCGTAATAAATTTACAATATCAGATTGGTGCAATACTGTATATAGATTTATTAAAGCTTTTAATCAGTTCTGGCAAAATTAATTTTGCAATGATTGCTTACATTTGAATTTGCATATACTTAGAGCAAGTAATTTATTTTTATAGATTCTTTTTTATTAAAACGAGGCACGTGGGGGCCGTCAGGAATGAAGAATCGCCGGATTCTGCCTCTCCGTGCCACAACGGAAAGAGTTTCCTCGTAGGTGCCCACGCCACCTGTGCTGATGGCGTGTGACCTGTAGCTGCCGCTTAACGTTCCTGCCTCTCCCGGCGTCTCCTCTCAAACGTGTCGCAGTGTTTTCCGACGCCACAGGAAGGTTTAAAAAAAAATCTGAGCTAATCGTTTCAGTCAAAGTTCGTCACATTCCTCCTCGTCTCGCTGTTTTCCTCTCTTGTAAATACTCACAATGACACAAGAGTACAGAGGAACACACACTGAGGTACACAGACGTACACTCCCACACACACACGCACACACACACACACACAGGAGCGGTGTAGCACTTTCAGGGCAGATAAGAGTGATTCATAAACAGATGAACCCAAAGCAGATGTGTTATCACGGTGGCGCTGCGCACAAAGTACTGCAAGGCCACACCGGCTCTCACGGGGCCTTCAAACACACACACACACACACACACACACACACACACTTGAAGCCAGGTTCCGACATTAAACAGTCAGACCTGATAACAGAAGGCTGCGACTATCAATTTGACGCCTCCTCCTCCGTCCACCTCAACGTTCAACCTGATACGAGGCCATGTCAGCAGATTCCACCACCTGAGTGTGTGTTGCCGTGTTTGTTAGTGCGTCTCTCTGTGTGCGGGTGTGTTTCTTTACATGTGTGAAAGTGTGCGCTCCTATTTATAAAAATGTTTCGCATGCCTCTTCGTCATGTGTGTGTGTCTATTTCTATGAATGCATGTTGCTGCTGCGTCCTACATGTGTGTGTGTGTGTGTGTGTGTGTGGAGGTCGGGGCGTGGACTTATGGCATTGAGCCACGGTGTCCCTTAGAGACTGGGCAGGAGGAGGAGGAGGAGTGGAAACAAGAGAGAGAAAGAAGGAGAGACTCTGGGCCGTAGAGAAAGAGGAACGATTTAGATAACAGTCTCTGCTTTTGGCACACACACACACACACACACACTCGCTGCTATCGGAAACACATTATTATTGAAGAGAGCTGACCACAGGAGAACCCTGGCAAGCACCCTGAGATAGGCTCTTGTATTTTTCTCCCTCCCCAGGGAAGAATTCATGAATTAAATGCTTCTATTAAAGGTAACCCTTCCCTCCTCCCACAAGGACACTAACCAGAGGAGAGGCAGTCCTCCTCCTCCTAGTGACGATTTTCACTCTCGATGGAGCTCGTGATGATTTTTTAGGATTCATTGATGAATCATTTAGTCTATAAAATGACCTTAAATTGATCAAGAGTTAAAACGGCCAATGATCACATTTAAGAAGCTGTTTAAAACCTGATTATTTATATATAACAATCACTTTTGTTGTTGATTATTTGCTGTTGATCAGCTGACCGATTGTTAAATTATTAAATGGAATTACTGACATTTTGATTTTGTAGTAATTCCATATTATATGTTATTGAACTAAAAATCAAAACAATGGCGAACGGAACTTTAGAAACTAAAATTGCTTTATTTTCACCATTCTTCCTATTTAAAAAAAAACAATTTAAATTCCCAGCATCTCATTTTGCGGCGTATTGCTGGTGATATTAATATATGTGTGTTTATGGTGTTCAGCTGCAAACACACATGTAAACACATCCCTTTATTATGATCTGCTGTATGAGCTGTGTTTTCTACTTTATATTATTAACGTGCAGGTGCCTCTCCTGCTGCTTCTCCTTCTTTACAATTTACATGTACACACACACACACACACACAAAGCCCTGCAAATTTCAAATAGTTTAAAGTACTCGCTGCGTTCATTCAGCTTGGAGCATAAAAAGGGCCTTTATAGTGGAGGGGAAATTAGCGCTGGTCTCTCTTATGCGAGTGAGAAGCACCGCTTTGCCTGCGACGACTCCAAAACTGGAAGCAGTTCACCCAGCAAACGTTTTCTTTTTTCCCCCTTAGTGTGTGTGTGTGTGTGTGTGTGTTTGGTTAGTTACAGTAATTACGGCCCAATAACTGACAGCCAAAACCAGGCAGGAGAAAGTAGAAGGGGGCTGTTTTTCCTCAGCCGCGCGCAGCCTCGCTGCCGAACATCTGCTGAGAGATTTGCATATTAATTAACCCATATTAACTCTAATTATTCTGGGAAATTATCAAATAAATTAAATTTTCTAATTTTAACCGCCCCCCCCCCCCCCCCCTTCGCCCTCTTCCCGTTGCTTGACGTGTGTCAGGGTAACGTCAGGAGAAGCTCACCTGAACCGGAATAAAATATATATATATAATCTCTAACCCCCACTCCACACACTCGGTTCCTCCCCCCTGCCTCCCCCTTCCCTACCAACATCTCCCTCCTCTGTTCTTCTTCTCTGAATTCTCCCTCCCACTCTCCTGGCCTGGGAGTCCTGAGGGCAGCCAGGGGAAGCTTTTGTGTGTCTTTTTTATTCTTCTTCTTTGGCTTGTGTGACGAGGAGGAGGCGGCGGCGGGGGAGGGAGGGAGGGGGGGGGGGGGGAGGTTTACTTCGAACATTTGTTGGAGGCAGGAACATGTGTGAACTGGGGGAGGAGGGGTGGGAGGGGGGGGGGCACAGATGGTGAATCCATGCAGGACCCGGCAAAGGTGGGACCTCTGAGCTGTTGAGCAAACCTCGAAGCTTTCCCTGCCTCCCTCTCTCCCTCCCTGCCTCCCTCTCTCCCTCCCCAGCCTGTTGCTCGGGCCTCCTCGGCAAATAAATGGGACTTTAATTGAATTAGAGTCAGCGCTGCTGCGAGGGTCTCCTCTCGGACAAAGCCCGGCAGCCATTTGACGGATGCGCGGCGACGTGCTGGAAGTTTCCCCCATCGACGCAAAACACGTCAAACGAGAGAGAAAATCATTTAGGTGATTTAAAGAGAGACGTTTGTAACGGTCTAAAATGTGAGTCTGAGTGTCAGATGGTCAACAAAAGAATTTAGTTTCACCACTTAAATGCTTTTGGTTGTAATTGTTGAATTAGCTGTTTGTTTACCGGTCGATGCAGCTCGAAGGACTCTGGATTTAAAGGTTCAGACTCCTTTTGTGTCCGGTTCCTCTCTGACATGAGGATGTTCCGTTTGGCTTTAAACCAGTCGGGTTGTGATTTACCGTCCGCTGTTCGCTTGTTGGTTTTGGTTCTCACCGTGTTGATGCGAGCAGAGACTCAGGTCACTGCTAAACTTTGCTCTTAATTTAAAAGGTTAGAATCGTAAAAACGGTTTTGTCCTCGACAACTCATATCAGTCAAACACTTCACTTTTCAGCGACACCCCTCCCCCTCTCTGTAGACACACACACACACTGCCCAGACAGACACACACACACACACACACTCCCAGGTTGCGTTTACACTTCACTGAGTTTTCACCATTCATCGTCTCTCCCCTCCCCTCGCTGGCCCTCACCCCTCACTCTCTCTCTCTGTCTCTTTTCAGGGCTTTTGTTTGCCCTCTGCCACCGTCCTTTCACCGACTTGGCCCTGATTTGCCCCTTGTGCTCGATCGCACCATTATACTGAGACAAGATAGCACAAAATATCCAAACATGTCTGCTATTCTTTTGTGTGCCGTGACGTGGGTTTGAGTCCAGTCCTGGACGGCGGCGTTTGAAGAGAAATCATTTTAAAACATAGAAGACGTGTAGTCTTTAAAACAGTTCTTTAATGTTCACTGTCAGCCTTTAAAATCAAGTCAATTCAGGGAATTAAAATGTCAGATTTCTTTTCATTATTCTGAATTTTAATGTCAAAGATGAACAAGCTACCAATATATTTAGAATATATATATTTTAGCTTGTCATGTAATGTAAAGGTTCTACTTCTTGATGTTTTCTGTCAGCTTTTCTTTGTTTTAGAAGCAAATGCAATAATATATGAAGAAATAGGACATTTGAATAAAGATGGTTCCAAAATGAAAAGGCAAAAAGAACGAGTTAACTTCTTAGTGAAGTGTTTAAACTGTTGCAGACAGGAACAATGGCAGACAAAAGGTCATCATGAGAATCCTCTACTGCTGGCTGTAGCCACAAGGCAGCGACCTCGCTTCCACCTTAATGCCCTCCCACACACACACACACACACTGACTAACAGAGCACTACTGCTTCCCCATCTCCCTCGCAGCCATCCAGGTGATCCGCCCGGCTCACATTCATGAGACAGGGAGCGAGCGTGAGCAGTTATCGTCCAATAGGGAGAATGTCCCGGCTCATTATCGGCGTAGGAGGCCGAGCGTGTCACCTGGAGCTAAGCCCCGACACTCGACTAAAAAAGTCAGCCGGGGTTAGCGTGAGAGCGCGAAACGTGGGTGTTAGTCACTCTCCCTGCAGCGATCACCTCCACCGCCGGCCTGCCGAACAGAGAGAGCTCTCTAGACTCCAGCAGGAAGGGCTTTTAGTGCAGCCTCCTCTGGGCTCTGGACCAGGGCTTTGGGATCGTTAAATAAATGTGATTATACCTGTTAGCTTTGTCAAATGGGTTTCCTCTGCAGAGCGCAGGTGCAACACCTCTGAGCCTGGCTTACACGGCTACAGAAAGGGAAGGTTTTTCAGTCTAAATATGTGTCTCTCAGATACCTGGACATTTAGTGTTATAATGGTGCATTACTGAATATCTGGGTTATTAAGCCCTTGTTTTTTATGGGGTCAAACATCAAAGGCACAGGTTGGCGGCCGCGTGTTCCACCGAGTGTCTTTGAATGCAGCATGTGGTCAGACAACGGGTGTCAGACGCGCACACAGAGTGAGTTATCTCCGGGTGTAGCAGGAGTCGAGTTGACTCCGACATTAAAGGACTTATTTTTATCCATTCGCCGACTGTCAAACCTGACGCTTTGTAAATACGATCATTTTAGACCTCGGAGTTTGCTTCCCGGCACTGAATTCAGTCCGCTGACTTCTCAGCGTATGCAGACTAAGAGTGCGTTGCCTTTGCTATTGTTTTGTGTTTCTTCTTTATTTGCTTTCATCAGAGAAATGATGAGATTTTAATCAGACTCTCTCCTGCTCTCTGGGTCTCTCTCAGGCTGTCACTGCTGACGCTTGCAGCCATCCTAATCAATATACAATATTCCTCTCCTCTCTGCACTTTTGTTGTGAGTGACAGAATAATGCCAGGCCCGTGAAAGGGTTATGTCAGATAGTTTAAAACCTGATATTAAACAAGAATTGCGCTGTTAACGTGTGTCATTTTAATTATCTGCAAATCTCAAGTCAAACAGTCTCCTTTTATTTACCTTAAACGGAGGGAGAAATAAAAAAACGGAGAAGCGAGTAGAAAGCGACGTGAAACAGGTAGTGAGAGTTTGTAAAACGTCAGCCGTGATTGCTTTTGTTGAGGATGACACTTAAGGTAAGAAAAGGAGAGAAGGAGAGGAGTAAACATTATCTTTTCTTTGTCTTTCTCTCTCCTCAGCAACACAAAAGGCTGATTAGGAGCGAGGTTCGTGGGGGGGGAGGGAGGGGAGGGAGGGGAGGGGGGGGCGAAATAACTGCCTGCGAAATATTAGTAGGTTAGAATTACTTTGTTGCGTGACACAATACCAATAGATGCTTCATGCTCGGAGAGGGAGAGGCTCTTGTCAGCGGTGGCACCTAAACAATGGCGGCTTTCTTGACGTTAATACTACGCGTTTGACTTGACGAGCACCCCACTGTCATTTTGCCTTCTTGGAGGTATACGTTGAATTGCGGAGGAGACAGCTGACGTTCGGAGAAGATTGCATCTACTGTAGCTCTCAGAGACAGTTCAAACGCCCCCCCGTGCTTAAATTTGTTCAGAAAAGTTGAGAACGAGACGTCACGGGAGACAGAAATAAAATGAAAGCTCCACTTTGCTTCTCCAGGATTTACTTTTGGAGACCTAAATTCTCAGTCGTGCCCTGAAAAGTTTAGTGCGCAGAAGGTCCACAATGCTGCATTCCCTCATTCCCTACGTGGGAGTATTGAAGTCAGGACGGTGTGCGTTGCTGCGGTGGATGTGTTGCTAAACAAAAAGAAGCTCCCTCGCTCCTTTTATTGGGGAAGAATGGGCCCTTTAAAACCTGTCCAGCCTTAGATAATTTCATTCAGCCAGCCCCTGCTCCGCCGTCATTGAATCTGCATCCAGAGATCAGGTTCACAGCGACGGGTTGATAGCTTCCCAAGCCTCTTGGCCTTTTGTTCTACCGGCCCCGCGCGGCCGCCCCCCTCCTCTGGAAGGTTTTTTTTTTTGGGGGGGGGGGGGGGGGGACACAGAGCTGATGGGACATTGCTGAGAAAAGTTCGAAACCTCAGAGGTGACGGGCCTTAAATTCCCAAATGACATTTTGTTGTTTTGACGAGATGAATTCCCACGTTTGTTTCAGCCGTCGAGACGTTGAGTTAAAACAGGTGAAGGCTTTTTATTCTTTCGAAATAAATGCCTTTAACTTTTCAAATGAAGGCACAAAATCAATTGTGCCAAGGTAGATGTGGACCACCCAGGAGCTCCGAACGTCTCTCTCCTCTCCTGGGTCTCCAGCCTCGGTTGCCTTTTTTGTCATCTCCAAGGAGCATTACTGAGTCTGAACTTGCCTAAACCCTTGTGATCACACCTCTTGAAAAGGTTTTGTTTCTTCTGTCGATTGGTATTCGAGGCAGGTCACCGCACTCCCACCCTCTCCCTCCTCCCCCTCCCCTCCTGCCCGCCTGCCCGCCACCCTCCTCCCCCCCTGCCTCCCCTCCCACATTTGAAAGGCCTGTTTTCATTTTAATTTGCACCTGTTGTGCAGTTGTTCGCTGAAGGCAAGTGCAGACCAGTCAATCGTAGGGAGACGTGTTAGGAGGAGATGTGGGGAGGCTTATCTTTTCATATGTATAATGTCTCCAGAAATGTCATGCATGAACTTCATCTGTTGGCGCTCTTGATTCTGGGAGAGTTCAAGAGGCACGGACACTTTCAGGCCTCGGTAGGCAAAATATGGCACATAAAAATGCTGTAATTAAGCTTGTGCATTACACAATGTGAGGCGTTTTACATATTATGCACTGTTTATGCTCACGTTTAACACGACATCTCAAAGCCATTAGTTATAAATCTGTTGATTTTCACCAAAGAGCCTTTTTTTATTGCTCAGAAACATAAATTCAACTAAAGCACATTAAAAAAGGCCTCCACCTCTTCACTGTGGTGGCTCCGAGTCTGGGTCCTCCCATCGATTGGCTCGCACCGCAGAACATTCTTGCACAAGCTGCCAATGAGGTGTGTCCCCATGTGATGCCACGCTTCTGGCTCGCCCGGCGCTCCATCTGCACTCCTCCAATGAGTCCTCTGACGTCCTCTGACGTCCTCTTCCGCCACGATTTACGCTGCGGCGAGCATGCGCTGAGAACCTGCCGACGTTGGTGACTAATTTGCACGCGAGCCACCTTTGATTGAGTTCACAGCCCTTATTTACAGGCCGTCTATTTTAAGAAAAGCAGGCATATGTCTGGGACCTGGGTGTTGTGGGAGCGGGCGGGCCCTGTGGATGCTCCTCTGGAGTTTTAAGTGTGTGTGTGTGTGTGTGTCAGCCTGTACCTCCTTGAATGTGTGCACTCAATAGGCCTCAAGGTTCTGTCATATTTTCATATGTTGGGAAACATTTATATTTATGTTCATGGTTCACCGGCGATGCAAATGTGAAGACATCCGAGAGGGGTACATGTGATGAATAATCTAAACGACTATAGGTTAAGCTTTTTGCATGCATTGCAACGACATTAGTAATACAGCGTGAGCTATGCGGAGCATCTGAAACGTGACGGGTATGCTCCGGAGCAGAGCCGTCCTGAAAGGTGCAGCTCGTTGGCATCCGCGGCATGTGAGCAGGACTGAAAATTAGTGGCTATTTTGGCTCGCATCTCCTCGACAGCTGTCTGCCCACCGCTGTGGTTCAGTCACAGATTCCAGTCGCGGATGCTGTAATTAGGGTGTAACCCAAAAAAAAAGAAAGAAGTGCCTACGCCTTGGACCGAGCAGTGATGTGGGGTGACCTTTTTAATCTGGGAATAAACCTCAATTTCCAAAACAAGTCTAAATCCTTTTTCCGATTCCTCTGTCATTTATGTTTAGAGTTTAATCACTCAGCTGACACTCTAAACTGGTGCACGCCCACATTCCTCAATCAATAACATTACAAGCTGCCAGTAATGACCAGCGCGTTTAGAAATATGAAAAATGTGAAAGCTAACCGTATCAGATCACAGGGATTATCGCTGCAGTAAAACACCCGGTTATTTCTCTGCTGTCCTTTCCTAAAACTCCGTACTGAGCTTCCTTTGTCTCTCTTTCTGTAACAGCTCTGAACTACGAGAATGTGGTGGAGACGGGCTCAGAGACGGAGGAGGAGGACAAGCTGCCGGTGTCCGAGGAAGACGCCCTGATCAACGGCACGGGCAGCCCGGCCAGCCTCACCAACCCGGAGGCCTCGCCGCGCGCCGAGAGCCACGGCCTGCTGACCAAGGAGGAAGAGGAGGACGAGATGAGGGACAGCGGCGTGGAGCACATCTGGCCCGACAACGACATGCTGAGTGCCTCCGTCGACGGTACTGGTGAGTGTCTCGAGTCAGATGCTGCAGACAAGAACACCATTTGATCCAAAACGTGATGTCTGAGAAACACGACCTGCAGATTTAAGGGTGACGATATTCTCAACGAATCATTTTTCTTTTGTTCTGTCTGCTCTACCACATGTGTGGGGTTCAGGTGAGCCGTCAATCACAAAAGCTACCACTAAGCTGATTCTCAGATACTTTATTGCAAATGTGTGCACATCCTGCCACTCGTGGTGTCGTCTTATGCCGTAAACCCCCCCCATCTGGTGCCCGAGTAGACTCAAACAAACCCCACGGAGCGCTGTGCAAACGCTGCTTGAGCCGGGTCTGACGGCGAAGCCCCCGCGATGCTCCCTCAGACAGACAGACACGATAAACAGTTTCTCTGTGAGCGACAGGGACCATTTGGTTCATGCTTAGAGAAAAGTCCTGCTCTGAGCCAGACAACAAAAAATATTTGCACTAATGTAGAACCTCACAAAAAAAAAAATGCAAAAGCCCGTGAGCTGCAGAAAATGAAAAGCACCAGGAGTTGAGAATGTGGTCGATATGATTCAATGTTTCAGTCTGCAGGAGATGCAAGACATGTGAGGCTACTTTTACTCACAGTGTATCAGTGTTTATGGTGTTACAGCAGTGACTGATGCCTGTAATGCCTCCTCCCTAACAAGCTGCTTAATCCCAGGCAGGTGATGCCTCCTCAAACCTGACTGACTTATCGTCTTTTGTTGAGCAACTCAGATTGCGGGGGCCCCAGTCACGGATGCTTGAAAGATAAATACTTTTAATTAGGGGGCAGGGTATAATCATTAAAGGAAGCCAGACTGCTGCAAAAAGTCATTAACAATCTTAAATGAAATTTTTATTTTTATGATAGCCATTTACATGTATAATAAGAGTCAATGATTCTTGGAAGCATGTGACAGGAACAGAGTATGGCGAGAAGTCATGTAAGACAGCCAATTTAAATGAGCTGGGCCTCGCTATTCATTTCTGCTAATGAACTAGCTGTGCACGCTGCCGAAAAACGGGGGAACATTCAGCAGTCTTAAATTTTAATACGGGGGAAAATTACACATTTATTAGGGATGAAGAAAAAACTTAGTGGGTATCAACATTCGCTTCTCCTAAATAGCGGTTCACATTGGCTCCTTAAAGGGAGGAAGAAAAGACAGTTTGGTAAATAAATCAAGATAAAGGATAAACAAGCTGTCGTTGCATACGGTAATTGTTTATTTGATAAAGACCCGCGGTGCCATAATGTCTGTAATTCAACTATGTTGCAATTCCCAGATAATATGCTTCTTGTGTGATAAAGTGTCTGACATATTCCGGAGAGCAAGTCAAGTTCATTAGAGCGTTTGGGAGTCTCTTTCCCAATCTTGCGGGTGCTGTGTTTCCCAGCCTGTTTTTTCTTCCTCGGTGCCTAAGTGTCTGCAGTGATACCTCAGCACATAACTTAGGCCTGAGATAAGTTAGCACCCCCCCCCCCCCCCCCACCTCCTTCCTACTCGGACTGATTTGGTCGTCACTCCCCTATCAAGAGTTTTTACGTCTTGGAAGTGTGAGTGGATTTCCTCAGAAGTTTTGAAATTGCAGTAAAAGCCCCACAGAAGTGTGGACAAACGCAACCGGGCCCTCCACGGACGAGTTTCACGTCTTTAAACGCGTCTCAAGCGACAGAGCAACTCAGCCGAGATGATCTTCTGAGACATAACTATTACATTTAAAAGAAAGAAAGAAAGACAGAGTTTATCACCGGAGCCTCTTCTGATTCCAGGGCACAATCAGAGTCTTGTGTCTGGCGTTGTCCTTGACATTCCTTCATCCCACATTGAGGCTGGACGCGATGTGCTGGAAAGCGTGACATCATTATCACTGACAGACATTTTCAAATAAATCACCTGCGTTCTCCCTTCGCCCTTCTTGAACTCCTCTCTCCGGGGCGTCAGAAGGATTTCTGATTCTACATCGCAGCGATCGCAGGCTGGAGAAATGGCTCTTCTTTACAGAGCTATAGAAGCACTTTTGCTCCATCCTCCAGACAAGATATTAGAATAAAAATTAGACATTTCAGCCAAATGTGTCCCTCTGTTTTTGATAAAACAGTGGTTCTTGTTGTCTTTGCACATTTATCAAGTTTTGGAGTTATTCCTTTGCCATTTAAACACCTAGTGCGTCCAGGAGTTTCCCACATCTTTCAGTAAGTGCTGCGTATCAGATGCTTTTCCACCCTGCCAAGAATTAAAAAAAACTCTGTATTCTTTGGCTGCAAAACGCTCAAATCTGAAGGGATGGAACATTGACACAAAATATCTGCTGTTGACAACCTCAGTGTAAAAATATCAGAGACGGCATCAGCTTTCATAAACCTGCTTTAATCAAATCTCTCTCCCCGTCTGAGATTGTGAGGCTATTGTGTGTTCGCACACTAGACGGATTCAGGAGAAGCGAGTCTGAACGCACAAAGGCAGGACTTTAAAGCGACTGCGGTGACCGGCCATAAAAATAGGAATGTTTTCAAAATAAACAGCAACAGAGCTGCTATGAAAATAGGTGGAATTACGGTCTGGCCAAGGTATTCTGGACTCCTCCTGAGTCTCAAACCTCAACATCGCTCCTCAAGGAGGTGTGTACCTTACTGCCTCACGTCCTCTGTGATTTACTACTGACAAAACACACTTTTCCAGCATTCAGGGCAAAATGTTCTCCACCACCCAAAATAGGCACATTTTTGTGGCATAAAGGACTCTTGAAGAAATCAAACCGCTCTCTTTTTCCTCTTTTTTTTTTACTTGTGACATTTTTGAAATCTTGTGAACATTTTTGAAACTTTAAGAGACAAAGCCATGAAGTTGGTCATGTCTTATAGAACGTGTGTGCACAGGAAGCCCTGCAGCAGTCTCCTACAATGACACTTTGACTGCAGCTCAGCACCGGCTTTAAAGCATGTATGTGTGCCAGAGGCCGTAGCGGTGAGGTGTACGTGGTATTAGCCTACCTCCTACTGGAAGCAGCCATCCCTCCCTTCAGACCACAGATAACAAAAGTTCTCCAAGGTAAATAGGGGAGAGTGGAGGGCCAGTAAATCCCACTGGTCATCCCCTTGCGTCAGACCAAAAGTATGCAGCCAAATGTGATTACCCAAAGCAAACACGGTGCCTACGAGGACACGGAAATGTGAGGGAGTTTTGACCGTGTTCAGGAGTTTTTTCATGCACGCTGATATCTGATACCAGAGGGTATATTTTTAATCTGTGGTGGAGGTTTTGTTTTTTATCTGTTTTGTTTTGTCATAGTTTAATTTATGCTGTTTGAAACCCATTCATTTTCTCATACTGCAACTGTGGTTTGGATGCTGTTTGGCAGACGTGCAATCAAATGTACCAAAAAAAAAAAAAAAAAAAAGAGAAGAAGGGAAAGAAAATTCCTAGCAAGGGGAAAGTTAAACTAGGACATACCCCTCCAGAAGAGTCTGTCATTATTCTATGAAGCCATTGACAGGGGTATTTATCATTTCACCGCAGAAGCCAAATCTTTAATTTCAAGAAAACCCGGAATTGCAAGGCTTAGAATGCATTCCACAACTATTAAACCCATTGTGTTCAACTAAAAATAAAAAAAGTGTTTTGCTTCTGGCCTTTGTGTAGCAGGATAACATTATTATAAACAATACACCCACCACCTTTCCTGTAATATCTCAGCCAGGTTTCTGTAATGTAGGCGCTCATCTTGGTTTAATAGCTACGGGAGAGTCGGATACATCAGATCCTGCTGTGGACTGTAGGAAAAAAAAACAGAAATCTTCACAATGCAACACTTGTAACGTCCTTGCAGCAGCAGCAGAGCAAGAACAGATGCGCGTTGAGGAACACAATGCAGGTTTTTTGTTCCCCTTTTCTTTTCTTTTTTTCTTTTTAAACACAAAGCCCCCATGTTCTCGGAAGCACCTTGATTTAATTTTTACCGACGAGGCAGGAAGGAGGGACCAGGGACTTCTTAAGCTGATTGTCCAGTCAGTGTCCTCCTGTCGACCGTGGAGGGATGGATTTGTCAGAAGAGGGTTTTGTTTATGAGCCTGTCAATCCACCGTTTATTTACTGCCACGTCCTCACCTGTGCCAGGACGCTATGCGCCCGCCTGCACAGCCCGGGTGCCATTATCCTGATTGGCAGTGAGAACATGCTCTGTTTAAACCAATGCTCCTGGAGGGTCGGTCAGGCAAACGTTTCACAGAACCAGGGTTCCTCTGGGAGGCAGAAATATCCCGATTGGTTCATGGGTGGAACCAAAAAGCCAGAGGATTCTAAGTATTGATTAGACGTCTGGATTGGTGGTTCTCAACCTGTATCCCATTTCATCGGGCTTCAGTCTAACATACTTTTACCAGAGAACATTCATTCTTTGTCTCCACCCACCTGAGGTTTACCCCAACCAATGAGGTTTATTTCTGCCCTCCGAAGCAGCTCTGCCCCTGGAGAAATGTTTGTGCAACTAAAACTCTTAATTTGTGGTTCAGGGTTGTATTCCGTTCAGTCGGTAGCGAGGCACAAACTCTCCGCTAGCGCTGTGGCAAATCAAAAGAATGTGTGCGCTCGCAATACTCCCTGGCTGCTTCGGAGAAAAAGCATCCACCAAATGACATATGATAAAAAACAAGCGTGATCCTGCATGCGGAGGATTGCAGCGGCGTCACAGCCAGGGAGTAATAAGCTCAGCCTGCGTGTTGGCTGGAGCTCTATGATTGCTCAGGTGGATGTGCTCCGTGTTGTATTTAATCGCTCTGTTTGGCGATTGAAGCTTTCTTCGCCTCCCCCACCGCTTGTTGTCATGTTAAAGGTAAATAAGTCACTGCCTGGCCCAGACGATAGCATTCATTAAGCATGCTGAACAAAGCCGTGGCGCGCCGCGATGCACAGCGGTGCCTTTATTGCTTTCTCTATACCTTCTTCTTAAAGGCCTCATTGTCTGCATTTGTTGGTTTGCATGGTGCACCGAGGTACTCACCCCTCCCCCTCTCTCTCTCCCCCCCACACCCCCTTTTGTCTTCTTCTCTGTTTCCGTGCAGATGAAATAAAAGATGATTTTGACACCCTGGGGCCTGATGCCACCTTGCAGGCAGTTGGAAACGGTACAGGTGAGTTGACTGCACATGTGCCCTGTTCTCTTGCAGTGAACTTTCTGTTCCTTGCGACACGCTTTCAATCAGTCTGTCCCAATCTTTTTGACCCGTGACCCCTTAAAAACTAAGCAACCTCTACTTGCAACATCTCGTCACGGGTTGCTTAAGTTCACAGTTTCTTTCAGAACCTTAAGGGGTTTCTAGCACAAAGGTCACACGGATGATAAAAAGCTTAAACGTGTCTCCCTCCCTTCAAAACATTCCAGCCGGGTATATTTAAAAACTTTACGTCCAGATTTATGGTTATTTAAGGGGGAAACAACCTCAGATTCGTGAGCTCAGTGAGCCTCAGTGTGTGTTTGTGTCCCGTTGCCGACTCCTGGTGGAACCGAACCCTACCTGCCATTTTTCATTAAGCCACCGAAGCTGATTTGCAGCCACACACCCCTCCCTTCCATGATATCATCCTGGCCACCCTGACAATTGGCCCCGGACGCTGTTATGGCAAACCAAACTCGCCCCACAGAACGCCACGCAGCCCTGCCTCAAAGCCCTCCCTTCAGCTTTAATTACGATTACTTTTTCTTCTTCACTTCTCTCTCTCTTTTCTGACAATTCAAGCACAGCAAATGTTTTCCATTTTCGCTGCTTAAAAAGAGTTTTGGAAACAATACCGTGGCACGGCTGCTCGCCGCCACTCGATCACATGTGATTTCATTTAAAGACATGAGCAGTTTGATCACGTCCTGGTGCCAAAGCACACTTTGATCCAGGTGATTTCCTCCTTCACTGGGAGAACAGATGGTTGTTTCTTCTTAAAGAAACATTTTACATTTATACCTTTTCTGAAGCCTGGAAGTTGCATTGGTAGAAACCCTGAATAAAATGTATTTACCCTAATGGTTTTTATGTTTATGTCATCAGTCAATCTGAAATAACAGCTTAAAGACACTCTCACAATTAGCTTCAGAAGCTGCAGTCATCTAATGAGAACGCTGTATATCATGCGATCACAGTTATCAAAAGCAATCCATTGGCATCCGATGACATTTCGGTGCCATTTTTGACAACCAAATATCTACTACCTTGACCTTTCGCAAATTGGACCGCAAAGTCATCACGGCCGAACAAATCGCTCTTTAAACCTCACCTTGGCTCGCAGACTAAAAGCCTAATTAACAGGGGATGAAGTCTGATGAGACGTCACTCGCTTTTTTGGTTCGATACAGCCAAACAGCCTCCAGAATTTCTCCAGGTTGTAAACAGTGTGTGTGTGTTTGTGTGTGTGTGTGTGTGTGTGTTTTGAAAGTCAGCCATCCCCTTGACTAATGAAGGCTGCTGATTTCTTTTAGCTCCGGTTTGTTTTTTGGAGGCAGCTATCTCCACACTGCAGCTTAAGAGTTTCCCTGAAGAGAAGGGACTGGGAAATAATTGTAGAAAACGCATTGTGTGGCCTCAGCACTTTGGCTGGCTTAAGATACATTCTGCTCAGCTACGGCAAAGCATGTCTCTCTCTTTTCCCCTCTTCTCTCTCTTTTTTTTTGCGCCGGTTTGTGGTTTGGCCCCGGTAATCTGTTCAACACAGAATCAACAAAAGCCACAGTCTCTTGATTGACCTTATATGTGAAAGTCGATACAAAGAGACGTGGCTCTGTTGCTGATTAAGCCCGGCTTGTGTATGCATGTATATGTATATATACAGTATGTGTGTGTGTGTGTTTCCTTTTTTATTTTACAGCCCTAAACTCTAAATCTGATTTAATGTCATGAGTAAATTTGGTCAGTGAAGTTTTTTGACACGTCGCTCCTCAGCAGCTCATGGTAGCTCGTTCATCTCTGACTTTTGTCCGGATTAAGTTACAATTCTTATTTTAGCCGGCATGGCGTGACAAGCAAACCCAGTAATTTAGATGTATTCTCCCCAAAGCACGGCTGTAATGTTTTAGGGTGGCGGTCCTCATCGCATTTCCACCAAGATGTTCCCAATATCCCTCTGTAAGACATTTCTCAGGGGAAGAAATGAATCCGATTTATTCCTCGCCCGTTCTGTCTCTGTTGTTCTCCTCCTTCACCGACTCTCTTCCTCTCTTCCTTCAGTCAAGAGCGTCGATTGCACTTCAGAGTTCGAGGACTTCTTCGCCAAGCGGAAGCTGGACGACGGCGACAGCCACGTGGTGAGCATCGCGGAGTACCTGCAGCGGGGCGACACCGCCATCATCTACCCAGAAGCCCCGGAGGAGCTGTCCCGCCTGGGCACGCCGGAGGCCACCGGTCCAGAGGAGAACGGTAAGAATCCCATCAGGGGCTGTGGGAGGGGTCTGCTGGTCCAACTCCTCAGAGGCACCAAGTCAGGGAAGGAGTGTTGAGTCCGTATCTAAAGTTAGCTCATGGTGGCTAACATTAGTGATTGTAATTTAAAGTTACAGTCTAGCTTTCAAATATTTTAAAAAACATAGTTTTTTGCACCATATTGACTATTTTAAAAGATCCTTTTCACAATTCCTTTAATATTTAATTCATTGATATTCACTGTGGCCTCCTCCTCGTAGCATAAAAGCTCCCTTGTACCAGCAAAGGTTAAGAAAGAAAGAAAGAAAGGGAGTCTGGTCAGAGCAGCAGCTCTTCCCGCTGACACAACCGGGCAGCTGTTGGTCCCACAGATTCACCGGATGCCTTGGTGTTTACCTACCGTCTTAAGCAACAGCTGGGCAGGGGCTTGAAATCAGATAGCGCACCTCTGAAGCGGCCCGGAGGGAGGGAGGGGGGGGGGGGGGGGGGGGGGGGGGTTGAATTGGAATGAGCTCATGATTCATGTTGCAGACGTGATGAACGTGTTCGGTGGGAACGGCGTTAGAAAGTGGAGGGCTGTTTAAAGCAGTTATTAGGCATCTGTGTGTCAGTCCACATGTGGTGCCGTACATGTATCTGTGTGTTTGTGTACTGACTGTGTCATGTGTTTGTTACTATGTCAAAGAAAGTGAGACGGAGTGCTGTGTGTGTGTGTGTGTGTGTGTGTGTGTGTGTGTGTGTGTGAGGGTGGGGAGGAGGTCGTAGTGCAGCGGATGCCAGCCTGACACTGGGGCTCTCATGTGGAGCAGATTGCAGAGATAACTCCCATACCACTCTGGGCAGCCCGCCCGTTAGCTGCCATTGATTCGCTGACCTTTTGGCCCGCTTTCCCTTCCCTTTCCTCCTCCCTCCCCCCTCCCTCCTCCCTCCCTCCTCCCGCTGTCTCCTGTGCAGACCTGCCACCTGGAACGCCAGATGCCTTCGCCCAACTGTTGACCTGCCCCTACTGCGACCGGGGCTACAAGCGTTTGACATCGCTGAAGGAGCACATCAAGTACCGCCATGAGAAGAACGAGGAGAACTTCGCCTGCCCCCTGTGCAACTACACGTTTGCTTACCGCACTCAGCTTGAGCGGCATATGGCCACACACAAGCCCGCAAGGGACCAGGTTAGGAGGATTTCCATTTTGTTCTTCTTCATCCTTCACTTCTCTCTCTGTTTATTCTCCTCCTCCTCCTCCCTGTCCCATTTCTAATGTGCTCTGATCCCTCAGAGAAGACAGATCATTTTTTTCTGATTGGCAATCATTATTAATTTTTCATGGCATTTTGAAGATGCAGATCCTTTAATGGTAATAACTTTAATTGAGGCCCTAAATGGGTTTTTGATGGCCCTCCCTGATATAATTTTCCAGTCTCGTGTTCACGATCGAATGATTGTGTGAATTTCCAATTTGGAAATTTTTATCAGCTCCTTAACTTCACTTCACTCCTGGCCTTTAATGTTCTTCTGGTGCAGCCTGCAGTAGTGCTCCATCAAACCCCGCCCCTCCCCCCACTTCTAATTTCATGCACTGCATAAACATCTGTGTATACTTGAATTTTCTGGAGCGATTTATATCCTATATGTCTGAAATATAATGTGAATCTGCTGGCAGTTAGCATGAATCACCTTAAAGTCCTGTGAGGTGAAAACACATCCAGCAGTCACGGGTGTTTAACTCGCTTGTCAGCTTTAAGTTGAAGATGGGGGGGGCGAGATAGATTGTGGCAAAAAAAAAAAATTGCACGCTTACAGAGTTTTCGCACATTGGGGGATAATTATAACTTCTCAGTGAACTAAAATTGAGCAGTAAATTTGAGAGGAGATGTTTATAAGTGAGGAATTTGTTTTAAAAAATGCAACGGATGTAAGTTAATCTTTTAAATGTAAGGGCTCTGTTTAGTACATTTTTCATTTAAAACCTCCAGGAAAAAGGTACAAAAAAGGAGAGAAATACTCTTCTTTGATGTCTTATTTTGACTTCGTCCTGTGAAAAGCCTCGTAATGTAAAGTAGATCAGCCGATCACACGTGACATCACGTACGCCGACGCTGCTCCGTGTTCAGTCGCAGGTCGTGGGTGTTGTGTTGTGCTCTCTGAAGCGAGAATGACAGGCTCAGACTGTGGCTGATTTGATCAGATGTCAGCAGCCAGCACTTTCACCTGATCTACCAGCTGGGATGTAAACGTGAGCAGATGGGCCGGCCGAGTGAGCCGCCGTCCCCGATCCTCGTATTACAATGCTGTTGCTGCTCCCCTCCAGAGTCAAAGGCCAGAGACGCCTTTTCAAGCACTGCAGGTCCTTCCACAAAGCCGGTTATCTTGATTTGTAAATGAGCTGTGTTGTTTAAGAGTTAATCCTCGAGGCGGTGTTTGATTTGATGTCTTACTCGTTTACTTTTTCTCCTGGACGCAGTTAGATTTTCTGTCTTTAGTCGCTGCTCAAGCTTTTCCTTTTTTATTCGAGACAAAACAACAAAGGTGATGTCACTTCCTCTTGTTTAGGAGACACGTGTAATCATGAGAAAATGTACATTTGGCAATTAGGAACTCAGGAGCAATCAGATTAACATACAGCATAATGTCCTGATAGGTAAACATGTGCTCTGCTCTTCTGTCTCGTGTGTTTACAAGCCTTAATACTCCTCCTCCTCTTAACCAATTAGCTGAAATATGACTAATTAGAGGTTATACATATGCAAACATCCAGTCGGGTCTCCGCCCACAACCAGCAGTGGTGGCGTTCAACACCGACAACGAGCCACGAGGAGGAGACGGAGCATTTTGCTGGTGCCATTCACAATTAAGAGCGCGGAGCGATTGTGTCTTATTAGCAGTGGTGGCGAGACCAAACTTTACCGGGCAGGGGTCCTCGGGGGGGAAGTAAGGGGATGGTGGTGGAGGTGGAGGAGGAGGCGGGGGCGCGGAGGCACGAAGCAGCTGTTGCTGTTTGTTTATGCAACTCAGCAACATACGAGCGGTGGGGTCCCTCTCCGGCGCTTGGCGGGGCCCCCGACTCTCCCTGCTTGATCTTTGAAGGTTGGGGCTGTTTGAACAATTCCTCCCAGTCCTCCCAGTGTCCTGCGCGCCACCATCTGTCTCCCCAGGAATGTGGGTAGAGTCAGCACACACCCCAGCATTTGTCAAGGCTGAACTGGGAGGAGGGAGCCTCTGCGCCCCCTCCCCCAGCGAGCTCAGAGAATATGTGTCTTTTTTTTAAATGTACTAACCGTTTAACGTCTTCAACTCCCACTTGGATTGAATTGTTTCGTGAGGGAAGAGTCAGGTTTACACACCCTGTGTTGTTGTTGTTGTTGTTGTTGTCGCCGGGTATTATACTTAGATTTTTTTTTTTTGTTGCCTTTCAGAGAACGGGCCTCGTTTGAATTGCAAATTTGATGGATTGCAACGGAGGTTTACCTTTGAACAGAGAATCAAGGCCGGGCCTATGTGCTCTGTTCTGTATCCTAACATTATTAAAGAGGCATTTAAAAAAAAGAGCCAATTACAGTACGGCATTAGAGAGTTGTGAAGGAGTACAGAGTGTTATTCAGATGGTGTGAATACAGGTATGCGGGGTGAGAGAGCTCACAGAGGATTGCGAATACCTTTCACACTGATTAGGCTCAAATTAATGAAAAGTAGATCCGATCGGCGCCTCTAATGAAGGGGAAACGCTCTAAAAAGACTCCTTTTCATTTATTCTATCTTCTGGGCTGCCAAATTCTAAAGGCATGGCCTCCTTTGGCTGAGGAGCCAGGAAATTAAAAGGTATGTGATTCTCTGTGTTATCACCGCCGCTGCCTGTAGTCGCTCAACGGAGGTGGGAGTAGAAAGCCAAGATGCTCCGCTGGCGAATGGAGCCGTTTGGCTTGTTACTTGTTGTCAAGCCAACCGGTTGTGATTATTTACTGCATTTCCTAAACACCAATCTCTCTCTCTCTCTCTCTCTCTCTCTCTAACAGCACCAACTGCTCAACCAAGCGGCCGGCAACCGCAAGTTCAAATGCACCGAGTGTGGCAAGGCCTTCAAATACAAGCACCATCTGAAGGAACACCTCCGGATTCACAGCGGTGAGTAGCGCTGCCCTGCTCTTTGAATATTCACACCCATGATTTTAAAAGCACCATCGATCTGCAGAAATCCCTTTTTCGGTTTATTTTGGACCCTCCCTGCTGTTGATGGACACTGAACTCTGCTGTGTTGAGAATCTTTGCTTAGAAATGTGTATATGTGTGTGAAGCATATCAGCTAAATCTTATATTAGTTATTAGTTTATTAGTGAGGGACAATGAGAGCTAAATGAGGCAGATTTAGTATTTTTTGATTGCTTACTTGTCTCTACCAAACTTTTATTTTCTTTAGTAAATGTGAGGCAGTTTATTTGCGCACTGCATGTATATTCATTTATTATATTTCACTTGTTGCCTTTATGTAAAATGTGCCTTTACAAATGAGCAAATTAGATTTACATTGAAAATGTAAATGCCGATTAATGTGCAGATGTTATTCGTATCAGCCATCTTACGATCATTTATTTCTTGTTTCAGGTGAAAAACCGTACGAGTGCCCTAACTGCAAGAAGCGTTTCTCCCACTCAGGCTCCTACAGCTCGCACATCAGCAGCAAAAAGTGCATTGGCCTGATAGCCGTCAATGGCAGGATGCGCAGCAACATGAAGACAGGCTCCTCCCCCACCTCCTCCTCCTCCTCGCCCACCAACACCGCCATCACCCAGCTGCGGCAGAAGCTGGAGAACGGCAAGCCGCTCGGCCTCCCCGACCACAACAACCACCTGAGCATCAAGACGGAGCCGCTCGACTTCAACGACTACAAGCTGATGATGGCGTCTCACGGATGGAACGGTGCTCCCGGACCGTTCATGAACGGAGGCATGGGAGGGAACAGCCCGCTGGGGGTCCACCACAACTCGACGGCCCAGAGCCCCTTGCACTCCCTGGGGTTGGCCGGGCTTGAGTCGCAGCTCCTGTGCTACCCGGGGCCACTGGCGAACAACCTGAGCGAGGTGCAGAAGGTTCTCCAGATCGTGGACAACACCGTGTGCAGGCAGAAGATGGACTGCAAGCCCGAGGAGCTCTCCAGGCTCAAGGCCTACATGAAGGAGCTGGGGTCCCAGGTGGAGGAGCAGAAACAGGCGCTGACATCGTCGGGGGCTCAGCTCGGTCTTCCGCTCGTCAATCACAACGGCGCCACCAAAAGCATCATCGACTACACGTTAGAAAAAGTGAACGAAGCCAAAGCCTGCCTCCAGAGCTTGACGACAGACTCAAAGAGACAGATTAGCAATATCAAACGAGAGAAATCCAACCACATGCTTGAAGGAAATGTGGAGGAGAAGGTGCAGGAAAATCACATGTTTACACCTTATGCTTGCCAATTTTGCAAGGAATCCTTCAGCGGGCCAATACCTTTGCATCAGCACGAACGCTACATGTGTAAAATGAACGAGGAGATCAAAGCCGTGCTGCAGCCCAGTGAGAGTTTGATGCCCAACAAACCAGTGATATTCATGGAGAAGAACAACCACTTATCCTCCTCCATGTTGTCTGAGAAGGTACTCACTGGGCACATCCACCCCTACAGGGACCACATGTCTGTGCTGAAGGCATATTTCGCCATGAACATGGAGCCCAACTCGGAGGAGCTGCTCAAGATCTCCATAGCGGTCGGCCTTCCTCAGGAATTTGTCAAGGAGTGGTTCGAGCAGCGAAAGATGTACCAGTACGGCACTACCAGAACCCCACCACTAGAGAACAGGCACAACATGGATATGGTTATCGGAACAAATAACTACCACATTCAACCAAAAGACTCTATGGCAGCTAGGTCACCTGTGTCTCTAATGAAACCTACTGACCGCATCACCTCCCCCTCCATAGCAGAGCTCCACAACAACGTTAACAACTGTGACAACCCGCTCAGACATTTGAAAAACCACCAGTTCGGCGGCGGCGGCGGCGGCGGCGGCGGCGCCAAACCCGCAGGTGAAAAGTTGGACCACTCCCGCAGCAACACCCCCTCCCCGCTGAATCTGTCCTCCACATCTTCCAAAAACTCTCACAGCAGCTCCTACACTCCAAACAGCTTGACTTCAGAGGACCTGCAGGCCGAGCCGCTGGACCTCTCTCTGCCGAGACTCATGAAGGAACCCAAGCATGCACTGACCGTCAGAAGCAGACCTAAAGTCAGCAGCATTAACATCGACCACAACAGCATCCCCTCTCCTCGAGAGCACTTCGAAGAGCCTTTGAACTTGGTCTATTTCAAGAAGGAATTCTCAGGCTCCGCCAACAACGGAAACCTTGAAAAAAGCACTAGCCCCATCTTCGGCATGAACCCGTTCGCCGGCAAACCCCTGTACACGTCACTTCCACCTCAGAGCGCTTTCCCAACTGCCACATTCATGGCCCCGATGCAGGCCAGCATCCCGGGTCTCAGGCCCTATCCGGGCATGGATCAAATGGGCTTCCTACCACACATGGCCTACACTTATGCAGCAGGGGCAGCTACCTTTGCCGAGATGCAGCAGAGGAGAAAGTACCAGCGGAAACCAGGTTTCCAGGTAAATAAGCCACCTGTGGTTCTGTAAAAGCCCCAGGCTCCCTCCAGATTCCCTAAAATGATCTGAACTCATTTCTGTACTAATTAGAAACGTCTTCAGAGTCATGAGAGAGAAAGGCTCACCTGAGGTAGACTGAACTGAACCGAGAGGCAGATAAACAGCCGTGACACGACCGAGTGGGAGAAAGTGAAATGTAGTTCACGGAGGAAACAGGGCATGACGACAGCTTTAGTTGTTTCTTCTGCAAGATAATCAACACTTTTGATAAAGCATCATATTCATCGTTATCTATCCTGATTTGCCACGTCTCTGATTTAAACTGTTGGAGACGTTTCATCACCGACTCCAAAATAAGATCTGCTCATTAATCTCGAGTGAAAGCAGTGATTGGTTGCTGTCCTATTTGTGTTTTATTACAGCCGTCAGATTGTGAAAACTTACAAAAACAACTGTCCAATAATAGTGAAAGAAAATCGTTATATTGGAAGCTTCAATGTAAGCATAAAGGAACATATTGGCACAAAATCTCAACCAGCATCAGGTTCAAATAAATAAGAGGAATGATATTGGCTCTAAAATCTCATCTCAATAAAGCCATAATTGTTACCACTCTCCACTGTAAATTTCACCCTGTGTGTGTGTGTGTGGAATACATTAGAGCTCCTGACTCCTCCAGCGCTGGCCTGAACTCAGATATTTTGTTATTAAATATGGGTGAAAGGCCTTTGTAAAAATGACAAAGGTGAGCCCCGGAGCCGTGCACTTCTCTGAAATTTCCTCGTCGCAACTTTGCTGCATTTTAAAAAGAGAGCCGCGGCAGAAATGAGCTTCTACATGTGGATTAATAATGCACCGTCTCCATGTTCATTACCACTGAGTGCTGAAGGCTGTTTAACATAGAGGGAACCATTTTGATGAAGAAAAAAAAAAAAAGAAGTATTAATAATGTTTCCTATTCTAAGTTATTAAATTAGATTTTAAAAATACAGCTACGGGCGTTTAGTTCAAATTGATTGCAGAGTGATAGTGGTCTCTTCTTAAAACACAGTGCAGAGCTGTCCTCTCACACACACACACACACACACACACATGCATTATGTGCACCTTCTGATTCTAATCATCGTATGAGTCGGCAATTTCAAGAACGGCTTCCTCTAATGTCGTAATATTGTTCTCCATCAATTCATGCCGGAGACTAATCTTCATCATAAAAGAGAATTTTTAAAGGAATCTTGCAGAATTACCCGTCCGGCTCTCAATGAGACCACACTCAGTGCTCCATTGTGACGGCTTTCATAATGGAGCATGTGAAAGTTTCATAAGAAGCCTATACGCTGCTGTGTGCTGGGAGTTAAAGACCGTCTTTTATTAGATACGCTTAGATATCGTACAATTGCAGTATTAAGACGTTTATTCCTTAAATGCTTCGCTCATATCAGCAGCTGATGGATGTTTAGCAATAAGCACACGGACACAGACGTCTTCTGGGTTCTGGATTTTGTTTATTTATATTAAAATCATGTAAAAATGTAACAAAGCAACACCTAGAAGATGTGAACAACAGACATGTCTCTCCTCTGAGCTCAAGCTAAAGAACAGAATAGACTTCGGCTCTTCACCCTGCAGCATATTCACGGCGTGTGTTTTGTCTTCTCCTCTTCTCTCCCGGTTGTGTTTTTGAAGGGGGACCTGCTCGACGGTACACCAGATTACATGTCAGGGCTGGACGACATGACAGACCCAGACTCCTGTCTGTCGCGGAAGAAGATTAAGAAGACCGAAAGTGGTATGTACGCGTGTGACTTGTGCGACAAAACATTCCAGAAGAGCAGTTCCCTTCTCAGACACAAATATGAACACACAGGTATATACTGTTCTAGACCCTTATTTTAAATCCCATTTCTTTTTTTTATGTTTTAAATGTTTGTGTTTTCAAATCCTCTCACTATGAATATATATATTTTATGTTCCCCCCCTTTTTTTCCTCCTTCTTTCCTTCTTTTCTGTTTGACCCTTCAATTGTATATGTAACCCAACACCTAACCTGCTTCTTCATCGACAGGGTTGAGATGACAATGAATGAGACACTTTGTGTTTTAGATTGAAAGAAAAGTATAATCTGTAATAATGCAGGTAGGCAGGCAAAGGGAGCTATCTTTTCAAGTCATTGTGCTCTTTATTTTCCAATCATATCCTGCCGTATTAACCATTTAGCTATCTTTAAAGACACACATCAATTCACCTAGATTTATAAAGCCAGCAGAAGGCCCCTAATGCCTTTATCGGCCCCGGTATTGGCGATAGATCACATCAGCGGAGCAGTGCTCAGAAGCCTCAGAGCGCTGATAACAAGTCTTTCATTATAGTTATTATACAGAGATCCTCTTTCACGAGGTTGCATCACTTATTTTATCCGCTATCTATATCCGAGCGCTCGGCGCTTCACGCGGCCTTCGTGTTATCTGGTCGGACATTAAAGGGGAGGGAGGGAGGGAGCGCCGTCAGAACAGCGCGCCGAACTCTTTAAAAAAAATGAAGAGAGCCGCGTTATCTCCACCACGTCGCTGCGTCTCGCTCACAACGCCACGCTTTCATGTTCCTGTCGCTGCGTGTTGTTTTTGTAACCGTATTAAGAGGCTCAGAAGTGCAGTTGAACCGGCCAGATGTTGGACAGGAGTGCAGTTTGAAAGCCGTTTGGCCGGTGGACCGGAGTGTCAGGGGGGAGTCATGTGATTTGTGGGAGGCAGGCAGCCATATTTCCACACGTGCTGAGCAGCAGTGAGCCGAGAGAAAGAGCTGTTTCACATGTTCGTAAAGCTATTAGGAGCTTTTTTATAAAAGATGCAGGTAACTTTAGCTTTAACTTGAGCTCGTGTCTGTGTGTGACATCACAAGCCGGAGGAGGTTTATTTAGCCAGACAGTTTATGGCCCCGTGTCATCAAACTATCTCACCCTGCCCTCGTGGCCAGCTTGGGTTTCCCCATTTCTGCCTTGGCATCCAAAGCGTCCCATCACATTCGGCAGACGGAGGAGCCGCAGCCCCGAAACCTAACGGAGGGCCAGGCGTCACCATGAACTTGAATTGTGTTAGGAGATAAGCAGGGTAGCCCCTCAGCGCCCCCCCCCCCCCAGCACATCTCGGATGTGTTTACTCCGTTGTCGCGCCTTCTGTTTGTTTGCTTTGCAGAACTTTATTTATGCTGCATTCATCAGTGTGGCACGCGGGCTAAAATAAGTAGTTGTGGTCGAGTTTCTCCATGCTTTAACCACGGGAGGGAATTTCCATAATGTAGGCCCGTGAATGCGAGCGCACTTTCTCATCGCGCTCGCAATTTGAATAAACAAATAGCCCTAAGTCGTAAGTCAGAGTTGGATTTAATGCACCGTGATGTCATTTTGCTCCATGCCATCCAATCCATCAGAGTTTTTCCTCAACGTTTTGCTTTCTTCTGACTTGTTGTGTGATTTGTTGTAGCAGCAGGACAAGCGAGACAGACGACTCACGTCCCCGCTCTCTGTTTTGTTTCTCTGCAGGCAAGCGGCCGCACCAGTGCCAGATCTGCAAGAAAGCCTTCAAACACAAACACCATCTCATCGAGCACTCCAGACTGCACTCGGGGGAGAAGCCTTACCAGTGCGACAAGTGCGGCAAGAGGTTCTCCCACTCGGGCTCCTACTCGCAGCACATGAACCACCGCTACTCCTACTGCAAGCGGGAGGCCGAGGAGCGGGAGGCGGCCGAGAGGGAGGCCCGCGAGAAGGGCCACCTGGAGCCCACGGAGCTGCTGATGAGCCGGGCCTACTTGCAGGGCATGACTCCTCAGGGTTACCCGGAGCTGGCGGAGCGCGAGGCCATCATGAGGCACGAAGCCGTGAACGGAGGGATCAGAGAAGGACGGAAGGAAGTGGAAGGAACGTATGTGAAGATTGGACGGAGGGACGACGAGTTTGAGGAGGAGGAGGAGGAGAGCAAGAGCATGGACACGGACCCGGACACGTTGAGGGACGAGGAAGAGAACGGAGAGCACTCGATGGACGATAGCTCGCTGGACGGCAAAACGGAAACCAAATCGGATCACGAGGACACGATGGAGGATGGCATGTAATCGGCGACGGCATAGCAGAAGCTTCCCATCTTAAGAGTTTTAAGTTTCTCTCTTTCGGTTCAGTATTCTTACCTGCTCGGTTTAAAACGCCGTGTTTTAAGCCGTACGTGCACGTGCCTGAAGCTTCCGGGAAGCTTTCTTTGACAGACTCCTCGGGGGGGGGGGGGGGGGGGGGGGGGGGGGGGGAGATGTCTGCCGAAACAAGACGTGGACTCAAAAGTCAATCTGGAGGAGGTGGTTGAGGGAAGGGAGGCATGGGTTTGTGAAATAAGCTGCATTATGCAAACCGAACAATGAATAAATTAATACATTTCAAAAAATGTACAGTACTAAGGCCTAAAAATATGTGTGGTGCTAACCTCCTCAAATAAACCCCCTGTGTTCCATAGTATTTATAGCACAACTAGTGACTTGTACAAATTGCACTCCGCTTCTATAATCATGAACAAAAATAATAAAAAGTATTGCCTATGTATATATTTATACAGTGTTGGAAAAAGAGCAGTAGTGTCTGCACTCCAGTCCTTCGATATTACCTTTGTTATCACCTACCTACCTACCTACCTACCTACCTACCTACGGTGTTGTCTTTACTTTTGCCATGTTGCCCGGCCACAAACATCTCCAGCCACACTATTTCAGGCCTCTCCAATCAAACGTCAAATGAAGGAATTTAAACAAAAGACTGTATGAAGGGGCTGAGAGGATTTTTTTAAAGAGGATGAAGTTTTAAAGAGACCTTCATTTTAAGGGAAAATACAGTTTATGGTGTGTGGGGGGGAGGGGAGGGGTGGGGGGATAAAAAAAATGAAGGACGAAGCCTTTGTAAGGTGTTTTTGATAAGAAAAAAAAGAAGCCTTATATGCAAACCTTTTAACCTGTGTGTTTTCTGCAAGTGCCACCCTCGTATTGTGTAAAAGGAAGGTTCATTTTTGTCACCAGCTTCAGTATTATGAAATGGTTCACCGTTGTTCTTTGAAGCATCCGTGTCAGTATTAAGACTTATAGGCAGCAGGTCCTTAGTTTACATTATGTTGTGCAATGTTTTCTCAGTTTCTTTACTTTTAACTTTGTCAGTATTACACCAAACCTTTTTTTTTTTTTTTTTTTTTTTTTTTTAAAACAACAAATTGCATTCGTTTTATTTGTAGGTTGAAAAAAAAAAAAAAACATTATTTATGTGGCCCATTTTATATTTCCTAATTTTATTTATTTCATACTGTTGTGTACAGTACTATAGTTCTTCAATATATAGATATATTTTAGTAAAAAGGAACATGGTGTCGATCATAGGGGCAAATTTTACGTAAAGAGAGCATTTATTGTGTTTTGAAACATTGTGAAATGCGAAGTTTAATCTTATTTTATTTTATTTCCTTTTATTTTCCAGTTACTGGAAAATTCCAAATTTGGGAACTTTTATACAATTGTGAAAACACTGTATTTTCGACTGAAAAATTCCACTTTCTTCATCTTTGTTTCTTTTTTTAAGCTAAAAAAAATGAAGAGGGACTGTTAAATACTATGTATGATATCATGACTGAAGAAGAATCTTTCCTGAAATGTCTTTGTAAAAGTATTATTGAATTCTTAATTTGTAATTTCTCTTGAAAATGACCCTGCTCGAATAAAAGTAGCCAAATTACAGAGTACCAAACCTCAGCGCTTCATGTTTATTCACGGAGAACAAACAGTGAGGTTTGCTCGGCAGCGCCGGCCTCAAGTCGCTTTACATTCTGTCCAAACGGAGAGACGCCGGAAATCTTTCTCTTCTCTTCTTCAGCTCCTACAGAAGCCACTGTGCTTCTCATTATTATGTTAATTACACACATTCTCTATTCACATATTTAAGTGGATCAAAGTGAACTGACCCCGGCCCTGCTGCTTATTACGTCTCATTTAAGTAAAACCAAACATTTATATTCTGCATCTTTTTCCACCTGTTTGTTCTACACTTTATCTGTATTTAAAGAATAAGCCCAGAAATATTCCATATTTGTATTATTGTCAACAATTAAAAGACCAAAAAGCAACAAAGAACTGTTCCTGTGAACACACACTCGGTCCTGCCGCCACGAATACACAACCAAAGGATACGAAACACTAAATACAAGACAGAAGAGAAGATATTCAGCCTTAAACACGTCATGTGACAACAATGTTCACAGGAAATATCTCTTTAATAATTAAACAGCTGTTCTCCATCATGACAACACATTGAATTATGTAGAGACGTTTATAAAAGCACCTTTAGTTCATATGTATATATATTAATATATATCATACATTTGGTGGTAATTAGTGCTCAAAGTCAAATATGAGCAAATTTGAGGATTTCTATCATTTTATGGTTTTGTTCCTCTGAATGCATCACCTTGGACTATTTTTAGAATAACTAAATAATCAAATACCAGAGTCCAATCTAACAGACTACCCGATGAGAGAAGAGCATCTCTTCATCGCTCCAGACACGAACAGCACTTCTCCTTTTCCAAATCTCCTCCTGAAACTTTTGTGGAGGCCTGACAGGTGGACTCCAGCGGCGTCGAAGGAGACGCTCGACTCCACTAGCCGCTCGCACTGCGTTATGCAGATCGGGAGCAACATCAAAAGGCCCCAGATGAAAGCGCCAAAGGTTGAGCGATGCCAAACATCAGGACGCGCTTTGCATATTCCCGATTTTCCTATCGATCGGCGTGCCGTCGGATCATTCGCAGACCGTCTCGCAGATAAAAGAGCGGGTCTTAAATGATTAGCTGATGAATTTGATAATGTGCTGTGAACCGCCTGAACAATTACACATGCGGAAAAAGGAGCGCGCGTGTCAAGACGAGCGAGAGGGAATCCTCCGGAGTACATCGCTACCGTTAAAGAGAGAAATCTCAGCCTTCCTCTGCTTTTACACTTCACATCTGTTAGACTTGCATACAGGTTTCAATTCACCGGTTTCCAAAAGGAAGGTCAAAGGTGGAGATGTGATGTGATGAAATATTCCTGCAACCACGGAGAGAGTGTCGAGGCAGAGAGGGAGAAAGAGATAACGTAGAGGAAAAACTAACAAGTTGAAATGTTATTTACCTCTGAGGACCTGCGGGAGACGGAGAACAACTCTACTGCCGTCCTTCGTTGTTGTCTGTTTGAATTCCAGTTGTCACTCTTTAAATATTGGTTGATACTGATGTTGATCCAATTTACGGATCAATACTGTCTGAGACCATTAGCCTGGGCTCAAAGGAGGACGGCTTTTAATTGCAATCAGGGCGCTGAATTGATTTTTTTAGATTTTATTTTTCCCAATAATATGTTTAGACTGAAGTATCGCTTCTTGTGTAATGTTTTAAACGGGTACAGACATAAACAGATACTGAAATCTGATTCTAGAGTTTAGCTTTTGAACCTCCTCATCCTCCATTTAAACCAAATCTGCAACACTTAATCCCAGGTTCAGTCACTTTAGAGGCTAAAGAGATCTCCTTCAAACAGATCTTTACAATGAACATTTAAACGGGAGGAAAAACAACAACACGAGCGTGTAGCAGTTATTCATACGAGTGTCATGCAGCCGTATGCCTGGGCCAGATTGGTGGTGTATCTTGGACAGCTGAGCTGTAATGATTCACTGCTGGGCCTTGTGCAGACCAAAGCTAAGTGTGCATTATGCTACTCTGCTACCTCCACAGATAGTGAAATCTTCTTGTTTGCATCAAAAGCACTCCTCACAAAAAGAAGACATTTGTCACATAGGGTGTGCGGGTAAAACCGCGCCGGCTCTCGGTTGTCAAGTCAGCTTTATTTAAACACCACTTAAAAAATAATACACAAGGAGCACGTGGATGCGCAGTAAGAACCAGGAGGGTTACAGTATGGAAAACGGGAGGCAGAGCACGGAACATCAGCAGCAACGTGAAGACGCGAGGGGGAAAAAGAAAGATCGCGCTCTAATGCACAAAATAAGAGCGATAGAGCGTGACAGAACACGTCGGAGGCCAGTGAATGAAATCAGGTCTGAGGTTTGGTTGCAACTGAGGATTTGAAGTGTATTTCTTCCATCGGAGCTGCTCTGGAGAACAGATCAGAGTGACTCAGTGCTAGTTTTTACCTCTGATGGAGAGAGGAAGCTGCATGCTGCAGGGAAGGTGACGCCTACAGGTGTCTCTCCACACCTGCGTAGACTAAACTCTCAAAAGACACTTCCTGGTCTTGTCCCTTTGGAGTCCATCGTGGATTAGCCACCAGCTAACTTACACATGAAGAAGAAGCATTAAAATTAAAGGTACCCTGTGGGATTTTTGACCACTAGTGGCGGTATTGAGAAGTGTTTTTCCACACAGTTGACGTTTCTTACATTTCTCTTGGTGGATGGGTCAAACAGACAAGATACCGTCATGTTTCCCACTGCTTCCAGTCTTTATGCTAAGCTAAGCTAAGCTAAGCTCAGCTAAGCTAAACTCAACTCCAGCTTCTCATCTCACTCCTGGAAAGAAAGCAAACCCTTTCCCCAAATGTTGACCACGTGTGATCAGGTATAGGTGCCTCGTCCATATCGGACACTTATGTTGTTAGCATGATTATCTTTTTCCACCCATGATGTCATGGACAGAGGGTGTGGATGAGGGGAAAGCAGAGGAGACTCTCACACTTTTGACCTCATTAAATTATTTACATATCCCCATATGCCAACGCGGAGCATTCACAGGGCACATGAAGGACGGCCTGGGCGAAGACGAGAGAGAGAGAGGGAGAGGGAGAGAGAGGGAGAGAGCTCCTCGGACCTGGCACCCGGCGAGAGAAAGTTCAATGACATGCAGGGAGGAAAAGCGCAAGTGACCAGCAGGGATTAGCCAATCAGAGCGTCAGAAGAGCAGCCAGCTGTTCGTTCTGGCCGGAGCGAAAAGAGCCCCGGAGCAGGTGGTGCAGCCCGGTGCCAGCGGTGCTACAGAGGAGGGCAAAAAAGAGAGGAAGAAGAAGAAGATGGCGATAAAAGAAACTCTCCTACTGCATTACTTTTAGACTCTGCCTTCCACTTATTGCTTTGCCTAGCAGTATTATGCATCAATATTCCAGAGACACAAGAATCCCATCTCTTTAAGAATGTGCCATTTATCGGAGCAGATTTCAAAATGCTTCACAAAACATCAACAGAAAAGATCCAGGTGGAGGTGAAGAGAACAGACCCTGGTAAACTGTGAAACAGACTTATTAGCTGTTCAGTTCCTCCAGACCCTCATGAGAACTGGAGGTGACAGTGGGAGTCAGAGGGGACAGAGAGCCATCGCTGCCTCTTCCAGTGAATACAGCAGCTGCAGAGCGCCACAAAGACAACAATGCTCTCACCGTCGGAGGGGGTTCGGTGCACCGTGGTGATGTTGGACAGCTCTGCAAAGACCCCCGTGTGGAATTTTATTAATTTGCATTTATGGTTTTATGCTCTCGCTGCCACCGAAACACCAGGTTTGGCACAGCGGAGTCATGGTATGGCAATGTTAAAAACACCATGCAGAGATCTGGAAGAGGGCAGTGAAGAGAGAAACAGCTTCTCTGCTGCTGTGAAAATCTACTCAAGTAAACGTTTAGTCCGTCTTTAAACAGGCCCAAACACAAGCAGCAAAGCAAAGGATGCTTTACATGTAATATAAGTTCATGTTCAGCCCCAGTGTGATTCAGGTTTAGTGTAAATTGATGCGGTTTCTCAAAGATAATCTCATTAGTCAACAGTTTAAATGAGCATTGAAAGCATATTTGTATTATTTTGAAGCTTGGCCAGAAGCCAATGAGCCGCTCACATAGTTCCTGTTGATGAGCCCCCTGCTGGCTGACACTCCCAGTAATTGATCATTTAAATAAAGTTTTTTTTTTTAGCGGATTCTCCGGTTTTGTCCACATGACCCATGGGAGACACATCCGCCGACATCCTCGTTTATGAATTCAGTGGAAAACTCATCTGCTGCGAGATGAAAGAACACAAAGTCTCTCACATGAAAGCGTAAGTATTGAACAGGAGAAGAGCTTCTTTCTCATACAACGGCGATCAGAAGTTAAATCCATGTCAGGACGCTGCTGCTGGTCAGCGTGAGGGTGTGTCTCATTAACGGATCATCCGTCCTCCTCAGGTTGTTCGTCGGTGCTGAGGAGACGGACTCTGGCGGAGGATCTCTGCACAACAAGAGTCTGAGCCGCCGCACAAGGTAAACGCATTCACACACGGCAAAAAAACAACAATCTGTCTGCGTGCAAACAGCTTCCTGAAGGAGCTTTGAAATACAACCTAAATGTGAAATGAACAAAACAGGAAAAACTACAAATAGAACAGTCCAACGCACAACATGCCGCTCGAGGCTTTAATTACCTCTCAACTTGTTTCACCTGTTCTCGTTCATCCTGAGAGTGTTAGCCACAACTTCCTCTTAGCACGCACACCGCAGTGTAACATTTCAGTGTGTATTAAATGTAGTAATGCTGCCGGTTATTCGTGTTAGAAGTAGAGTAGTGAGTTTTTCAGGTGAAAAGATCCTGCAGCTTTGCTCTGATTCATGTTCATTCAGGTTTTGAGATTCTAGCTGTGAAAGATCTTAGAAAGGTGCCAAAACAACCTGTTTTCAACATCATTTAGATCATTTCTGTGCTTTCAGTCTTGACTTTTCCTCCCGCTCAGCCCGTCAATTACACACAACCAGGCGCTGGCTGCAAGCCTTTCACTCGGCGACGGTGATTTTCCTTCAACACTCAAAGGAAATGATCTCTGTCAGTCTGTCCGCCGTTCATCCGGCCTCCCCCTTCTCTCCCTCTGAGGGGAAAGTGATTATATGTTTTGCCAATGCGTTTGTGGAAATCTTTTGATATGCACAAACACAGATTCTAATGCGCCGGCAACAGCGGCCTTTTTGGCTGACGGCTGATTAGGATGCCGGCTCATGGCTGAGTCCGCGGGGCCCCAGCTGGGTGCAGGGAACATCGCTCATTACACATTTTCTAGAGGAGGGAGGCTAATTCACACCGCCTCGCAGCATGCCGGTGTAGGTGTAATCATATCATTCTAAATCACCGGTCAGTTACACGCCGGCGAAGCCTCGGCTCGTGCCAGAGGGCCGGCTGGAGCCTGATTAAAGCTCGGCCAAAGACAAAGTGACACGTCCTTAACCTCATCAGAGGAGACGTTAAGCAAACCATCGCTTACCCGTCAAGGTACGAGGTTCACCCCTCCGAGACCTCTTCAACCTCTTCCTCCTCTTTTTTGTAAATTAGAGCGTTCTTCTCGGGGAGCGCCATGCATTTTTTATGAAGGCATCATGGCCGATGGTGGATGGCTGCCTGGGCGTTCCCATCACTAATACGCCACTCCTGATTTAATTAGACGTTGGCCCCCACTATTTTCGACAAGGAAATATCTGCTCTAATTAAGCGGTATACTTCACCAGAGAATGAACAGACAGCGATTCAACGCAGGGTTAATGTGGTCATAAAAAATCCATGATTTCTTGCCCTTTGCCCTCCTTTTTCTGGCATTTTCCCCCTAAATTCTCATGAAAATGAACTACAAATGTGTCCTTTGTCTCTTGTATTTTTGTCTTCTGAACAGGCCAATTACTTTTTTTGGGGGTTGGTTTATGATTATTCATGCTAGAGAGACTCCCAGCCGTTAATGGACTTAGCACTGTTTTGTGCTCTCTCACTGGAAACGGATAATTACTCCATTGAGGAGGCGAACCTTTGCAGTCCAACCTTTCTGTTGAAAAGGAATGAATGTAGTGTTACATGTATGCAATTTCTTAAAGGAAGCATCGCCTCTGTAGCCTGCAGGGATTAGGCCTAATGACAGAAGTTAATTATATTAAGAGTAATTTTCAAAAACAGTTCATGAACTGCAAATTATACTTAAAATTGCTCCTTAATGCTCTTAACTGTAATTAAATTGGCTAATATCTTAAGAAAATGAACACGTGGGATAGGAGTGATGGGTTAAGGGAACTTTGAGGAGTTCAGCGGTTAATGGTGCATGGGTGAACTCTGTGATATCCAGCTTTTTAGAAGAAGAATTCAGGTTTTGTTTGAACAACATTAAATGCAAAAGTCACACATGAGTGAATGAAGGGTACTTTCTCAATCTGGGAACGGTTGAAGTGTTTGAGAACTCCAGACCTCATGTCTGCAGACGTCAGGGAGCCAATCAGAGGGCTGATCCTCAGCTGAAAGGTGCAGCACTTCCTTTCCCTGAAGTATAAACGCAAATAGGTTTACTTTCACTGTGTTTTTATCTCTTGTTGTTGAAGAAAAGAAGCTCCAGTGTGTCTGCGTAAAACATTTTGAACTGATTAATTTGAAGAACTGTAACGTTTAAGTCGTGTTTCTGGTCCAGCGTTCCCTCTGCTGAGGGAAGTATCTGATCTTTAGAAGCTAGTCGCTACGTATCCAAAACAAAGAGTTGCAGTCTGGAACCAATGAGTGGAAAGATGCTCAAAAGCTAGTTTGTTAACATTCATGAAGAATGTGGATCCTCCTACTCTCTTGCAGTTCTCTGTGACAGCATTCACCCATAATGACATGCTAGTAGTAAATCCATTAATGCATGAGATGAGTCGGCCGCACCACATTGCAGCGGGTCTCACCGTCTGTGTTGCAAAGACCCGAGTGATGCCATTTCTCCCAACGCCTCCACACGCTCCACCACCGCTCCTGTCCTCCCTGGAATTAGCTTTTTGTACATAGTTTTCTCTCCTCTTCAAGCTGGTGAGACCTTGATGTGTAAAGTGAAAAGTGCTTGAGCTGGTGTACGTTTTAATCCTCCAAACTGTTGACGACGTGTATTTTTGAAGCATTTCTGAGCTCTACAGGAGGGGGGGAAAACAGGAGAATTATGTGCATTTATCTGCCCGTAATTAGGTGTATTTCTTCCCTGAGTTTTTATTTAATGATTGGCTTTTGCAGCGAAGGCCAGTACTTTTGAAGTGTAATGAATCTCCTCTCAGGCGACTTAAGAGTTGGAGGGGAAAAGGGGGATGAAAAAAAAGAAACTGCCGTCATTCTGTGGCTTTGAACAACCCTTAATCTGTACAAAATTTAGGTTTGCCTTGCTTTTTTGAGATCAAAGACACACGAGAAAGTATTATTCAATCATAAGTGGTATGTTAAACCAGCAAAATGCCATTGTTAAAGTACTTACAGGAGGTTTTTCACCTCAGAGAGAGAGGTTTGGAAGCTTTCCGAGTCATGCCATTTGTGCAACTTCGCATATTAAATCTACTTGGAATTTCATGGAACTGTATGTTCTGTGTGGCTGAAGTGAACGTGGGTGCGGGGGACTTTTTCTCCCTCTCACACACGCATGCAAAACTACGCATGCACAAAAACACACACTCGTGGTGTCTTCCATCTCCGCCATGAAGCCAGACCCCCCTCGGCTTTTCTCACTCGTAATCATGTCCAAATTTGCACAGGAAGGCAGGGGGAAGGGGAGAGCCATGTGAACTTGTGTGGGTGTTTTGGTTTTTTTTTCTGTTTTTTCTTGCAAAACCTGCTTCTGATAACCGCCGATCTCCGAGATCCAAATCACCTTCTGAAGCCTTTCAATCGCCGAGCGCGGAAACATTTTCCTCTCTGTCCTTTTTCAACTAAAAGTGAAATTTGGCTGCAGGAGAAAGACTGCATCCGCCAAGTAACAAGTACATGAAATATAAATGTAAAGAATGCAAAGAGAAGTCCTCGCTGTTAGAAAGCCTTGAAGGTAAACAAGTTGAACAACTACAGGAAGTGGAAATCACAGAAAAGAAACATTGAATGAATCCAGCAGCCGTTTACCTTTTCCTGAACATGTTTTTTTATTTTTTCTACCCTTCAATATCTGAAAGTGTCTAAATTTCTTCTGCACCAGTGAGTCAAACATTCAACATCTCTGATATTTAAGCACTTGATGAAGCATATTGATCAATTTGTGCTTAAAAAATTAAAAAAAGCTAATATTTTTAAAAGTTTGCAGCTCATTATCATCATTAAAACATCTCTTACTTCAAATTCAAATACACGACTAGTTCTGCAGTTTGCACCACTTTAACTCTTGTATTGTCTGATTTATCTCCTCATCTTATCTCTGTGGACCAATTACATTGTTATGTTCTTTCTAAAAGATTCATTATTGTTAATTATTGGATTGACTTGCTTTTGGCAGTATTTGTTCTTTTATACCCGTGCTCGTAGAGCTTATTAGACCTGAGCTCATAATTAAACCAAAATGAATTGATGTGCCAGAGCTGCTTGAATACCTGCATGCCTTTGTGAACGCTCATTTGTTAGCAGTATTTTCTAATTTTCTAATTTTCTTTAAATTACATTGTACCATGACACCAGATCAGGATTTAAAAGCCGTGTTCTTGTCAGGGTCGACATGTACTTCCTCCTGCACGTCTCCATTCAGTCCTGTGTGTTCTCGGGCAGCTTGGAGGAGTTTGTGGCACGTTGTGTAAGTGTGTGTTAATGTGTGTGTGTGTGTGGTTGGGCCCACCTTGGCAGTGGCCCTAGCTATCAGCAGGGCCCAGCCGGCGTGCTAGCAGTGAGACCGTAGTGTTTGTAACAAAGCCGGTCTGACTGTAACGACTCACATTTGTCCCCCTGGGCGGCGCGAGGTGGAACCTTCCAGGAAAGAGGCTCTAAGTGGATCCGTGGAGGGCGGCGGCGAGGGGTGAGGAAGGGGGGGGGCGAAGCTGCGCAGGACGCGGCCATGTGTGCTGAGGAAGTCTACCCGCCACTCGGACCTCACTCCCAACACACAGCCAGGACGTCTGGCCAACGTGTCACACGAGACGCGACAATGAGATGGAGGAAGACTTCACTTCCCTTGGTCCCTTTTTGTTTTTCATTAATTCTCAAAACACCGAGAACAGGATAGCGTTCATTCAGAGCAGTAAAAACAAGAATGCATCCACTTTCTTTACGTAATCTTCAATTAAACACCTCACAAAAGCAGAGACAGCACAGCTGGTGCACGTTGCCGATCATCTAGCCCTGAACACATGGGCCTTCTCCGCCCAGAGAAGTTTGTCAGAGAAGTTTTCTTCATTACAATGATCTGTTTCTCATAAACACCCCGCCGCCCTCATTTGCGTGATCTCGCTGAGCATCAATCTGCTGTCGGTGACGATGTCGGTGAAAGGGCCGCTGCCTCTGATCGGGTATGAAGGCTTTAAATAGCTGCGTGGCTCAGATTGCAGGGTGTCAGGGCCTATCGGCTGAGGCGGGGAGGATGAGGATGATGATGATGGTGGTGGTGGTGGTGGTGTAGTGGTTGGGCTGGGTGAAGTGGGTCAGGTCCGAAGTGAGCGGACATGCGAGTGACACCGGCGTGTGATGTGACCCGTTAGCGGTGGGGTGGGTGGACTCGGGGCAGCTCTCGTCCTGTCTGTCCCGGCCGATACGGGACGCTGGTAGCCACGGGGCAAACAAATCAGAGGAAGTCAGAGTGACGCTGGCTGAGAAGTTTGCTGCTTCTGCACTTCACTGCACTTCATGTCCACTCCGAGTCTTCTCAGGGTTAGAGGAGTTTCTATCCAACTCACTCTTTGTTGTCTTTCTTTTTTCTTTCCTACCGATTCTTTTTTTTTTGCTGTTTATTTGAAGTTTTTCCTTTTTGAAATGCACTCTCGACATTAAGAGGGACACAACATGTGCATCTCAAAGTCCACTTACTTGTTTTTTTCAGAGCTGTAAACCACATCCAACAAACCTCATCTTCACTTTTCTTCATTCTGCCAATTTCCTGTGATACTTTCTCTGTCTTTATTCCATCCCTTTCATCAGTAGACCTTTATTATAATTCTTGTTTATCCTCTTCTTGCAGCACCAGCATGTAGATCTTCCTTGATCTAACTCCACCTCGCCCACATTTACATTTATAAAGCAGAACATACTAAAGTATAAACCTCACATCTGTATCAGTTCAGAATCAATTCATCCTAAATCCGGCCAAATTGCGTGCTGGATTTGCCACAGCACTACAGAGCTGGGAGTCTTTGACCATGATATCAGCTGGTGTCTTCTTGTCTCTGCCTAAACAGGGCATGTGTAGCCACGGGGCAGCAGCATATCAGAGGTGATCAGCATGATGCAGGCTGAGAGGACAAACATACACACTCACAGCTCCACTTTGTATTTGTTGCCGGGTTGGAGTCAAATACGGTTAAAATTCCTTTAAAAAATCCACAACCTCAGGAAACGGCAAAAGCACTGATGTAAAAAACGAGTTCTGCCCGGACACTACCCGAAATGGCGTTTATTTTTTCAGCTCGTTAGAAAATAAATCAGGCGAAATTTGATCTTTCAAAGTTCCAGTGAGGAACTTTTTACCGGTTATGAACCAGTCTCACTGAAGCTTCCAAACGACCTGCAGGGAGAAGATTGTCTTTTTCCGTATAGTTTCAGACCAAACGATTTACGGCACGCTAATTCACCAGAAACTCCTGCAGCTCAGACTCCAGCGGGGCCTCGCCGCTCCTCTGGAAGCCAACGACGACGCCACGGGAGAACCAGAACCAGGGCTGACTGGAGCAGACTGTCAGACCCTGCTGCAGTAAAATGAGAGCTTTTTCTAAAGGGACTCAGAAACACTACCACATTTGTCCACAGGGGCCGCTAAAACCGGCACAAAATAAATGTTCATCGTGGTAGCTTTAAGGAAAAACCACCAGGTCCAGGCCAGTCTGTTCACTGGATCTACGAGACCCTCCCGAACGTGTGTCTTCAATTTGTGAGTTAGTGCAGCTGCAGGAATCAAGTCCTCAGAAACCCAAAACCCAACAATAACAACTTGAAAAGATTCTTGCTAATGTGTGAACATTTTCTTTGCTGCCGCTGCGTCTCTGAAGACTTTGGTATTCCAGTCAGAGTTGAGCGATGATTAGATTGCTTCACCCAATTCCTCTCTCATCTGTCTCCCAGTGCCTTTAATATGCAAATTGTAGGTATGCAAAGCTCTGATGCTTTTATTTAAAAGACATGTCCTCAGGCGATAGCAGTGGTCTTCCAGGGAGAGCTCTGTTTTAGCATGAAATAAATAGTTGTTAAAGGAATCACACAAGTTTGCATCTTGGAAGATGAAAAGCTAATTGACATGAATAATTTATTTGTATTGCAGTATCTTAAAGATATCAAATAGCGGTGGATGAATACAACTTGAGTTCAGACATGATATGGAGCGTCGACGGGGCCTTCCGAATATTCAGAGGGAATTACATCTTTCAGATTAGTCGTCGTCTTTTAAACTCATAATGGCATTTGTCCTAAGGTCACTTCACTGCAATTATCAAATATTACCAGAATACTCCGAGGTATTAAGAATAACGATCTGAATATGAATCATTATGTTGAGCAGAGGCCTGAGCAGAGAGACGAGAACTTGTTTTGTCATCAGGTGTACGGTGAGGTCGAAGAAGCAAAGGCATGGACCACATATTTTTGTCGCTGGAGAGGTTGCATCACCTTTGACATTGTTTGCACTCTTCCAGCTGTTAAAAACTCAGCCTGCTGTTGTGCTCGTGTTTTCCACAGTGGTTTTGTTTGTTCTTGTGTTTGCAAAATTAATATGGCGATTATTTATTGGTTTCAATGATGCATAAAAGCAGCTTTTTGCCACTTTGAGTTCTGTGGGTTTTTGGCTTTTGGAGGAACTTGTTCATCTTAAATAATCTTTGAAGCAGCTCTTGTTTTTAGGAATAAAATGTGAGAAAAACGTTCTTCCTTCTGAGATCCAATCAAATCGCTCTCTGTGACCGACTGACATTTACCCCAAATGACGAAGCCCGCCCACCAGACCCTCCACCCAGGCTAAAAGCGAGCGCCCGGAGCGTTTTTTAAATTGCAGTTTGACCCCAGCACAGAGGAGGTCCACGCACTCCGAGTTAAATCCTACTCCATATCTCTGTTGGCATAGTTAGAATTCAGAAGTGCTCAGCTCGAACTGGAAGGCCCTTCTGATTAGAGAGAACCCACAATGCCCTGCATTGTTGTTGTGAACTTTTGACTGCGTGGGCCGGGGCCTCGACAGCGGCGAGCTGCACCGAGGAGTCGGCAGCGGGGCGGAATATTTGACATTTCTCCGTGATGACAGTCTCGTTACTACTCCCGTCTTTCGTTTACTGTGTGCATCCTCTCTGTGTGGACCCACGTCTGCCGTGGCAACGCAGAATCTGACTTGGATGACAAATACTTTCTGGCTCTGGAGGGCGGATTGTTTTGGCAAAACTCCACCCAGCTTGTACTCAAATTGAGGCCTGGGCACTTATTTTTAAGGACTGTTTGACACACGCTGGGCGTAAACGTATTCTTTAGGGACACGGTGAACATGGCGAGGATGAAGTATCGGAAGCTCTTTTCTAGAACAACAGGACCTCGGAGAATACACGTCATGTACAACCACACATTTCACTGTTGTCATATAAATACCTCGCTCCAGCTGTGCTGATTTGAAACCCTTCATATTACCTTAGATGGTGGTGCCACAAGGCTTTTATTTTAAGTTTGTATCTGTATAGTAGAAATAAGATGAAGGAAATGAATACCGTTACAACTAGCAGTACTATTAGTACAGTACTACTACTAATACTGCTGCTGCACATGTTACACTACTACCCCTGGTATACCGCTGGACCTACGACTACACCTTCTGCTGGTACTACGTATGCTGCAGTTATGGGACAGAAAGTTTTTATATTGTGTATTATATTTTATATATTAAATCACTTTATGTATATTTGTCTCTTTATATATACATTGTACGGGCAGCTTTTATTTTGTGTATTTTATTTTGTTGTTTTGCGACCTTTGACCCCGTTACTATGTCACGTGTAAGTGAGTCACGCTGACGTCATTCAGACCCGGAAGACCGGCGGAGCTGAGCAGGTGAGTCTGAGCTCGCGCTCCTGTCAATTAAGCGTCAACAACGCTAAACGGCGGTAAAAATGTCACCGCTGTTAGACTCAGACCACGTTGTAGACTCCTACCACCGTCTCTCATGTTGTTGTTTAATTCATGTCCGAAGCTAGTTTTGTCGCGCACAGCACTTAATCAGAATATGCTAATTACGTGACGCAGGTGGGTGTGATTGGGTCTCGCTCTCTCTTTTAGAGGCGTGCTGGTCGACGCCCAGTCACGTGAAGCTACTACGCTGCTTGTATTCTATGTACATGTCAATTATGGTATATTAAAATATTACTTTTTAGTGTGAAATAGTCCGTTTTGAGCTGCAACTGTGACAGAAAGCCACATATTCAACACATGTATTGTCATGTGTAGGCCTAGTTCATGTACTGACTTTATTGTGCTTTCCACCCAGAGGAGAGAATGGACCTCCGGCTGGCAGGAGAGCAGAGATCCTCATCTGTGAGCAACGTGAAGCGCTCTGGAAGGTAAGATGAACGTTTTCCTGTTCTTAACACTCTTAATGAGGCTCGTGTTGATGCCAATACAAATGCCTGGAGCATCAGGTGCACTATATGCTATTAGTACATAATAGTACTACTCCCGCTACTATCACTATTACTGCTGGTACCTTTACTCTTACACCTCTCTCACACATTATACCTTTTCTTTAAGAGTTGTGTATGTTGGTGACATTGGACATGTGTTTTTTAGTGATCTTCTACATTCAGATAATAATGTGTTTTTAGTTTTGAGTGTCCCTTTTGAAAATCCCTTTTGTTTAACACCCGAGCTTCTACATCGGCGCTGACCCAGATAACATCACGTTGATTCATGAGTATTGGGTAGGAGCTCCGTATGGCTTTTTACTCAAAAACAAGTGCGATCACACAACCTCTCCGCTATTAAATCACACTGGCGGCCCTAAAATATCCTCCACTTTGAAGGCACGCGGTGCACAAATGAAACCCGGCGCGGTAATATGAAGCAGGATATGTAACCTCACAGCTCCTGTGGACCAAATAGCAAGTGTTAAATGAGAGAAGAGCGGAGCCTTTGAATAAAGAAATACATTCTTATTGGGGAGGTGAGGGCTGACAATGAACCCCCTCGCTCCTAGTTGAGCCTGTGAGAGGCCGACTTGTTCATCCCTTGTTATGCCGCTAATGTGTATGATTTAAGGGGGAATTATGCACATCTCAATGTGCCTATAAATGACATTATTCATGCACAGGTGCTGCACTAAGCAGCTCCTGAATGATAATTAAGATAATCTTTCTCTCTTTTTTTTTTCTTCCTTCACGCTCGCTCGCTCCCTTTTCTCCTGGATCCACTTTGTTCAGGCGATATCTCCTGTGTCAATACCTCGCTAGACTGCAGCCTCTCTCCCCTCAGCCATTGTCTGATCCTTATTCAGCACTAAAAACCCGCACTAACAAAGTGAGACCACGTCTACGTTTCTCCCCCGAGCCCGACGGTATTTCTGAGAAACAACGTGCCAAGTTGAATTAAAGTGAGAGAATGAAAAAAAAGAAAAGAACTTTTTGCAAAGGCAGAAACTTGGCTGCGACATTCCCGAGGGAATTCATCGCGCAATGAATTTCTCAAACGAGAATATGAAGACATTGATGTCGAGCACTTTGCATATGATAAGCTCTTTCTCCATAAAGAGAAATGATTAGTTTTGGAATGGTTAGGAAATGTTGCCGCGGAAAAAGTGTTCCAGCCTCTCAGATATTAGGGACATTTAGAATACATTAAAAATATTGTCATAGTTAGGAGGTAAGTTATGCCAAAATTATGGTTTGAACGCAGGTTTTCTGATAAAAATGCACTAACGCTAAACTTTCTTTTTTTTGTACCGAAAGGACAAATGAATCCCATTTTTCTTGTGTTTGGACGGTAGTGAGACGCATGCTGCCAAGTGTTGTGCAGACATGCATCATGGCACAGATAGAGTTAGTGAATCCAGTTTGGTTTGTGTTATTGGGGAGAACCAGAGGCTTTTGGGGGCGGGAACCGCGCTCCACTGTGGTAAACAGTGAGTGATGATTATCGTCGCTAACAGAGACGATATCCAGCTGTATTGTTTTAGCGCCGCCACTTGTTTACAAGAACCTCTCTCCAGTGGATGATCTGCGCTTTTATTCAGTTTTCTTCTGTGTGCAAATCACTCGTTTTGTTTGCATCTCTTCCATTCTCTTGTTGTGTTTTTCGGCCCTCTCTCTCCGGCCCACGTCGTGAGGGGAACACATCCAGTGTGTTTGCGGCCTGCAGCTGGGTTTCATTACCCGGCTTTTTGCCACACCCTTTCGTTTCAAACAAACACACTGGGTACGTACGTGTATACCAGAGCGGGGACAAATAGGAGCTGCAAATAATTCATAGCGTTTGATTTAAACTGCTGCTGTCGCCAGATGGGCGGAGTTTCTTGGACGGGGACTTGAAAGGTTGCAGAGCAGTACTGTATAGTGTGTACTTTACCTGAGTATTTCCAGTTGATGCTACTTTAAACTACGATGCAATACAACTTAACTACATTTCAGAGAGAAATATTCTTCTAAACAACTCTTTTTAAATGTAATTGAAGTCAAATTCTGAGTTAAGTCGCGAGTAAAGTTGGTTCTCGGGTGGACGTGGACAGAGGACATCATTTTGCAGAGTGGTTTTACTGCGGTGACGATGTCATTGGGAAAGTCAACAAGCCCTCCGAATCTAAATGAAGGAACCGGTCGCTTGTCGCCGCTCTTCAGCATTTCCTCATCTGCCTTTTGGCAGGACGACAGTATTTGTTCAATACCTTCCATGTTTGAGATGACGATGATGAAACGATCCATCTGTTTTCTGATGTCATGCAGGGCTTTGGTTCAGGTTGGGTCACTCCTCCAATACGGCTTTTTTCCAAGCCAAGTTAGGATTAAAACATAATAAGGAATCTGAATCAAGAGAATAACTTAAATTAAGCACAGTTCCACAGTAATTAGTGACACTTTGCAGGCTCAACAGCAGCTCTTACAGTACAGTTAGAGAAAACCTTTGGCCACAGACTACATCTGTCATCGCTGCCGTCGCAAAAAGGCAGAATTAACTTCCTCTAAAACCCAGATTTCCTCCGCAAATGACACTGAATCATATATATTTGAGCCGTGCCTCCTGGCTACAGCGTGTGCTGAAATGTCTTTAATAAGGATGAGGATGTTAAAGGGCTGGTATAGCTCCACTGTTAAATTAGAAATAACCCGGCAGAACGCTTGACTTACAGCAAAGGTTAGGTTTAAACACAACACATTAATCTCTGCTTCTCGTTTGCACATTTATGGATCCGAGTAAGTGTGTGTGTGTGTGTGTGTGTGTGTGTGTGTGTGTGTGTGTGTGTGTGTGTGTGTGTGTGTGTGTGTGTGTGTGTGTGTGTGTGTGTGTGTGTGTGTGTGTGTGTGTGTGTGTGTGTGTTTGTGTTTTCTGGACAAACACCCGCTGCCATTAACCGAAATATGAAAAAGTAATTACAGAAATGAGTGTGTGCAGGGAGAAGTGTCCACTGATATCCTGACTAATGTACGAAAAAGCACATTTTTGAATCCGTGTTTCTGTGGAGGGAAGGTTTGTCCGTGCTATCGGCTTAATCTAAATATGATAAGGCGAAGATGAAAATCAATAATTATTTGGAACATAATGTACTCTGTGCAGCCCTGTCGTATATCAGCACCCCCAACAGCAGCAGGAATGTGTGCACAGGCCTCACAACTTCCACCTGATTACTACGATGGAGCCTCGTATCTGTTTTCACCGGCTGCGTGTCTTTATTCCCCCTTTTTTGTGGCAGAAATTGCAGCTTTTACTGACGACGGGCAATTTGAAAGTGCCGTTGTTGAATAGTCACAGGTGCTGAGTTGTTTGGATCAAGCAGGCTAGCTGCAAATAGCTGAAGTGGTGTGTGTGTGTGTGTGTGCGTGCAGGAAGAGAGCGCACACAAGTCTATTCAGAATGGAATGCTGTTTTATGTGGCCATTAGCAGATTGGAGTTTTAGTTGCTCTAATATTTTACAGAGGCAGCAATCGTCTCATTGGCTCAGTCGAAAGCAAAGAACTACAATATGGCGTGCAGCTTTAAGGAACAAAAGGTTTTACGAGCCGTTTTGATGACTTCTCATTTTAGAAACGCTGCCTCTGAAAAGGTTCAGTCTCGTGTTTCTGTGTGTTTACGGTCGTTTCCGTCGACCGCCGATGTTGAACAAGTCCAATGAGATTATCTCTATCATCTTTAATTCACAGAGTGTGTGTGTTTTGAGGGCTTGAAGTGCTTCGTTGTCGTCATTTGCATCCGTGCGAAAAGCTTCTACCTATGCTGCGCTGCTTTCCCTCCACCAGAAAACAGTTTGTGTGTCCTGTACTCGGCTCATTCCCCAAAGATGTGTGTGTGTGTGTGTTTGCGTCGTATCATTTTCAATATCCTCATCTCTAAGATCATACACAACTGAATCAAGCAAACATTGGAAGGAGAGATGTGTGCAGGGGGGGGGAAACATCTTTGTTCCCTCTCCTCTTTAGAAAGCTTTAGCCGTCCCGTCTCCACTGAAGCATACAGGATGTGCCTGATGTTTCCTTGGCAAAGGAAAAGGTAAAAATAGAGAAGATTCATCTGGTTTCAGTTCTGCAGCACCACATTACTTTAGGGGTGATTTTTTTTTTTTTTTGGGCCCTTTTGTGTGATTGAAGCTCAAACGGACCAGGAAATGCAAATAATCCCGGTTCTAAAGACGTCCAGTGACGTGATTGTTGGGACGGTTGGAGGAGGCCGGCCCGGCTCGCCACATTAAAGGCAGAGTTGAGCGAGAGATGAGAGGAGACTGGGATAAGTTAAGCGAGAGGAGAGGACTTCAAAGCCGGCTAGGTTCGCCTGCCATATTGCAAGTGACGAGATGTGCCTTTTATTAATAGCATTCACCAGAGTTTCTTGTTTCTGCTCTCAACGTGTTCCATTGTTCTACAATCACCACAGCGCGGGGACAGAATGAACCGTCTGAACAGCTGAAGGCCAAATTACACCTTGATTACAGTTTACGGTTTGACATGTCATGTTTTTATCTGATTTCTGTCCCTTGACCGCTTTGTTCAAAGCTCTTTATATTTCAGTTGTTTACAGTGTTTCTTTCTCTGAAATTGAAATTGGATCAATTAAAGTCTATGAATTTGTTATTCCCTATCATTAATGAAAGTGTAGAGTGACAATACAACAATACTTCTTTGTGTTTCCTTTAAGAAGTCCCATTCTGACCTTGTGCACATGTACTTGTGTTTGTTGATAGGAACCTTGCTGGTCACCCTGACTTCATTTTAACGCACACAAAATAACGTGAGAAAAGAAACCGATGAAGAGTTGTCATAAAACATTAAGACAATTAAGTCCCGAGTCCCAACAAATATCTGTAAAACACAATAATTACTATTTACAATAATAATAATAAACGTCAGGGCTTACGTAGATGCTCTGTCCCGCTCATTACTATTTAACGCAATATAAAAATATAAACAATGCACATTGTGTCTGAATTCAACAAACACATTTGTATGTTTTTTGTCATTTAACCGGCAGCCTGCTCTTGTGTGTTTAGTTTAAAAGGTATCCGACAATCTATGAAATCCTTGTTTTGAGTTTAATAGCGGTTGCTCTGACGTCTTGTTGTCCCTGAAATGTGATCAGCATGTTCTGATAAACTTGTTGTTGTGTCTCTGCATCAATGTCACCAAGACACGTGTCGCACTTTTGTTTTTGAGTATTTGTTCTCCATCTTATCGGCCCCAGAAACACAATAACATGAAGGTTTAAACGTGTGCTCTCTGTCAGGATGAGAGGATCACTGTGGAGATCCACAGACGGCAACATTTGGGTGTTTTTAATATTTCTTCTACCGACACAAGTTTTGCTTTTCCTCCCAAAACTTCTCGATAATCCTCACGTTTTAGCGGTGGTGGTCTCCATTCATATCCACTGCTGTAGTGTAGAAGTGCATCAGACACGATTTCAGAGATGGCTGATTTGCATATTATGCCCATCATCCCTTCTCCTCATTAAACACCCGGTATCTCGTCGCCTTTTTCGTCTGTTTTTAGAAAAGGGAAGAAAAAAAAATCTTGATTCAGCCGCTTTAATTCTCCTCAGCGGACTTGTAATTGGTGTTTACGTGATTGGCTTTTACTCCGTTTGCTGCGTTCCCCATAAATCCTTGTCAATCTAAAGTCAGTCTAGCACGTTATCAAGCAAACAGAAACAAATAAGGGAACAAAAGACCACAGTAAACATTCCATAATTGACTGTTTAGGAGCGCGATCATCAGTTGGGGTTTGATTTGAGGATGTAATCTGCTTTTTGGCGGATGCCAGGCCTTCCAACCAAAAACGGACCCGGGAGTTAATGCCGCTCTAACCTCTGAGGCATTTACGCTCGTTGAATGTACTTGTAGTGATTAAGTTTGAAAGAGCCATGTTTTATCATCGGCCAACACAAGAGTTGACAATCTTAAGACCTTCAACGAGAAATAATTAGGATCTATTTGAATGCTGAGTGTGGAGCACAGTGCTAAGACAAGAGCTAAGCTTGTTAACGCATGTGGTGGCAATTAAATGGCTCACCCCCCCCCCCCCCGACTGTTTATGTTTTTTTATCACCTGAAAATTGATTATAATTCTCAGCATTGCTTGACCATAAAGTTTCAAAATCTCTGCCGGCGTAATTGAAAATGCCCGTTCTAACGCGGCGACCGAGCATTGTTTTTGTGAGGTTTTTAAATTGTTTCCCCACAAAAGGGAGCGGAAGTATTTTTAGTTCCCGCAGCAGCAGCTCCCACATGAAACCTGAGCCGGCGACACGGTTGAAATGAGTCCGTGCTGCTTGTTTGAATGTTTTTCCCCCCTCCTTTTCCTCCTCCTTGTTAATTTCTCCACATAGTTTAACATTAAAAATCAGGTCAACCTTTAAGATTTATGAGCAGAGAGGAGAGAAAAAAAAGAATTAATGGTATGCTATTTTTATTCAGTCAGTCGTCTGTTAATTTGGTATGACCTTAGTCAAAGGCGGTGCAATAACAAACTCTACTTACTTCTTCTTAAGACCAAACCCCTGGTCTCCCATGTTGCTTTGCTGAGGATGTGAGTTCCTTTAACTCTTATCTGCAAAACTCAACACGCAGGATTTTCAGAACATCAGTGGCGCTAAGAAACTAATACTCTTTCATCTATTTCACAGCGTTTTGTTTTAATTAAGCATTTTTTTTTTTTTAATAGTCAAGTGAAAACTTGTTTTCTGAAACAATAAAACCGGCTCCTCGAGCGGCGTTTACAACACATTCAGAAAATACACCCTGACAGCCGAATGAGTCCGCTCGTCGCGCGATGATGTCAAAGAGAAACGGCGGCCATAAAGGTCGCCGCGTCGTCTCTCTGCGTTCTTTGTCCCTGAGCCAAAGCAGAGGTGCGTCACCTCCTTTTATTTCCCACCTTTTTTCTCGCTGATGAGTTCCCAGTGTGACTCTCCTCCTGACAGCATCCAAACTTTGCTGCCTCAGAGGCCGGAGTGCTCTCAGCCCCCCATTGAAGCATCCCTGCAGGGGTTTTCTTCACAGAGAGGCTAGAGGGGAGGGGGGGATGGGGGGGTGAAGGTGAAAGTTTGCCACCGAGCGACAGATCTCCAACAGCGGAGGCCTTTGTTGCCGGGTTGCTCACACTTGGCAACGTGGAGTCAGGTGGCCTCTGACCCGACCTCTACTCCGAGAGAACCGGTGGGCAGAGAGGCTGAAATAGGAAAAGTGAAAGGAACGGGCAAACTTGGTCGGAAGAAAGGATTGGATTGGAGGAAGGGGAGATTGTGGGGGGACGGCATGAAACAAAGTGTTCAGAAATAGGTCAACCAGTATCTCATTTTTCTTGCTAAGCTTGTAATCACCCTTGACAGGCACACTGTGGAACAGGCTATTCAGTTTGAATTCAGCACTCATCGTTGAATTACGGACCCTAACCATCCGTCTCGTGATGTACGGGAACATTTAGAAGATGGAGGTTCTTTGTTCTTCCTTCATTTTGCTGACAAGGACGAGTCGCCTGTGTTAGTCTGTGTTGGTGGCGATTGTCTTCTGGTTGAGCCAACATGATGTTTTTTAGTGTCTCCACAAAAGAGAACCGAGATAGTGTTGATGTTTTGCTCAAGGGCACCGTTAGGGAGGACAAAAGCATCATTCATTCACTTCCCCAGACCTGTCCAGCCTTACACAGAAAAGACATATTTTCTAAAAGATGCAGATAGTTTTGTTTTTATTTTCATCTCTGAGACTTTGAGAAAGTAGTTCCATTGAAAACTGCTCACGTCAAGCTCTGTGGACTATCCAGAGGAACAAGGACACTGTTTCTGAGTTTTATAATCACTGCTGTGACTGCAGAGACGTGTATTACAAAACCAGGGCAGATAAAACCCAAACGGTCCTGATGCCCCTAAAGGTGGATGTGAAAATGTTAATGTGTAATTTGCTCTAACTGACCCTGAAACCTTTTTTTATGCATATTTTCACCAGGAAAATCAATACGATCTTCATGAATTCCTCACAAAACCGGATCAGAAATTCAAGCAGCCTGGAAATAATTGCGTCCCGCTGATGAGCCGTTCTCCATCTCGCCACTGATTTTTAAATGTGATCTTGTTAAGCCACCAAGGGACTGAGTCTCGCCCATGGGTGGCCAAAGGATACTCTGTCGCTAATGAGGTGTGCGCGGGCCCCGTGGGTAATGGCAGTGTCACGCCAAAGCTTTCTGACACCTCGGGGCAGCCGTACAGTACGGCCCAGGCCTCGGCTGTCGACTGGCATTCATTTGACGCTGAAACAATGAAACGCGTCGACCATAAAACTGGGTTTTCATTGGTAGTTTTGATCCCTTCCACTCTAAATACCCATTTTAATATGCACTTTACCCATTATGTCAGTGTTAATAAGAAGTCTCTTTGAGAATGTGCCCATTGTTGAGTGAGTCTGTTAATTATGACAGCTCAAAGTGCTGCTGTATTCTACTGACTCTTCCTCATAAGAAGCATGATTATTCATCACCGCGATAAGAATTAGAATGCAGCAAGGCGTGCTCCCCGAGAAATATTGTTGTTTTTTTTTTTTTTTTCTCTTCCACCAAATTTGAATGCTCCAAATTACACATTCAATCCATCTTTGTTTGTGTATTTAACCCTGTTAAACATGGCAGCACTTTGTGACTTTTAAAGACCCGTGGCTTATTGGACTTGGAGCTGGCATCGCTAAGTGACAATTTGGATAGTGTTTGCTATCAAATAAACACTTAATGTATCTGGGGATGTAAACAAATGTTCATTCTCCGCCACGCATCTGCTGGAAATAAAGCCGCGCTTCAGAAAAAAAGTGCCGCGGCGCTTTCAACCAAAATGACACCAGTGGTGATGAAGTATTCCCGCCCGCTGTATTTTTAGATGATTAGAACGACACACTGTAGTCATGTTCTGATGATAGAATGGATTGGCCTCAGCTGAAGGTCAGAAAGAGAGCAGCACAATGAAGGAAGCTCCGTAAGCCCGGAGAACTATAATGTGAAGGGATCAGAAACCCCTGCGGTTTGTGTCCAGAGCATTTCATCAAACTGGCATTAGTTCAGCGCTGTAGCTTAAACTTTGCTTACCTCCCAATCCCGGCCCGGGAACTTCATATTGTTGACAGTGGCTCCGAATTCAGCCGTAGACTCAGCAACTAAAAGGATAAGATGGGCTTAAAGGGCTTTTTATAACCTGGCTATTCACCCTGAGACGCTGTCAGTCCAAAGGACACACTGAGTCCCGCACCTGTCTGACACGCCGGGAAGCGTCCAGCCAGGACAAAAGGACACGTTTCAGGTCCATTATCTGGCAGACTTGACTGTCGATTGACATTTATTTTTTTTCACTATCATGCGTCATGCGTATTCTGTTTTCACCTATCTGCCGGTCTCAGGCTATGAAAAGGCTTAAAAATGTGTCAAACGTCTTCAAAGTGGCAAAGCTACAAGCAGCTGACAGCTGTAAGTGTAATTATAGAGAACAAATACATATTTCCATACATACACTGTCTGTTAATCACATGGATCTGAGTGGTAATTGAGCGCTATCTTTTTCTGAGAAATCAATATCTGATTTCATCCCGATATGATTCCATTCAAAGACAATGATCGTACTGAATCATCAGGCCTGGAAAAAGAGGTAAACGTGTAAACATGTCGTCGTCAGTCTTTACACTGTGCCCTCCATCCTTTTTATTCTTCTACGTTATGTTGCAGCGAATAAAGCAGAAGCAGCATCTGACTGGAAACCAATTTGAAGTCGATGCAGCAATAAGACAAACCTTCCATCCGATCAGAGCCTTCACACGACACCCCTGCAGCCAGTTTGAGAGGCTGCGCCGAGCCGTGCGTTTGTGCATGTTTGTCGGCATTTGTGTGTATGTGTGAGTAGTTACGTACCCGCGATAATATAACTAAGAATCATGATGCAAGCTTTTCGCCCAGAGTGTTTTTGAGCTCATTTTCAAATGGTAATTTGCCTTATCCGAAGCAAACTCACTGAGTGTAAGTAAGTGATTATTTGCATGGCTGACAATCATTCGGCACGCCCGCGGTCTTTTTCCAAACTGCTCCAGTTTGTCCAGTCTTTTGAAAAAAGAAAAAACTACTCAGGGAGGGCCAGTTCTCTTTGAAATATCCTTTCATTTACCTTATCATTAGACACAAATGTGGCATAGTTAACAATGACTGCAAAAAACACACAGCCGGCACGTCTTCATAAGGCTGATGAAGGCTTTGCAGCCAAAAAAAATCTTCTTTGTGACTGCTGAACACAGACGCAGTTAATCATTTTCAACAGCTACTTTTCTAGTTTTTGGCATTCTTTTTGCTTCAACTTTCTGAGGTTTTGGTTTGAGCACCTCCAGGCTTTGGCTCTTTTTTTTTTTATCAAAGCACCAAGTTTCTGTGCTCCTGTTTAATTGGTTATTATCTCATTAGAGGCATCATGTTGGTCGGTAAAGTGCAGTAACGACAGGACGCACCGGCAGCAGAACAATGCAGTGATTTAGTATCTGCACTCCCCCTCAATCACACTCAAATGTCAGCCGCAGACTCATCAATGCCCCTAACCCTGAGCACACCCCTGAGACACACACACACACACACACACACACACAGCCCACATGACTACACACCAGCCCAACGTCGGGGCTCGCAGAAAAACGAGGCACGAGGATACAGCTGAAGATGGATTTTCCAGAACTCTCGCCGTCTATTTCGGTCAAAATCAAACCCGCAGGAGTCAAAGTTATTGTTACTACAAGACCTGAACACTCATTCTTTCCTATTTCAACTTGGTCCCTGACAGGCAGCCAGTCGTGACTTTATACGACCAAAATATATATGTTTTAATGGTTAGAGGGGAGTTTTGTAAAGTGATGCTCACTTCTGTGGCTGTGAGATCCTGAAGGTTACTGCTGTGCATGCTAGCATTGCTCTATGCTTGTGCCTCGTTCTAAAGGAGCACTTAAATCCCTTGTGTGACATAATGGCACCTCAAAGTTTGATAAAATAACTAGTACCCCTCTTTGTTGGATCGCAAACAACCTTTGCTTTAAAATCAAAAGTGTCCATTTTGCTTAAAATCAGATGATTACAAGCGACTAGAACATTTTGCCGTGTGGATCTTTACCCACCGATGTTTCTTAAAATCTGTCTTATTTGTGTTTCTGAAAGCTTCCCAAATGCTCCTTGCTGTAGCTGGAAGACATTAAAGTACAACTCTTGTACTGTTTAGCATTTGTTGATGCTTCTACCTTCAGAAGAATAAGAGTATGCATCTTTTAAATTTGAGAGCGGGCTCACTCTTTTGAGAAAACATTAGTGATATAAAAACGCTTCACTGGTCATTATTGAAAAATGTGTCTCGTCAGAAACCTCGGGGGCAAGAAACAAAAAGAAACGCTTAGAAAACCACCGTGAACAATTCAGGACGGAGGCCACCAGCCTGCATTCAATACATGTCAATAACAATCTGGTATAGATTTCCCCTCGCACCGAGAAATCTGTGAGGGGGAAACAAAAGTCATAGGACTCCTTCATTTGCCATGCTCATCCATCAATCAGTATTTAGGACATTGGCAAGTGGTAATTTAATAACCAGTGACCTGGGCTGGCAGGAAGCCGGCCTGACAGACAATACAAACTCATTTATCACGGGGGGGGCAGTGCCGTGCTGCTGTGGATGCTCGCGCTCTCTGATCCTGCGATTGTCGCTGCAGGAGTCACCCTCAGCGAAACTCTGAGGGGGTTAGCACACATGAAGCTCGGCTCAGAGATAATGCGTTTAAGTACTGGCTGTATGGATGCTGTGAGAAGAGCTGCACTGAGTCTCCGGACCTTCTCTGGTTACAGTGTTTACGACTGGAAGTCGATGATCTGAACCCTGATTTTCACCTTTTTTTATTTCTCTTTAACGTGACATTTTATTCCTGCTTTACAGTACGATGCTGATATCGAGTAAAAAGTCCCAAACATTGACGAAAGAACACATCCTAGATGCTTTTCCACAAGCAGACGTCAGACATGTTATGTGTTTATTTTTGATACATTCCTGCAATAGTTTTCGCAATGAGGTGTTGCAATCCAAACCGTTACCTCTGAACCGGAGAGGCCTACCTCACGTCTTTGCCCCATTGCATTCTGGTCCAGGTCTCGCTCCTGTGGGTGTGGTCATCGGTCTTTTCGAGTCTCTTTTTAAGCATTTTAACACCGCTAAACAAACACAGACTCTATCTTTTAAAAGGTAGCTTTTTCCGTGTTCGTTGTTAAAAACTTTTTAGAATCTTTATTTTTTTATTTTAAAACTTTGTCCAGGATTAAAATCTGTTCTTCCCCCACATGTTGCAACCTTTCCTTGCGTGCAAAAAAACATGTTGCTCTCCAGAGAACCTAGTGATTGAGAGGAAGTTATTTTTGTGAGTATGACTGTATTTCTTTATGTTTTTTACGTCTCCGCTGACGAGCCGGGGTCAGCTCAGGATGCCCGCTTCGCCCTCGTTTGGCTCCGACACTCAGTTCTGTGGAGCCGATCTGTGTTTGCCCACATACAGTAGCATCACATACCTCTGTGAGCTCCTGATCGCGTTGCTGCCAAATTGCAATCAGTGGGCAGGCGTCCACATGAGCTGCCATTAGGCCACGGTGCGGCGAGTTAGCGCGCCTGCCGATGACTCACCCAGCGCGTTTTGACTCCTGAGGAGGCAGTAAAAGCTGTAATGTGGATTTTAATGCGCTCTAATGATCTTTTTGCATGTCTTGGGTGCTTTCTTTCCGGCCCAGCACCGTTGCACTCGCGTTAGAGTCGCGGTGTCCTCTGCCAGCGGCGTCACCTGTAAAAGTGACCCACGCTAATGAGGACGGTGATTGTGTTGATGATGGGACGAAGTGACAGGCTGCTGCATAATGATGCCCTCGCTAACCTGTTAGCCTCGTTTATCAACTCTGGGCGGGGTTAGTTATGTGAGCAGTAATGCATGATCATATAGAGACTGATTATATGGAGATATCATGCAGTACTGCAAGTGCCGGTGGTTTTATGGGTCCCCATCTGTACTGGTTAATGACCAATGCCAGTTTGTCATCACACTTTTGAGATTTCAATGTCTAGCCATGTTTCTAATCACATATTTAGTAGTTATATCTTCTTCTTGTTTACAACCATGTGTAAGGCATAGTCTGCAGCGCCAACTTCTGACCAAACTTCGCATTTTATCTGCTTCAATCCACCTGATTCACATTTTTTTTTTTTTTTTGCGACAATTCAAGATTTAAACGGAAAAGTAACAGAGTGAGTGACTTGAGACCCAACTGATCTCAGCTATGATGGGATATCATTGGAGCCTTATGACTGCCTGACTTTCCATCTAGTGCCACCAGGAGCTCACCTATCCGGTGAAATAGCTCGACTATGGAGACGTTTCCCCAGGAGAGGAGTGTAACCCACTTAGCTGATCCTGACCTGTAGCTTCTTGGCTCCGTGTTTAAAAATGAAACTCCGTATTTGAGAGCCGTTTATTAAGAGTTACACGCTCGGTACGAACGGTTCAGCTCGGGGCGAGCCTTATCCTTTTAACGCTGTGAATTAAGTCAGTCCGCTCTCTGGCTGCCTTTCTCGCAGGCCTCCAGTCCAGATCAATGGGATTCTGATTAGTGCAGGCCAAAGGGACACTCATGATTATTACCAATAAAGGGAATTAGATCAATGATTTTTTTTTTTTTTTTTTTTTTTTTGGTTAGGGGACTTCAAAACTTGCAGCTTGATCAAATTTAAGATCAAGTCATCAGTGGAATTGCTGTTGATTTATAAATAAGATAATTGCCCCCCCCCCCCCCCCCCTCTAAACCACCACTGTGCTCTGTGCTTCTGCTCTTGCTGGCAGCCCGACACTTTTATTGCTTAGTCAAACCTCCTCCTTCCATTTTTAAATTGCCTATTGAGTGGATATCTCTGCGGACTTGCCAGCCTGCCATTAGCATCACCTGCATGCCGCTTCTTTTTCCTCGGTGAGGACATGTTTAAAGGTATCTACTCTGCGTCTCAAACATCTCCGTGTAATTTATTTGTCAAATGATACAAATCACGGTCGTGTTTACGTACAGACACGGTTTCATTACCTCCATTCTAAGCCCATGAGAGCATGTCATAATCCCAAGAACACAAAGGAAATATTTATTTATAACAAAGGAATAGAAATAAGCAGCAAGGTGTTTGTGACACCTCAAATTTAAGTCGGTGATGTTGTCAGGTGCTTTCCCACTGGAAGGGAAAAAACAACTTCACTGCTTTCTAATTTGAACAAGTGTTGTCACTTTTACATTTCATTTTCAAAGGCAGACAATACCTTTCAACACGAGTCACTCCAGAAAGCGACCATTCTGCTGTCTGTTTTTTTTTTTTTCTCACCACGGCTCTCAGGTGATAATTTAGTCTCCGAGTTGTGTTTGATGTCAGCGTTGAATGAAACATCACCTCAATAGCTTTTTTTTTTTTTCTGCTCAAAGAATATGATCTCACCTCTATGTGGCATCTGCAAAGACATAAATGACTAAAAGGGACATGTACAACTCCCAGTAAAAGATAACAAGAGTTAAGTTTTCACATAACTGTTACTCAGACAGGAGGTTAAATCTCAGTCACACGCAGTTCAACATATTTACTAAATGGAAGTCCTCGCAGAGCTAAACCCAGATTGTCCGTCAGAAGCAGCTCCTCTAATTCCAATGAGGTAACCCTGCTGAGCGGAGGCTTTCCAGTTCGGCTGCTGCAAACTGGCCCCGATTGGACGGATTTCAGTCATTCCTCAGCGATGGGAGCCAATCAGGACCAAGTCCAGCTGTGATGCATATCTTGGATTTAGTACGAAAACTGCCTGGAAAGAAAGCAAACATTCACTTGTCCCCCCTCAAACACAATCACATTTAACAATGCATCAAACATCTGTTCTGGTATGTGTAAAGGGCCATCCCGCTATTTCTGTATGGTTTTACATCAAAAATCAACTTGCTTGGACCGACTCTCTATCTACACGTAGTAACTTATTTTGTCGTCGTATGTTTTGGAAATGGTCGGCAAAGCAGGACGATGTAACTTTTGCTAAACGGTGTCCGCTCCGGCTTGTGGTCAGACCGGATCAAGTGGAGCTGTGAGTGAATTAAAGCTGTCAGTTTAATTGGCTAAAGCATGCAGCAGCACTGCTAGTGTTTTTCTCCCGGCTCTGGCTCGCTCTGTCAGCCGTGTGAGGCAGGATAAATGGCCACCGGTGACGCTACCTGCTCCCGCTCTGTGATGTCGGCATAATCTTCCTCCTCTCAGGGACTAGCTTCACCTCGCTAACAGCTGAGACCCCCTCCTGGTGTTTATGTGTGTAAGTCACCTGGAAACCATGTGTAGCGGAGGTATCAACGGGGCGCAGGTTGCTCTCTGAGCCCTGGGGAGCCGGAGAGTTGCGGGGGGGGGGGGGGGGGGGGCTGCACATCCTCACAGCTCAGATGGGATTACAGGTTGCTAACACTTGATGACACAAGCGGTTTCCAACATCTCGCCCACCTTGTGTGCTGAACACACACGTGCACGTAAGCGGCCGTGCACGTGCACTGAACCCACACTTGTGCGTTAACTCGCTCATAACATTGAAGTTGTGTGTGTGTGTGAGTGCATGCTGGCTCCACGTCTGACATGAATGCATGGACACACACGTGCTCCTCGCACACAGTGAGAGGGCGAACGCGTACACACAACTGTGTTTGTGCTGGATGGAAGAAAAACAAGCAAGCATGAGTGAGCAAGTACAACCGAACCGTCACACACACTCACACACAGAGGCTACACAATCGTGTGTCGTGTTTACACGCATGAATGTAAGAAGGCAAGCATGCATGCACACACACACACACACACACACACACATGCACACTCGTCTCACTAATGGAATCAGTGTGTGATGTTCCACTAATATCCACCGCTGTATCTTTGTTCATGGCAGTATCGGTGTTTTTAATTGACCCGTTTGATGATGACTGGGCTTCAGAGGATGTACGTTACTGTGGGACGGTTTGATAGAACAAACCTGTTTTAACACTCAAACTAAGCTAAAGCAATAGTTTTAGTGTTGAATCTGGATTTAGAGGCCCTTTCTCATCCCGATAAACACTCCTGAGGTACATATATTTTATTATTATTTATGAAATACTGTCTAAACAGAGCTTTAATCACACATTACTAGTGTCAGTAATACTCCAAAACAACTAAAACTGATGCAGTAAGTATGTTTTATACAATGTATTCTGCTTTTGACTGAAGACACATTTTGCAGGAGTTGCTTGTGCTGAAGTTGCGATGCGTGGTTTGACCCAAAGGGGTCCAAATCCGGCATGTCTGGTTGCCAGACCCGTGACAAATGACGCACCAGAATCAACCCAAGACTGGGCCAAAGCCTATAACCAAATCTGGCAGCCGTTTATCCACCAGAACACAGCCAGGAAAGAGACACATTGCCGTTCATTATTCACACGCTTGTGTTCAAACTTACGCCTGTCCGGGCCTTCGTTTCCACAATACGAAATTAAATGTAACCGTAAAACATGCCTACAGAAAATCCTGGCATCCGATTGGCTGGCAGGTGTCTCTTAAACTGTACAAAGCTCTTCAAACAGGGGTTCATATATTAGCACGTGCAGGATATATGAGCCGATGTGGCCTCGGTAGTTTTAATAACTCATAACATTTAATTAAGATACATTTAGGATTATTTTACTGTATTTATAAAACTATCGGAGTGCATCAATTCAGAAGCAACAAAGTTTAATGACCTGCGCTCACCTCGCTGTGGCCAGCACTGCCGGCCTCACTGGCGGGGTAAATTAATTTTCTCCGTCTCCGTCTTTCTCTCTCTGTGCCCAAAGTTATTTAATATCCACTCTGATTCAGATTCATTATTACCTGCTCACCCCGCGCGCCTCCCCAGCCCCTCCAGATACCACTTTGAAAGACCACCGTATCTCCGAGGCCTAATTAGAATTGAAAGTCTGCTCGTTCAGGATTGTCAACTCTCACCTAAAGCCTGGAAAACTTTGCTTTGAATATCAAACATCCCCCGTAACGCTCGCTGCACGGCGCGGCGCGGTGTATATAACTTTGCACTGACCTTAGGTGGATGTGAACAGCAGCTTTTGTTGCATGTTTGTGTGAGTAAATGATTAAATATGCGGATTAGGAATACCAGCTCCGAGTTACACCGTCTCCTCTTCTGTACTGGCCTTTTTTTTTTATAAATGATACCGCAGAGGGTATTTTCCCAACTCAGCATGTGGCCGGTAAACATCACAATCCATCAGTCTTGGATGTTTTTGGGGGGGTTGGGGGGGGGGGGGGTGGGGGGGGGGGCGGCAGGGGAGAAAGACGGTTTGTTTTCACACTTAAGGAAGACATGAAATAGAGTGTCCTTAACTTAATCACCACCTTGTTTTACTACATTTGCATACATTTACATATTAATTGGACCACCGATTAAAATTGGTTTTGTAATTTTAATTAAGTGTCCACAAAGGTATATGATTAGCACTGTTTAAAATACAGCCTGACATAACTAGACGCAGAAAAATCCTCTTTGCTGCAGATTTTTTTTCCTCTTCTCCCCTCCTCCCATTACCCCCCCCCCCCTCTCCTTTTAGAGAGGAGGGGATTACTTACAGGGAATGCCTGTTTCATGATAGTCATTTTTTAAATCTGCTGTAGATTAGGCTGCCATGGAGACAGAGGGGGCGGGGCCTCCAAATCACTGAGGATATTCAAAGATTCATATATTGTAATCTAGTGTTTTAGGGGCCGTAGTTGGTGGAGAGCCCCTCTAAGTGACTTGTGAATTAGACTGTGTTCATACTGCAACACAAATGTGTTCTCAGTTACACGAGTTGCAATAATCATCCAACATGTGGAAGGTGGTGATGTACCTCGGGGGCCCACAGCTGGAAAGGACCAACACAGATCCCCAAGGGGCCATTTCTGCAGGAAAGTCGAGATGATCGCTTTATTTTCTTTCTGCTCAGAATTCCCGACTACGCCTCAGTGGTCGTGCAGCGTTAGCATGCAGCCTCCTGTCACTCACTGGAGCGTGTTAAAGGTCTGATCTTCAGCTGGGCAGTACAGTAGAAGTAGAGATGTTGTCATAGGTGCCCAAATGCATGCTAAAAACTGATGTATACAGAAGACATTAATGGTAAACGTAAAGCTTTTTACTGTCACTGTAACCTTTAAATGACTTTGAAGTTGCTAAATGAGACTACTTCCTGGTTGGCCGACAACAACGTGTCATTCCTGCAGAACTCAATCGGCGTGGAGGCTGCTTACCTTCTGTCTTTAGTGTGAAACACTGGAGCCAACACTGTGCTGGGGACGTGTGGAGGACTCTGGTGATACTGCACTCCTGCATGCTTCGTCCTCTTCTATAACTGTACAAGGCTTCAGCTGGGAAGAATTTGAGAAGTTCTCTCTCCCACTCTCTTAATGAGCGCAGCTTTTGCCAAATGGCCTGACATGTAACAGAGGGAGAGTCGCGCACCATTTTTCTGATGCAATTACACCAGAGTCAGGGTATCATACTGGGGACTTTTTCAGAAACGTAATATTACCTCATTTTGTCTTTGGTGTGGTCTGGAAGGTTCTTGAGAGACATTTGGAAGCATTTTACTCATAAAATACTTAACCATTTAAGTGATAGGATACTGTTTCCTGGGCTCTGTCCCTGCTGCCAACCACAAAAGAGTGAAAACTGAGGGGAACAAGTACAGTAGGTTGGTACATTTTCCCCTGTCATCTATTATGCCCCTTCTCTGTGTCTCCCCCCCCGACGAGAATCCCCAATGCTTTGAAATTTAGAGAAAACTGGATCTCTGTATTGCCAATGATCACGTTTCCCTCTGCATGTTTCAGGATTGGTTTCTTTATTCCAACTCTGAGCTTTCAACAGACAAAAGGGGGCCTCTTCTTCCCTGGGTGCAATATGTCCATAATAATGCCTGGCATGGAGCGAGTCCTCTCATTACCAGCGCTCATACCCACCTCTGTGATGACGAGGCTTTCTGTCATCCGGTCCAATCCTCAAAGCTGTCTTTGGGGAGCCCTCAGAGTTATGGCATTAGTTGTGCTTTCTTCCCCAATCCTCCCTCCTCTCCTCTCCCGTCTTTAAATTGCCGCTTCTTGAGTTACTAAGCTGCCCTAATAGGTACAACCTGCGCCGACTCCCTGTCCTCAGATGGGACGTACCTCTCCCGATTGCTGTTTTGCGGGCAGAGGATAAAGAGCTATCCCACGATGCACCCTGTCACACGCGATGGCGGGCTCGCTCGGTGATTTCGCCTGGCTCCTGAACACCGTCCTCAGCGCCAGAGATTTAAATGTGTTTCCTATTTCTTGCTGCGCTGTTGACATCAGAATGTTTCCAACCTCAGTGTTCTGTGTGTGCATGTACCCCCCCCCCCCCCCAGAACCTCCAAAACACACACACACACACACATGCATAGGACACTTACATAATTACACACCAGTATGTGCATGCGGAACACACAGGCATCTGCAAACACACTTTCAGTCACAGTCAAATAAAGCCACATGCAGGCGGGGTGATCACGATATTTTATTGAAACAGAAACGTACCATGTTGCCAGCAGACACTGTGGAGGCCACCGCATCCCACAGGACCTGGAGCTGGTTCCTCGGACCCCAATCAGCATTCCAACACTCTGCGTGGATGCCGACATGTCATAAAGAATAAGCAGCTATTGATTGCCAGGTGAATGGCACATAATGCATATCGTTGTTTATCAACTCTTTGGGGAGTGCACTTGCACTTTAGGTGTGTCGACTAACGCAAAAAGCAAAGTAAAAGCCACACCTTTCTGTTTTTCTGCCAAACTAATTAAACTGCCTTTAAGTGTTGGGTTGTGACGCCAGTAGTGATGCAACGGATCATAAGATCGCTTCGCATCGGATCTGTTTATTTGCCAATCATTTCAACGCTCTTAAGTCTGCAAGCCATCAAAAAATGCTAAATGTTATCCTTTTACTTTGGTAAAGTAATTTATAGTGTTTATTTTCTTCATTAAAATACACAATTCAAGGACAGAAAAGATTGTATTTTTATTGATTAAAACAAATCTTCTCATTTGTAGTTTTAATGATGTATTATATCTGTGTTAGGAAATTAAACGGCTCATAATTCATCTCTTAAATCTATTTGTTGTCTCCTTCAAACAACTGAATTTATTTAAGTTTCTCACCACCACTTCATTTTACGAGATCACACGTGAACACATGATATATATATTTAGAGCCTGAAGGCATCTTAATGGAACTGAATGGAACCTCCGTTGGTTAGCCGTTAGCGGTGATGCTAACGTTACTAGCTCTCTTCCTGTTGATTTAAACACTGATTAGTTGTTAACAATGTAACATTATCAGAGATCAGAGACTAGAAACGCATAAATTATGTCCTGATCGCATATTTTACCGTCATTAAACCATCACGGTGTTAAATAAAGTTTGCCTGCAGCCCTCTAGGACTCTTGTAGTGAATGATACTTACCCTTAACAGATAGAGGGAGATCCTAATTTGGTGTTTCCTGTAAAAACGAAGCCTGTAACGCTGAAACAGGATGCCACCTTGACTTTCCCTCAGGCCCTTGTTGTGAGTGCTCTGTACAAATCACAGACGTACGCTGCACGCTGTCAGGCCACATAGGTGGCACGGTTGATGAATACCGCTTCCCTCCGATGCCTGAGCATTATCATAAATAAAATAGAGTACAAACACCAGCCTTTGCGCCCTAATGGAATTTGTCAACATGAAAGAAGTGTTATTGAGCTTCGCCGCTCCCCTCTCTTCTCTTTGCTGATGCCTTGCCAAATACTTATCCCCTCTCTGGTGAGCGTTTAGCGTTAACTCGCGGCAGCTCCTGGGAATTGCATGGGCGTAATGAAATTACCTCGGCACAAACAAATAGGGTCAAACTCTCAAGGAGACGAGCATTAGGGCCGCATTTTGCTAATTACGTGGTGCGTTCTTTCCGCCGTCTCGCGGAAGCTGCACTGGATAGCCGGGGATCTGCAGGACGCCACCGTGTCCAATCCTGAGTAAACACGCCGCCAGGAGAAGGGGCGAGGAAATTAAACTAAGCAAAATGGGATTACAGTAAACAACACCTAATATTTAGTTGATTCGCAGTTGATAATTAAGCAAATTTCATGCTGATTTGCCGATGGAGAGATGAGACATGAGCAGCACGAACACAAAGCTGGACGTCTGCATGCTCTTTTTGTAATGGACAGAATGTCAGCACCGTCACTCGGCTGGTCTTTGTACCTGCGTAGAGAAGAGACGACACATGCACGGACACATGAGTCAACACACCCTCCAGCAGTGGTGCTACCCTTCATAATCATAATGCCATTTCTTTACCATAACAATGCTATCAGATCTGTTTTCTGCGATTCGTCTCACCTGTGTTATCACTGCCAGCAGAGCAAGATATGCCATTACCTACATGACCATGACGGAGCGTTTTGTAATTATTGAGCATGCCTCTGTGGTAATTACTTGAGTTTACTGAATTATAAAAGCTGGAAGGAGGGGAGAGAGGAGCTCCGGCCCTGAGCTGAGACAGAAATATTCTTCCGGAGGCTGAAGAGCTGAGAGACTTTCCTTGGCAGCGGTATTATCACATACACTCATCTGCCAGAGACTGTTGACAGAAAATATGCCCTATCAGCAGAAATAACCACTCTTTTTTTTTTTTTCTCTCTTCCTCCCATCACCCCCCCCTTCTTTCGTCGCCACCATGCGCCCTGACAGTCTGACGAAAGACAAAGCTCCCCAGTGAGCGATGTCAATAAATCAGAAAACCACCTATTCTCCGACAGCAGCATCGCTCGAGCCGCCGTCACAGTGTTGCTGCATGTTTTTTGATGTTTCTCTGGCTTTTGTTGGCCACCTACTCTGTGCTATGTGCTGGTGACAACAGCTACCCAGTTGGTAATCTCTCTCTCTCTGTCACTGTTCCTCCCTTGCGCCTGAAATGAGCAAATCAAGGCTGGATTACGCCTGCTAACATGCTCATAAAGTTGGGATTTATTCAGAGGTAAATTGAGATTGAAGGAGGAAGCGCTGCTGCCTGGTAATCCCTCCACATTGAAGAGGCCTGTAAGCTTGCTGTTGTCTGTCTGTGTGCGTGTGTGTGTGTGTGTGTGTGTGTGTGTGTGTGTGTGTGTGTGTGTGTGTGTGTGTGTGTGTGTGTGTGTGTGTGTGTGTGTGTGTGTGGTAAACATCCAAATGGAGAACGGAGGTGCTCATCCCAAGAACCAAAGAGAGACAAAACGTTGAGAACTACGTCAGGAATTGAAATAATAGCCAGAATGATTGAAAAGTCACTAATCGGCATTGACAAAGAGCGTGTGCACGTTTTCCACGGCTGCGTTCTTTTTACTGGTTTTCCATCATCCTTAAACGTTTTCAACATTGTTGGGAACACACTATCTAAATATCATGGTGTGTTGTTGCATTACCATTTCCCTTCAGTAGACCCAAGGGCCCATCCACTTACTTTTTGAAATTGCCCATTCAAGAGAGGACTCTTAGTTTCCCTTCTTGCAAATAACGTTAATAGAAAAACCTGTTTTAGGCTTTAGACATTAAATACTGTTTCCTATTTATTCTAGTTTAATGATTTATTGTTATCATGCATTAGCTGCTAACGTGATTTTTGACGTACAAATGAAGGTCGGAGCTGAGGATTACTGCCTTGCACAAGGAACCTCCAGCAGGTTGTGGAGCAGATTGAACCCTTCTATCCCTCCTGTATTATCTCCTCTTGAGCCCGGCTCAGAGGCGGAGTTCATCCTCCAGATTTCGGGTCGTCCTCGTGGCCCTCGGCCCTCGCTGGCGCTCCCAGCCTGCGGTATCAGAGTGGGGAGCGCTGCTTCCTGTTAGGAAACATCCCAGAGATTCAAACTGGCAACCGTCCAACCAACCAGCTTGGCAGCTTGTCTGGCCTCCAGCCCACTGCAGCTTGTTCACCGCTGCTAACAGGTATCGACGGAGCTGATGGGGCAAATCATCATCTGAGAGATTTTTTTTGTTGTTGTGCTGCTTCGTTTTGCTCCCTTGGCGCTCGGAAATTCCTGTTCTGGCGGCCTCCGATCCAGAGACTCCACCACCTGGAGGGATTTCCAAATGTCTCGCAGAAGACGAAATAACCTCCACCTAACAAAATAAAACCCCCAGCCCTCTTCCCCCAACAACAGCACCGACACAGAGAGAAGAAAGGAACATGGACTAACTGGCAGTGAAGGCAATTTGTCGCTGGAGCTCGCTCCCCCCTTCTCTCCTGCACCATCCAGATTTCCCATAAGGAATGTGCTTTGGTGTAATTCATCACCGGGCCCATACGGCAAACCGCTCGTTCTGGCGATGAAATATGAGTCAGTGCGGGGAGGCATTTTCACACGGTAGCTGCGCTGAATGGGGTATTATTTTGGCAAGCTCCCACAAGATCCTCCGACACCTTTTTTCTTCTGCTGCAACACGCTGTTTATCAAATGTCTCTAGACGCGGGAGGCGCACAATAAACATCAACCGCCGAATTACAAGCTTTGATTTCCGGCATATTACGGTGTCCCATAAATAAAGGTACAGGGAGAAAAGCACGGCACTCCATCATGTTATAATAACATGCCTGCTTATGAAGATGGAGGATGACAACGACATACCTGCCTGAGAGCGCGTCGCTGAATGATAGTTTTCACGCTCCGGGAAAAGGGACACAACGCTGTGCAACACGAGCGCCGCTCTGCTAATTAGCTGCCTTATGTGGGAAAACTGCAGTTCAGTTTAAACTGTCAAACGCACCAAGTGTTAACTTCCCCCGGCATTTAGCAGACGTGCCGGTCCACAGCAGCAATACAATGGGATTCAATTCCTCGACTTTCAGCTTGTTAGGAAGTAATAAATAGGAGGTCAGGAGGTCACAAGAGCCCCGACTGTATGTGTGACAAACATTTCAGTGACTCGATGTATGACGAAGTAGGACAAACTGTTTATTTAAAAAGCAGCAAGTCATGACATTTTAATTTAAATATGTCAGTTTTGTGACTGTTCTTTGTGTCAGTTACAGATTAGAGGTGCTGAGTGGCTCCTTCCTGCTGCAAAAGGAAGTGATGCATTTTGCGTCTCTGGTTTGTCCGCTATAACTTTTGGTCATAAAAACATTTTAGCTTTATATTATAAAGAGTTGGGCCAGAGCGATGTTGAAGGAAGCAAAGGGCATAAACTTCCTCGTGTGGTTAATGTTGCCAAAGTCAAGAATGAGGAAACACTTGTGAATGTTGAAAATGCAGGTGCATTTATCATGACAAATAGTCACTGAAATAAACAGAACTAACTACCTGGATTAACCCTCACAGATGGAATAATACACCACAGTATCTACACCACAATAATGGTCTTTGGCTGTAGAGCAGGAGCTGCTTTGTGAGAGCAGGTATCACCTCCTCTGCCCTCTTGACTCCCTCACATGGAATTAAAAGCAAACACCTTCCTGTGATGACTCCAGCCTCCGCCTGAGAGGCTTCACGGCGTCAGCAGCCTCTCCTCCGCTGAGCCATTTTTCTCTTAACACTGCGAAGTTTAGGAGGTGGGAGGAGGAGGAGGGTGGGGGGGGCATTTAATGCACAGTAAACAACTAAAGCACTTCAAGCCTTTAAATCCCGACAGGAGAGAGAGAGAGAGAGATGATATGAGGGAGGGGGGGGGGGCGGTGGCGGTGGCGGCAGAGCCAAGGGAGAGTCTCTTTTCCCAGTGGGAGATGACAAATGCCATATGTCCTGAGCACAGCGCTTGTGTTAATCCTCGGCGGGTCCCGGCAGGCCCACATCCGACTCTGCGACCTCTGCGCTCCCCCCCACATCATCTCAACCTCTCCCTTTGCTTCCACTGAGCGGGTGGATCAGTCACAGAGGAGCTCGGGCCTTCGCATTGGAAGCACAACGTGCTCTTTTCTGTAGAGAAAGGTGAGAAGAGACTCTGGTTAGACGGGAATCTGCTGGTGTCATGGTGGGCCTAATGGAAATGGATTCCCTTTTCTTTTTTATTGACTTTATTGTCCATCACGGCAACTTTTCATCTCCTTTTTGATGGTTTGTCCAGCTCGTGTTCGCATCATGGGGTCGTGGATTTGCAGGCGGAGCTATAAAACCTGGAGGGTCGTCTTTCATCCCACATGATGAGAGGAGCAACTTGTAACTTTAACTTGCGAGTTGTCCTCACTGGGCTCCAACGTCAAACATCCGTCGTTGTAGTACTTTAAGCGAGGACTCCAAACTACTACCAAAGGATCCGTTTCCTCTGTGTGCAGTTGACTGTCATCACCTTTCAGGACTTCTGGATACTAGAAGCCTCTGTCGGCCTCCATCACCCAAAACCACCTGAAGGGGCTTTAAACATTCAGCTCTCTTATTTCACATGAACCTGAAACGATCCGAGCCCTCGTTTAGAATAAACTTCAGTCCTCGGTGCTGGTTTTACCCAATAGATTGATGACTCCAGTGTGTCTGTCTGTTTTTAAGACTCTGACTGCTCCAGTCATTCGTCTCTCCGCAGAGCCTAAACAAAGCTCTGCCTCGGCCTTCGCTGAACCCTGAACGGCCCCCGAACTGAAACCTGGAGGCCGTTCAGCTGTAATGATGTGGTTACAGAGTGAACTTTCCTCACTTAAGAGCTGAATCAGCTCCTTACTCTACCAGTCACTAACTCTGTTTACAGCCGCACTGTGGCTTGAATTAGAAACTTGATTTAACTGCTTTTCATGAGGGAGTCTTCTCGTTCCTAGAAACCAACAGCAGAGAAAGCTCCAAATTCACGGTTCACGCTGGTTAATATAATCTATTTTTTAATGTTGACTTATGATAAGAAAATGTGTGCATGTATTCTCTGAATTGGTGAACAATTACAGGTTAAAAGGGGTGAAAGGTTCATGCATTACCTGCTTATTTTACTATTCAATCATTTCACCTTCTTTATGGACGGCAAATTATATAAATGCAAAATGAGGTGAAAAATTGGTAATTAATCGGCTGTGGGTGACTCGGGCGAGGCATTATCCAGGCCTGCCAGGTTTGTCTGGCTAACATTAAGGGGCTAATTTTCAAAATCTAGCGTGCAGTCAATTTACCAGCATGCCTCGGGGGGGGGGGGGGGTAAAAGGTAGGGAATGACAGGAGGGGCTAATTTTACCCGCCTTATTTACCCCTATGTATCATCCGCCGGCTCTCATCTGACAGGACTGACGGTGGGATTGAAATTAGACCGACTGTGGCTGGCGTTGAGAATTTATGACGCCGCCCTGGTATTTGTTTGTTCGATGTGTGTGTGTGTGTAAAAGTGTGTGTGTGTGTGTGTGTGTGTGTCTAGTGAATACATCAGAGAAGAAGAAGAGGAGGCGCAGGGAAAACCTGGGGAAATACATCTTTTTAATAACAGTCAGTGAGGTTAATGCAGCTTACCTTGGAGTGCCAGCAGCAGAAGGAGGAGGAGGAGGAGGTGAGGAAAGGGGGGAGTTATTTGACAGGGGGGGAGACAGACGGTGTGCAGAGAGCTGTTTAAAGTGGAGTTTACCTACACAGGAGTCGGGCCTCGGTGTCTGATCGCTATTTGTTGTACAGAAGAGGGAAAAAAGCAGTAAGGGGGGAGGAAAAGAAATCCAACTCTTAATACTATTGTGTGCCTATAACCATCTGTCACAGCTAGCCTGGAGATGAGACTGAGATTAGGAGGAATAAACGTCGGGCCGTAGAGCATCGGTAAAGCCTTCAGGGCAACAACAACAAAAACATAAAAAAAAAAAGACAAGAAGAAGAAGGTGGAGGGGGTGTAAGAAGAGAAACGAGCCGAAAAATCAAACTCACGGGGGACATTCTAATTCTGAGGCAGTCATGGATTACAGATTGTAACCTGCGCTGACAACGGGGGGGGGGGGAATGACGGGCAATATCACGGCGAGACTTGGAGGGGTCTCGATGATGATGATGCCGACGGTGTTGGCGGCAGCGGCAGTGGTGGTGATGGTGATGATGATGATGATAGTGGCACTGATGATGGCGGTAATGACGGCACTCGCACGGCTCCTTCTTGCGTTACTTCAAACAGAAATGAAAAGGCAGTGGTAGGGAAGGAGGAAGGAGGTGTGGGGGGGGTTGAAAGGAAATAGTGTCTTCGTCTTCTTCTTCTCCCTCCCTCCCTCCCTCCCTCCTGAATGCCGAGGGCTTAAGGAAAGGCATTTGGTGGCTCCTGAGGCATCCGCGGATCTCCCCTCCTTAAATTTACCGTGAAGGTTCTTAGACTCCCTATTCAGGCAGGATATTCCCGTTTATTGCTTTTAGAAGACAAACCTCACAAAAGCACAGTGTCATTGCTTCTGGAGAGCACAGCCCCGGAAGAAAACGACGCCACAGAAAAGAGTCTCTCTCTGCCTCCGCTGAACTGTGATGCACAATGTGACACAGAAAGCAGCTTCTTAAGGTGCTTTACATTCTGAGAATATAATGTTTTGCTTGTTAATTAATTAGCATGCAGTACTTCAGAGCAAAATAAAAGAACCCCCTCGCTGTGGTGGAGTGTTCGGTCCTTCAGTGTGTTTTTGACGATCTACGTGGCTTCAAAATCGTTTCAGTGGCGTTTTTCTTTCTTCATATTTGAACTGAAAGAAGCTGTAATTGTAACCATATGAAACAGGAGCGCCATAAGGTCCATATATATCCGACTGACATCTCTCTGCTGGAGAAAGGTTTGGGCAGATGAAGCTGAAATGGCTGTCTGGTTGAGTTCCTCTGGTAATTAATATGAATAAAGGCATGTCGTGATCTGGGAGAGTCCCCCTCTCTGATTTGTGTCTCGCATATAGAAGCACTTATTGAAAACACGGGCTTCAGTTTGGTCTTCAAAGTGCAGATATCGATTGTTATTAAGAAGCAATAGTAGACAATTTGACTTAAATTGCGTATGATAATATAATCTGTCAAAAATAAACCCTTTTATTGCATTAAAGGACCATTTTACTACTTTAACCACCGTCAACAAGTCTGTATTAAACGTCAATTTTACACGTTATTCTTTTACTTTGTTGTAATCTATAGTGGTTATTTGCATAAAACACACAATTCAAATTCTAAGGGAATAAATGACTGTATTTTTGTTCAAAATGTTAGCTTGAATCATGTATTATAATCTGCTCAGAGCTAGTGTTAAACAGGTCATAATTCCCTCTCTAATATGTATTTATATTGCTGTGAAAACACCTTGTTTGTCACCCAAAAAAAATTGCATTTAAGCACATCATGAGTCGTATAATTTACTTTTGCCAAGCAGGACTGTGCCGCACACCGGCTGCTAACCGCTAACGCTGCTAGCTGCAAGGAGTGTGCAGCCGCTGAGGTCAGCGTAGGAATTGTTTCAGCCCTCGTTTTGAAGCGCGTGACCAGTTGGATGGAGGTCATGTGACTGACCTTGTCAATCACTGAATGTGTAGAATCACCATTCAACCTGCGATTAGTCTTCTACTGGTCTCCCAGTTTGCATGTGAACATCCTGAACTACTTAAAAAGTAGACGCGCATCCAGCGTGCTCGGGCAGCGCTTGTCTTTGCTCTTAGCTTCCTGTGTCGTCACATTTGCCTTAATGTATTCATAAGTTTGTTAGATCAGGAAGAGATTTGAGGATAGTGGAGGTACGGAGTTGTACCACGCAGAGACGATTAGTTTTTTTAACAAATTGGGAAGTTTGTCGCCATCTTTTAACACAAAGTAACACCGAAGAAAAGAGCAGGCTGGATAAAGACTAAACTTTCACCTCTAAAGGATGATGTGTCCAGTCTTGTGGTTATGGGTGAGTCAGACCTGCACCCCCACCAGCCCAGGGAAACAGCACATTCATCTACATCACATCAAACTTACAACACAAAGACGAGCTTTCACGTCTGTTTCCTCGTGTTTGTTGGTGAAACCGTATCCTGTAAATATTCACAACATCACTAACTTTGAACCAGCTCTGGGCTTCCTTTATGGACGGTTAAAGCAGGGCTTTGTGACTGATGATGGAGGTTTTGGTAACTGCTGTGTCTCAGCGTGGTGGACAGCTGAACACAGTGTTCGGTCACACCGGGCTCATCTCCTTCTACCCATAATTCCTTGTGTTTTGGGGTTGTTTTCAGTTGTTTCTTTCTCTTGGAGGAGGACTGACACTTGTATTTTGAGGCATTTTTTGTCTCTAACCCCCGTGTGCACATCAGTGTGCCTGTCTGCAAGTGTACGAGTGTGTGTGTGTGTGTGTGTGTGTGTGTGTTCAGCTGCCCTTCCCACTGCCCTTGTCATACTGGTCCCAGTGCTGCAGGGCTCGTTGCTGGTTGGACAGCTCGGGTCAAGGTCTCCCCTCTCCTGATCTGACCGACGGGCTGTCACGTCAACAGCCCGACCACTGGCCGAGTCTGCAGGCTCGTCCTCACTCACACACACACACACACACACACACACACACTTTCTGCCAATGACAAGCTAACACACACACTCAGATAAGCAATCACTTGCATGTAAAGCACAGAGAAATTTACTGACAGTGCAATGTATCTATGCAGGAGCACACACACACACACACACACACACACACACACACACACACACACACACACACACACACACACACACACACACACACACACACAGAGAGGCCCCCGCCCTCCCGTAGATTGACAGTGAGGTTTATTGCTGCTAATACTCCCAGCTGTAAAGGCAGAGAAGCAGCATCCTAATGGGAAATGGACTCATTTCCTAACACGATGAGTACCAGGGTGCGGCACACGCCCATATTTGGTCAACGGGGGCGGTTAATCCGTCTGACCTCCTCCCTATTGGCCCGAGACCGGAGCGACCGTGCTCCGGCGTTTCCATTTCTTCTCCTTCTGCACAGGAAGTAAAGTGGACTTCTATTTATTCCAAACAAAACAAAGTATGAGAATGGAGGTTAACAGGAAGATGTAGTGCAGAAACTTCTACAACAAATAGATTCAAGCATCAGAGATTAAATGAAAAGTCGATACTAAAAGCAAAAAATGTACTTAAAGCTACTTCTAAGAATCTATTGTACTGAAGCAGCTTTTTCCTATTTATACAACAGTTTCTTACACCGCTGAAGCGCTCTCTCTCTCTGCAGTGCTGCACCGGCATCGTGGCTGCTGACATGTTTTTGCATCTCAACGAATCCGCTGCTATTTTAGACTTTTTCTTCATTAAAGCCATTAGTGTTTCATGAGGCTCTGCAGCGTCCTCGTGCTAATTAGGTGTCTATATTTCTATATCTCGTTATTGGATTTATTTTATATTGTGCTTAATAGTAAATAGTGTTTGAATTTTAAAACACACCTCTTGGGTGCAACATAAAGGGGAATTTTTAATCACATTTTCTGTAAATGAAAGGACCCGGTCTGCTTTTTCTTTCTCAATTTTTCCGAATGTGTCTTAATGAGTTTGCAGTTTCTTAAGCAGATACACACTCTGATTATTTATATATTTTTTTGTACACACACACACACACACACTGTATCTCCTCCCCTCCTCTGGTCGCAGCAGGAGACGGTCCAAAATGGGAGATGGGTGAGGCAGGGGGGAGGTAGGTGATCATCGTAGTCATCATCACAAGGGGTAAGAAGAAGGATGTTAGTGGGAGGAAGAGGGGGGGGGGGGACATAGTTGATGATGGTGGCCGTCAGTTGCCTCGGCAACCTTTTTTTTTTTTTTTTTTTATGTATTTTTTCATTATTTATTCCTGGGGCCCCGGTGATGAGGCGTGTTAATGTGGCGCCGCCTCTACCTGCTGATGGGCGAGGGACTCGTCTCCCTGCGCTTCAGCCTGGCTTGACAATTAAGACCTGGGCGACTGTAGCCAGGGGTTAATACCGCTCATTAAAAGAACTAGGTCATTAGCGAAGAATCAAGGCTCTTAAGGCGGCAGGGGATGTGGGGTGGAGGGAGTGTTGGGGGGGGGGGCTAGGGGGGTGATGGAGAGGAGGAGGAAGAGGAGGAGGAGGAGGAGGAGGAGGGGCTGCAGCGGCGGCGGCAGCGGCATAGTAAAGTCTGCATCTCGGTGAACACGCAGCCCCTTACATTAATTAACCTCCCTTTTTCCTTGTTGGGGAGACGTGTGTGTGTGTGTGTGTGTGTGTGTGTGTGTGTGTGTACAGGAAGGGAGGGGGGGGTTAGTGTTTCAGGAAGAAATCCTCTGTTATCATATATGCACATGGCTGTACACCAATTAATTGCAGGGGGAAAGAAAGCTAGTTTACAGTCCTCCCTGTGGTCGCCCTGTGTTCCTGTGTGAGCCCAAGTTACATTATTTCAGAGAGATGAAGGGAGGGAGGGGTTCAGGGGGGGGGGGGGGGAGTCTAATGTCTGTATGATGAGTAAAAAGGGTATTAAAATTAAGGAGGGAATCATGGCAGAAATCAGCCTTTGCTCTACCACAGGGGAAAGGAGCAAATAAAAGCCACGGAAATGAAAATAAATAAGCTGTGCTAATGCCTCACCTAAAGGAGCCGGAGCTGCACCCAGCTGAACCGCCGCGCTTTTGCCGGTAATTTATTTGCGCTCTTTATTATTAAGCTGTTACACAGGCTGTTTGACCTTCAGTAAGGAGAGCTGCTGGTTAAAGGGGACTTTTCTTTTTTTTTTTTTAAACAAATGTACTCCTGTAAAGCCAAGTGATCCGACGAAGAAGACCCAGTGGTGTGTGTGTGTGTGTGTGTGTGTGTGTGTAACCTGATTCCATCAGAGGAGACCGTGGCAGTAATGCGCTGGTAAAATGTTAAACGGGTTTAATTGAACATCATTTTTAACGACTGCATTCAGGGAAAGTGATGACACAGGTGTGAGCGTTACAAATAATATGAACTTCAGACATAAATTACCAAACAATGGAACACAAACCGGGAAATAGAGGAGAGGGTCACCATGAGTCGACCAATGCACAGGTTTAAAACACAGACCTGGTCTTTAGGACCATCTTAATGATTCTTGAACTTCCAGCTCTCTGCAGAGTTTACAGTCTTTGACGCCATTTCACCCACATTATGCTATTTAAATGAGCAAGACTAATTGTTAATTCATTTATGTTAATTACTGTGTTGTACAGGAAAACACACTTTCAAGCACACAGACCTATAACTGGAGTTCACCTGTCCAGTAAATGTGCGATCTGCTTTAAATCCTTATTTCTATCTTCAGTAGAAAGTCATGCAGCATATGAACCACATGTACAGCCTCATGTGAGACGCTGCCTGTGGGCTTGAAGAGGTTAACTCCATATCTTCCCTCCTGCAGGGGGGGGAAATGTCAAACATTATCTGGGTTTTGGATAAAAAGACAAGTACGTAGCCGTTGATCAACAAAAGCCAGGAGGCGTGCTGTGAGTGTGTTTCAACATGAGACACGGAGGTCCTCGCTGATATTCTGTGGAGGGGTTCCACTTTGAGCTTTAATTTGGGGAGAAGTAGGTGTCAGTTTGGAACAAAACTCTTAATACCCTCAGGCTTTGAAAGGTAACTTCTTTCATTTCCTACAATAACGTGTTGGAGTGAGAAGAAAGAAGAATTGAAGTGGGGGTGAATTAGGCTTAATATCAGGCCCGTGTTACAGTGTTTTTATCTGATAATTTCTCAAGCGTCATAATGAGACGGTTCAGAGCGATGGAGCGATTTGAATTTAAATGATATAATACTTGAGATCGCCCTAATTCACCCATACATATTTAATCTGACACATTATCTCGCCCCTGCGACGTCCTGATATGATACGACGGCTCGGCCGCTGCGCTGCGGTTTGGAGAGCGCGGCGTTAAAAAAAAGGAGAGGTGGTGGAGAATTCGCTCTCTGCAATCAGAGCCACTTTAGACGCCAAGTGGGTTAGTCCAGGACTTTTTAATACAGCGGGGCATGCTGATACAGCGCCTCAGAGGAGAAAGGTGCAGGAACATTCTACTCACTCCTACATGCCCCAGAAGGCCGGACTGCATTGAGTTTGCATCTTGTGCGATGGTTCCGTTAGCTCGTCTACAGCTTTAATAATAATCCACTGAGCTGGCAGGCGCTAAAACAATCTCTCAACCTGAGCTGCTCTCACCTCGGATGTCATATCTCCCGCGTAGGTCGTATAAGCAGCCGCCTGTTTTTTGTGCCAGGGGATAATTGCAGCTATAGGAGGGTAAGAAATGAGAGATTTGCTCAATTAACCAATATAGCACAGCTGAGGACAGCACCTGTGCGTATTGGAGTCCCTGTTTTTTCTGCAGATAACATGGCCGATTAACCTCCGAAGTGCAGCGACCGAGTTCTGTGTTGTTACATCTCCTACCTGCTGCAATGCAGGCGATACCGTGTGCAACCGCATCGTGTTTAATTGCTCTCTGGGTGTTAATATGCACTCGGAGTGTTTCATTTTCGCCCGCCCGGCGTAATGCTGAGCAGATCGCTGGCTGCCACTTTTTAACAGTTTGGGTAAAGTCTCAGTTGTGGAATAACCTGCAGATCGCTGGAGCAGGAGGAGACCGCCTGCTGTCTTTCTATAAGAGCCCAGATGTAATGAGCAGTTTACAACCAGCAGGCTGCTAATATACAGCAGGTAAGCTGTGCACATCTGGCGGAAGATACCCCTGTTTTAAACATTCAAAGTATAAAAGTAATATTTACTCTCCGTCACCTTAACAGCAGATCACCACGCTGATGGTCAAATGTAAAAACGATGGTTCGGCACAACGTCAGTTCATCATAAATTATGCAATCTTTACTTTACGCAACTTATATGTAAGTTTGCAGGTTCAAGGCTCTAGATATCGTGAGTGATGACTTCCTGCTTCACCAGACTGTTCTAGCGCTTCTATTATTTGCCTTTACTCGCCAATACCCAACAATAGCGTTGCAGTATTGAGGTATTTGGTCGTATATATTTGATTTTTCTCCATATCTTCCAGTCCTCCTCGTCGTTGTAACTTTTTAAAGCTTGCTTGTTGTGTTCGTGGGTGGTTTCTTGTTTGTTCTAAGGCTCTCATTCGTATTTCTTTTTAAGGTGATATCTATAATCTGAAAGGGAATTGCATGATCACGAATAACAACATTCATTCAGACATAATTAATGCAGATGGCCACCATTATTCAAATGTCTCCTACATCACATACTAAGTTGTCTCCGCCTCCATGTGTACCAATAATACATCTACCTATCAAACGCCATCATTAGAGGCTTTAAAGTCCACTTTCTTCTTCAGCTGCTGCCAAATGCAGCTTCACTCTGCAGCCAATAATTAGCTTTCCTGTCGCTCCGCCCCCTATAGATGCTCTACATTACATGAGATCAGATCAAATGGTAAAACACACGCGTCTTCCTGTCGGAGAAGTTAAAATAAGCGGCGTGCACCGGCGCTCCTGGTTCCCCAACACAAACAAACCAGACGATTTCTGCTGGCAACATTGGCTCAAAAAAGGAGAAAAGAAGTTGCTGAGCAGATGTCAGTTGTTGTGTTTATCTCGGCGGTTTTCCGTCGCTCATGCATGGATCTTCTATCAAAGAGGGCTTATCCGAATAAAGTGCTTAAAAGCTTTTCAGACGCCTGGTGATCTGAACAATTTTTGGCTTGATCTGCAGACTAAACAAACCATAATGATGCAAGCTTGTGTAAAGATGTACACAGCAGTCAAACAACAAATGCCGGCGCTTGATGTTTTTATTAATGTTTTCTCTTCTTTTCATCAGCTTTTGTTCACATCTTCACTGTTTTGGATCTAAACACAGGGGTAACTTTGTGTTTGTCCTCCTGCAGAGGTGCAAAGAACAGGACGGGCAGATATTAATGCACAAACGTGTCATCTGCTGCTTCTGCCCTGGCCTTGCAAACTCAGATTTCCCTCAGGACGCTAAAGCGGATTGCAGTGTGTTCTGTGCGAGGCACAATCAGAAATATTCCGATACATTCAGTCAGTCGGGGAACGACAACAATCCCGCTGAAAAGGTGTATTTTCTAGGACGATATAATAAGCCGACCGCCACTCCTGCTGCCGCAAAGTAAAAGCGACGGCGGCATTAAGTTTTTAACGCTCTCTGTATTTTGTAACAAGGTTGGATGTGGGAAGAAAGTTAGCAGACATCCTCTCAAGACCTGCCGGTCTCATTTCAATGCAGAGATAGGAGCGCCGGGGCTCTCCTCTGAAGTCACAACTTCTGGCTCACATGACGGGAGCGAGACGTGGCGAGATCTGCTCGCTAAAGCCAATCAAAAGACCTGAATTCTATTTGTTTTGTTTCAAGGGAAGACGACAAAGGGGGCCTCAAGGTCTTCTTCAAGATGGCTCTGAAGAAAGAAGAAAAAATAAAAAAAAGGAGAGAGGGGGGGAGAAAGAGGGAGGGCCGAGGCTTTCAAGTGCCCGTCCTTGGTGGGACCTTTGCCGTGGTGCCAGGTACACAGCTTTTAGGAGGGAGGGGGCTGTGTTTTCATGTCAGTGCGTGGTTGGGAGTTATTAATATTCTCAAAGACAGAATTTTTCTCCCCCGGATTGAAATAATGGATCATACTTAAAAGGGGAAGAACTCATTTCAGGTTTTAATACGGTAAGCCTGTTGGAACCAATTATTGGAGGTGCTTTGCCATTGTCATCTTGCATTTCTCCTTGAGGAGATTAGCTGGCAACGCTGAAAAGGCCTCGCAGTCTCCAGGATTTCGCTCATTCTGAGAATCTGCCTGAAATGGAATAGTTTTCTTGATTTGTGTGTACTGTACGTCTGTGTGTGTGTGTCAAGTTCCAACGGGTTTCACGTATTTTGGCTTCATGTTCTACCTAATTATTGCAATTTGATCCTAAAGCAGGAGTGTCCTAATCCTCTGCTGTACTGCAGAAATCCTGTTTCTGAAACTTTGGTAATAAATTTGGCCTGTTTTTAATAGAGACTGGGAGAGTAGCGCTGTGACGGCAGAAGGACGGCCTCCCCGGGAAGCTCCTCATAAGTAAATTCATGTGAGGAGGCAAACTCGCAGAGAGTTGGAAGAAGTTGTGGAGGGAAGAAAAGCAGAAATCCCTTGTTTTCTTATGTTCTCGTCTCCTCGTTTCCTGACTGTCCCCTGAATGCTGGAGGCTCAGTGTTTCAGTGTGTGTGTGTGTAACAAGGCAACTTTTGCACCCACATAGTTTGGCAGCTTGCACAAAGCAGCATTATTCAGGCTCTGTGCTTGTTGTGCAAGCAGCAAGTCGCCCTAAAACACCGGTGTGCAGATGTGTTTAAGCTGTGGAGCTGAATGCACACACGTCACAGGATTTCATCTGTTTGTGTGTTAGTATTAAAAGTATTACTGACATCAAACCGAGGTAATCAATGCCGAAAATCAATCACCTTGACCACGATAATTAAACTGCCAGAGCGTGACTCACAACTGTACCGACCTGGAACTTCAGCCTGAGCCCCAAAAGTGTAAAAACGTTCATGAAACGTACGAGCACATCTCTGGTAAACTGGAGAGTTAAAGTGATACTTTAGTGTGATTCTTTGTGCAGAGACTCTTGTTTCACATCAGATCGACGAGTGTCGGTCTATTGGTCACATGTAGCGCCGTACATGTGACAAATTATAAGCATGTGAGCAAACCGCTCGGCATATTGTGACCCTGAATGAGACACAATTAGACAAACATGTAACACAATCCTAATTCAAATATGAGGGAGCATTGTCTATTTAGTTTAGTGCTGAATGGTGTATGTAATGGATCACAGTGGTATTTAGCATGATAATAGCTGTTTTGGCTCAGCTTCCAGCTGTGATCATTTCTAGAGGGACTAACCTCTTCCTCGTGTTGTTCGGGACCCTCAGAGGAGCCCTCGAGGCCTTCTGGGGGACCTTAGACCCCATGTTGAGAACCAGCTCACCTGATCTGTGTCTCGTCTCAGTTATTTTTAAATCTTCTTTGTGGATCTGTGATATTCAGAAACAGTGTAATGGCACATGTGCTACCTAAACCTCACTGCAGGACACGCTCCTTTGTTATTCTCACATCCCCCCCCCCCTCCTCCCCACGAGTGCCAGGAGTGAGCGTGGTTCTCGGATCATTACTCCTCAAAGAAATTTAAGTGCGGGATGCCATTTAATTTTTTTTTTCTCCTCCCCAAATGCAGTCCGTCATTAGAAATCCTAGCTGTCATGCCGATGCCGTTTTTGGTGCGGAGTGTTTGTTGCCTCATTTCTTTTAATTTTATCTCCATTAGCTTAATTCTTTTTTAATATTTCCATCTAACGAACTTTACAGTCCATTTTGTCTCAGTGTCTTGCTAAGCGAGTTTTATGAAGCAGGCAGTTGGCTTTTCCATTTGAGAGCGGGTGAGGCGAGGGGAGGCGGGGGAGGAGGAGGGGGTAATCGAGGAGGGCCCCGGTGCTTTTGTCAGCTTATTTTTGGCACCTTAGCTAGCAGTTCTGCTTCTTCGCCTTGATTATACAAGCAAACAACTGCATGAAGTTCATTAACAATAAAGCACAGGCTAATTAAGCCGAGCCCCTTAGACAAACCAGCGCTGTCATGCCGCATGTGTTCGGAGCTGATTGAGCTGTTAAAGATTTACCTTCACTCGTCTTTTACCTCCTTTCGCTCCCCTCTGCAACGTCCTTCAACCTTCAGCTGCTGCTGTTTTTTTTTGGGATGTGAGCACTTGAAGGTAGAGAAAGCTATACGAGGCCAGAGTGGTGTTTTTAATATCTGTCCGTCCATCTTTCTGTGTATCTATCTCACAGCGCTGTGCAGCATCACACTGATCCTGTTACACTACAGGCCCGTGACGCGGCACCGTAAATTACATGTGAATCAGTCGCGTGTCTGCCCCGGAGGTTGTGAGATGCACCATTAGCAAAACGGCCCTCCAGCCCCTTTTGTTAATGCAATTTGCTTAATTGCTCCGTATCAGTGTACAGACGAGACGCGATCGCTTGCCGAGGTCCGCAGAGAGCGTTCTGGACGTATTTATTTTAATACTCGCATCCTCTTATGGCCGCTTGATGTCCACTGACGACACTCTTTAGTGGGTAAGGAGGCAGCAATTGATCCCTTAGTCACACGGCAAACGTAAACGTTTATTTGTGAGAAGATCCATGCCTTGCTCAAGCACTCTGGGGCATCATTGTTGGGAGAAGGAAAAGGCCGGTTGATGTGGAGACCTGAGCCATCAACCTTAAGCCTTGTGCATTTCTTGTAACCTTCAGGCTACCTTCAGCTGCAGCTTCCTCCTTCATCTCCTCCTCTTCCTCGTCTTTGGTGGTGGCTCTGCCTCACACCCCAGGGAGCGACGAGCCGCCCTTCCCCGCTGTGACGGGCTCCTCTCGGCTGTTTAATTACAGGCAAGGCTGAGACGTCTGCCTCTCCTGTGATGAGCCCGGTGGAGGAGAGGAGGAGAGGAGGAGGCTTAAAGGAAGTGACCTTAACCTCTGTAATGCTTCAGGGCGCCTTCTGATTGGTGCGAACGGGGCTGGAGGTGGATGAAAGGATGAAAACCATTGTTTTTTCCAAATCTTTTTCTCTCCGTCATGGCATGTGGCTTCAAGTTTTGGTTCAAATGAGCCGCCTCTCCAAAACGCCGTCGAAGTCTCCACGCTGACCTGTGGATCAGCTGTGTGGGTGAAAGCGTTTCCATGTGTAGACTGTGTTGTTGTTACGCTGACACACTGCTTCACTTGATTTAAGAACGGTCACCTTGATAAGAGGATTGGATCCAAACCAGAATTCAGGACCAACAAAGGAAGACGTCTTGTTCGCACTGCAGACAAACAACGATCTGAGCCACATGTTGGGACAGGAAGCCGCAACTGTTGCTATCGAGCACGCTAACGTTTTGAGCTTTAAGGCCTCTAGGCAGCAGTTCTCAGAGTACGTAGAGCATACAGTCACTTCATGCCGACACAGAAGAGTTAACCATGAGCACCGTAAACGTTTAGATTTACTGTCAGAAGCTGGAGTCCTGATCAAACACAGTGAGTGTGGAGGTAGAAACTCCCTTCAGCCCTTTTTGTTCTTTTTTTTTTTATTCAAAGCTGCTCCAGAAAGTTGAGATCAAAAGCCGTGAAGGGAACCTGAACAAAGACTCAGTGTGCCAGTTTGAGGACGGGCCCGCGACATACGAGCCGTCAAAAACGGCGATATGAATCTGCGCTGTAATTCAGAGAAAAAGAGATTAGAAGAAGATAATGGTCTCATATCTCAAAAGTTAACAGTGAGGCCCGCGTGAACTGTGAATAATCTTATAATTACTGATCTAATGCCATTAGGCCTGACAGAAATAGAGAAAGCAACGCTTGGATGGGGCGCAGTTAATCAAGTGTGCGCTCCTCGTTGGATCATCAGTACCACCGCGCACGCTAAGGCCACGAGTGATGATAGGTATGAGTTTAAATGACAGCTTAAAGGAACATTACGCCGCACTCATATTTGGTTAACTTCCCTTACCAAATGGCTCAAAAACGTGACTTTTATTTTAATGTGCCTCGCAGCCTCACATCGCCCCCTCGCTTTCCGAGGGGTTTTTCTTTCTTTTTTTTTTTTTTTGGTGCCTCGGGCTGTTCTGCAGGGGAAATCCAGACTGACTGGAGTTCCCTCACCTTGTTGCGCTCGTTTGATCCCCCGACACAGAGGCAGACTGCTGATCTGGCCGTGTTCAGCCTCTGTTCCAGGTTGTACTTGCGATGTGAGAATAACAAGAGAAAACACGGTCGCTGGAGGCTCTCCCCCGTCTCCCGATTCATGTTGTGTTCTTTTATTTCGCCTGCGTGTGGGAGAGAACGCCGTGACAAAGTGCAACACCCAGAGTTTGACAGTTTCAAGAAAAGATCCACCCTCAGATTGTCATCCACTGTGTGATCTGATCAGTCTGTGATGTTCAATTGGAGACAGTCTTCCCTCACCGATTGTTGAGAGTGAAATGCTCATATTGTCTGCGTTTTGACCAGCTATCCGTGGGAAGAAGAATAACACATTCTAAAATAGCGGAGTGTCAAAATGCCTGAGAGTGGATCACAAATAAACACGTGGCACAACCGTGAAAGTTTCACTTGATGCAAGTAAACATTTGAGTCGGTCTGGGGTCCAAATGATGCAAAGTCTGCTCGGGTCCAGGTCTGTTTGTGCAGGTCTGTGTGCCGGTACCCGCGTGGACTTGATCTGAGCAGTGGTCATGAGGTGTTGTCCTGTTCAGAGACGGCGCGGACACGTTGACTCTCAGGACAAATATGACATGGCTGCTGCTTGTTGTTTTGAATTGGGTCTAATTATCTTTGGGTCTATTTTGGGCGGAGCGTGACTGTCCTCTGGTCCCTTTTTTGTGGATTCTCTTCTTGTGAAAATGAATGTATGGATGTCGGGTTTTGGTGTTTTTTTGCACAGGTCTGCTGTGTGACATCTGATCCAGAGTTTTAAACCAAAGAAACACTGTTTGATCTCATCACTTTGATGGCAAAAGGTTTTTAGTTGAGCACGTTTTTTCTGCAGTGTTTTGCTTCAAATTCGTGGCGTTGAAGAAAAACACAGAAACAGATTAATAATGGACCTACAAATGTAAAACAATAGCTGCTTTTCATTGACTAGTTTCTTACCCAAAGCTTCCAAATCCACCAAATCCATCGGTGGCTTTTCTGGGACCCACTGTGACCTCGTGGGTTTCATGTCTCTTCTTCTTCTTCTTCTTCTTCTAAAAAGGCGTACGTGTGTCTCTGTCTCTAAAGAACAAGCAGACTTCCTATAATTACAGAGTACAAGTTGTTTTCTGAGTGAAATGCGGCTTATTGTTGCTCCGCTATCATGGATGGAAATGTTCTTTTTTTTTTCCCGGCTCAGCTTTGAAGCCAACGTGGTCGTTTGCCAGCACAAGGATCGTACCTTTTGCACATCTCTGTGGTTTCTCTTTTCATGTGACAGAAGCTCCAAGACCAGACAAATGTGTCTGAAACACTGTGATGCTAATGGTGTCTCCCCAGATGGACTTCCAAAATATTCAATTTTCATTTACAGGCGGTTACATTCTGGGAGCCTCGAGAGTCGGACTTTTGATTACACAACCTGCCATCTCTGTTGGTAGTTGGTCTACCAGGGAATAAACATGGCCCATAATTAGGGAAACATGCAGATCTAGTAGACGAGCAGTGACTGGACTCGTCTCTGGGCGGCGAGCGGCGATAATGAAGGCGTTGTGAAGCTGGACTGATGGGCGCCGGCTCTCCCCGACCATTTGGAAGGTTTCAATTTATCTGTGTTCAGCCTTGAAGCTTTGTTCTCCCTCACGTTAAGACGTAGTGTGTGTGTTTCTGTGAGAAGTGTTGGGACTGCACATCCCATCATCTGCCTTCAATAAGATGATAACTGATCTGGAGCCAGAATTCTTCACTGAAGTTATTATCAGAATATTGGACAAAAATAGACGGTGTTCTAATCATCGTATTGTTTAAGACAATGCCGATTGTTCCAGAGATAGTCGGTGTTGTGATATGTTAAATGTTCAGTTTCTGAAGTCGCAGGTGTATTTATCACATGACAAGGTTTGAGACTCACAATATTAACACAGATACTTACACACAAAAACAATTGTTTTAGAAATATCTGTATTTTAAGTAACCTCCTCTCACTATTCTAAGACAGCCTATCCTTTTTTATTCAGGATTTTATTTCCTAATTTGAATGCATTTGTTTTAATCAGTAGTCTTTGTGGTGATTATGTTCTCACATGTTTTATAATGAACAGTTTTACAGAAGAAGTTTTCCTCAGTTTTTCTAAGGTGACAAAGACGTTTTGCTTCACACGCCGCTCTTTTTCTTCTTCTTCTGTGGTAGTTTTGGCTGCAACAACGGAGTAGTGCCTGCAGATTGCAGTTACAATTCCCAGAAATGCACCGGAGCGACGCTTGTTGTAAAATAGTGTTTTCCCACGAAGAGTGTTTGTGAGAGCTGGAGGCAGGACGAAATGTGACGGAGGCGGAGCGCCCGGTAATTGTCTGTGCGGGACGAACCCGGCACAGAGCGAGGTGCAGACCAGCGTGGGCTTCATTTTTGATTGAACGATTCTGGACCCTTTCAGATTATTTCTGTCTCTGCAGCAGCTCTGGTTTACAGAAATGTTTGTGCAAGTAAAACTCTGTGCCGAAATGTGCCAGAAATCCTCTTCTTTTCCCCACAAACTTAAAGGCAACGATGGACTGTGACTTCCTCTCACCAAAATAACTGACAGCACTCTGAAATGACACATTTGGTTTAAGTGTGTGTGTGTGTGTGTGTGTGTGTGTGTGTGTGTGTGTGTGTGTCACTCTATGCATATGGGTGGTTACAGTCACACACTCACAAGTCTACAGGCTGGATAGTGTCACTGAAGGTGTGTGTTTGCGCGCGTGTTGTTCAGAGTAGTTGTGAAACGCGTCGTGACGGCAGTGAGCGATCCCACGAGGGCCTCCATGTCATGTCGAAAATACCATAACATGTGCATTACACTTAAGTAATTCTTCTTCCATCTGCTAAGTATGACAGCATTAGCATACCCATTTAATTAGCGCCGCGCTTAAAGCATTCCCCCCTTTTAATCACCTCATTGTATTTACTCAGGGACTGGTAGCAGAAGGGCTCTCATTTAAAAACACTGTACCCGCTTTGTGAAGGACTGTAACCGTACAAATCTCCTAATATTGATAGATGTTTACAACCAGTAATCTGCAGTATATTTTAAGAATAAACATTTAGATTTTTTTGCAAGATTTTCATCAATTTATTAGCTGTTCATGCAGCTATAATTCTCAATAATCGTACATTAACTCGCCAACTCTCTCCGTGTTGCAGTAAAAAAAGTGTCGTCATCCCTTTTCATGTTTATCAGAACAAACCCAACACATCTGACCCCCCCCCCCGTCTCTGTTGTTGGGCCTCCTTTTCAAAATCAAACCATCAAGGGGGAGGTTTAGGGAGGGGGGGGGTTGAAAAATTGTCAGCCTCTTTGAATGGCTCGCATTTACATTAATGAACTTGATTTGAATGGAGGTTCATATCAAGCCTCATAGATTCTGCTCTGTGATTTTATTAATTGCAACAGAGGCGTCATTGTTTGTCGTTTTGACGCCAATTCAATTAAAAGCCCATTTAGAGGGTAATAGATTAGGCAGTGTAAACTTTATGTGCACGCCGCCTCGTGACTAATATGAAAGGTCTGTGTGTGTGTTCATGCACGGCCGTTCACTCACAGGCCGTGTATATCATTCACTTCTCTAGGTGTTTTTGCCTCAGCGTGTGCGTGTAATTGTATCGTGTGTGTGTGTGTGTGTGTGTGTGTGTGTGTGTGTGTGTCTCTGTTAAGTGAGCAGAATCACTGCCAGCATCTGTGCTGCTCAGCTCACTTTGATTCATAATTGGTCGTCTTTTGAAGGAATTAGCAGCTTGTAATTCTATACTTTAATTTGAATATCCGCAGTAAAGATATGTAGGACTCACTGCACTCCGCCGTCGTGAAATAATTAGATTTCATATAGAAGCGTTTAATTGTGGTGTTAATCGTGTGGAGATATATCAACCTCAGCAGACTGTGTGTGTGTGTGTTTCTCCTCTGAATGTTTGGAAGTTGGCTGAAAATGTCCGTTATTGTCTGATTTTAGATGCGTTTATATTTGGCTTATTGTCTATTAAACAGCTAGTTATAGTTATATATAATATTTAAACTTTTTGAAAATGTGAGTCCATCACTGCCAGGAACAGAGAGACCGATTTTATGACTTATTTTGGACGGATTTGGTTTAATTAACCCAGAAATAAATATTTAAATTATAGCTTTGTCACTAACGCACATTTCTACAGATTTTACAGTAGAGATGGTTGACTTTTCATGTAAATAAAAACACTTCAGTTCTTCAGGAGATGGTTTCTCCTTTTATTGACTGTGATCCAGCTTTAATGTTGCAGCCCAGGTATTTATCATTAACTCCTCGTGTTTCACCATCTCCAACAAATGAGATCTGCTGTAATTACAACCCTGTCTGAGGCACCTGTGCAGGAACTCCTGCCAATACAAATTCACCGTGTTTTTCTCAGCCGCTACACGTCTGCTAATTCACCCGGAGGAGTCGAGTGAAGTGCACACAGCCACTCTGAGGGAGTGTTTTGCATTAAAAATCCTTTTGAGCCGATGTAAGTTTGAGAAGAGGAGCAAAAAAAAAAAAAAAAAAAACCTGTCTTTAATAATGCACAATGTGAGACGGCACAGAGCAATATACATTTTTAATTACTAAAGTGACTAATATCTAGGTTTGGCTTTGAGGTTTTTGTCCCATAAAATATGCATCTGTATTTTGTTCCCTGCAGCTGAGTTGGATACTCACACCTGAGCGGAGCGGAGGGCTTTTAGCACAGAGGAGGAAGTTCAATAACATATGTTCAGGTACTACGTTCAAATAAGGGAATGTGAATTTCATGAAGGGGAAAAGTAAGCCATGCATACCTAAATAACTGGCAGGTTGTTGGAAACTAAGTCCTAATAACAGCCGCACTGAGAGTGAACTCCACGTCTCATGTCACACACTTCTCTTCCTGGATCAGGATAATCACATCTGACAAATTAAAGCAGAACAATATTTTATTCAAAGTTCCTCTTGATGCCAAGAATCTCATTTTAAATGCCTGAAACAACAGCAACACATGTGGTTTCATAGAAAAAGACAATGAACACATTTCATAATGTCATGAAAAGAGGAAAAAAGAGCGTAATGATGATATTTTCTCCCAAAAACTACTTGCTTTCATGTCTTTAACCTTTTAATTAACAAAATAGTCCCTCTGACATTTGGAAAATCTCTTTTTCAAGCTGCTCAGGGTGCAGAGAGCACCATCAGGAAATGTATAAAGTTGCAGAAAAACAATATATAGCAATGTGCGAAAGCAGAACGTGATCAAAATGAGGAGCGGGGATACGTTTTTTAAAAATGGGAATTTAGCACAATGGTGCTTACAAAGCTCACACTAAACCGATTTCTTTCTTTCTTGGACTTTCTTGAGGTGATTCAGAGTACTTGTGCACAACGGGGGGTAAGAAGGGACCAAAAAGAAGAAGAGGGTTTCACTGTGTGCAAAGTCCTTTTTTTCCCACAGTTTCCCATTTGTCTGTGCATTAATTGGAGAGCCTTCCCTTTTTAGATGGAGTGCATTATTTATGACGCAGCCTCAAACACGCAGTCAGAAGGCTTCCACACACACACACACACACACACACACACATTCTATTTTCCCTACCAAGACAACCAGGCTCTCCTGACACCAACCTTGTCTCCTGAGTGAGCAGACGAGCGCCGATCCCGCCTTACCTTAGCGTTCCCCCATAAATTAAAGTTAAATGAACGCGACTTGGAGCCGAGCAAAAAAGAATCTGTGGCCTTTAAGTGGAAAAGTAAGTCATTAATCAATCATGTGTCTCGTCACTCCGCCCACTCCCCCGTTTTTAAAAACCAATGTCCAAGGGAGATCCGGCTGCGAACCACAGTTTTACATCCCACATCTTCTGTTTCGCTTCACAAAGATCTGCGTCGAGCCCAGAAGGGAGAGTCAACCTACCTAATTTGAGTTTTGATAACTTATTCCGTTTCACACAGCACACACAGTCCTAATTTTGATGTCGTATGCCGTTTCAGTGCACTTGGCTTCTCCTTTCTTTCACATAAACTCTCTGCATTACCGCGAGCGATACTGTCTTCACAGAGAAGAGAAAACCTTCCTGGATGAAACTCCTCCGTTAAAAAGCGCCGGGGCCCCCGAACCAGAACGCGGCAGCGACGGGGAGGCTTTTCCCCACGCGGGTCGATCCGTACCGCCGGGGGAAAGTGTTTACCACGAGTTTCTCAGAGTTCAATCGACGCAATGTGATGTCAATTAAAGGTGACAAAAACTTTAACACTTCCATATGCAGCGGCAGAGCTTCAAAACCACAGAGTCTGACTTTGGGAGTGGAACTATTAAGCGGGTGCCAAAAAATGTGCCAAGTGTCCATGTGTTTCATAAGGTGCACTTTTTTTACTGCTCTTAGTGAGATGTGTCCTCAGCAACCCCAGACTTTCTTCATTAGTTTGTTAGAGGAGAAGAAAAGCATTTTACGCCTCTGCCTTTCTCCAATTATTTCTTTAATTGTTTGATTTTTTTTTTTAGGATTTGAAAGAGGCCCATGTTTTCTTCTTCTCTCCTGGCCTCTGCTGGAGTTTCTGCTTTTCGCTTGGCTCCTGTTAGCAGATTTCGGTCCCTCTCCCGTCTGTTTCGTTATCTCCTCGTCCCGTCCGCTCCAAGGAACGTTTGTAGAGTCTGCTTCCAACACGGGGAGAGTTTCTGCTAGGAAAAAAAAACCTCACAACTCCAATTCTGGTCGATTCGACGCTTCGGTTTGCAGACAACGCGTCGCTCTGCAGAGACGAGAAAAGGCCACAACTATCTGGCTCATGAAAACCTTTCAAAGTGAAGTAAACCCAAATGTTTTTACAATCATTTCTTATTTAAAGCATCATAATATCGTATGTTGCCCAATACCTCCTTCTCTGTCACGCTCCATCATTTGTAACACGTATTTGTGTTACACGTACATGTATTTTCTGACCCCTCACCTCGTCACCGCTGGCTCGTCTTAATCTTGACGTTTGTGGAATTTCAGCTCCTTCCTCTGCAGCCGCGCACGTTTGATCTTTTTTTCTGGATAACAGCATCAGCTGAACAGCTACAGTAAATGTAAGGGAGGGAAGAAAGAAAAGAAAAGCGGTCTATATCGAGATGATTCATGCTCGTTGATCTGGCGGCGCTTTGCAGGGCTCGTGAAACAGGAAATAGCTCAGAGAGGAACCAAACCAAAGAGGATGAATTAGGCATTTCCTCTGAGCCGCCGTTAACCCTCGCCGTGCTGCTGGAGGGCTTTGTCTCAACACACGTATTTAGATTGTGAGTTCACAATACAACTGTGAAACGTAGGTCGATTCCTTAAGCTTGTGGCCGTCATGTTGTTGTTGGTGATGTTAAGTTTCATAGGACAGAGTCAGGACCTTTATTCAAAGTGCAACATGTGGAGAATCATCCTGCAGCTCGTTGTCTTTATGATCCACAAGTGACAATTTTTGACGACGAAGACGAGCATTCGTTTCCTGAGAGTGTGCTAAACCTATTAGCATTTTAGCATGTTAACTTCTGGTGGATGCGAGTTATTTTTTTATTTGATAAAATATGTTTTGAATGAAAACATGAATGCCCATTCTGTCGGCATATGTTAGGAGCAGCGTCGTGTTGTGTCATCTTTTGGTGTCGTTTAGTGAAGAGCCGATGCTAAATGAGTTAGCCTTCATGTCAACAATTCTGTTTGGTGAATTCTCAGTACGTTCTGTAATAATGTTAAGTTGAATGTACTTTAAAAGTATAAGATTAATATTAAAAAAGACAAAACCGTCATCACAAAATAACTAGCTCGCCATATTTAGATCACATAATAACTTTGTGATTAGTGTTATAAAACAAAACTCACCTTCACGTCCCTGCTACTCTTCGACTATAATAGTGTAAAATATAATATTTCATGTTTAAGTTGGGACTTTGCTCGCTGTCCTGTGTGCACTTGTTGGTGCTGCAGCAGAGCTACACAGGTAAGTAGCACTCCGCTAATGACAAATAACAGACATTACGTCAGTAATCACTGCACAAGCAACTCATCTCCCCCTGTGCCTCCACTCTGTTTCCCTCTCTCTCTCTGAGAGAGGAAGAGGAGGAGGAGGATGAGGTGGAGGAGGAGGTGGTGCGGTCCCTCCTGGCAGCTGAGGCCGGTGAAGATCTGTGACAGATGGGGCCGAGTCACAAAACTCACAGCCTCGGGCGAAATTTATCCCCCAGAACTTTCCACAGGGTGCCCAGATTTACCTGATCAGAGAGATGTGGAGGGAGGGGTGTGTGTGTGTGTGAGTGTGAGAGAGTGTGTGAGAGAGAGAGAGAGAGAGAGAGTGTGTGTGTGTATGTATTTGTGTGTGTGTGTATGTACTTTGCTCCAAAAATGTGCAGAGGAAGCCGAGGAAGCCTGGCCGCCTGTCATGGCTGACACAGAGCCCATCTGCCTCAAACCTGTGGCGCCCTCAGATCCCCCCCCCCCCCCCCCCTCTCATACACACACACACACACACCATCACACACACACACACACTCTCTCCAAACGCCCGTCGTGCTCCTTGCCACAAGCCCTCCACCCCCCCGAAAATGAAACACAGATAGACACAGGCCTTATGATGGCTACACATGTCGCCAGCTTTGCATACCTTCAAATGCACCGGGACTCTTACTTTGAAATCCACACACACACACACACACACACACAGGCTGTAAAGAGCAGAGCTTATGTGTCCCATATGGGATGCCACATTGAATATCCGGTAGAAAAGGTCTTTTACTTTCTGCTCCGTCTCTATTTTAGTGGCCGACTCTGTGCTGTGATTCCTTCTCGTCTTCTCCAGAAACACTTTGCGACGGTTTCTGATCTCTATCTGCAGGTCTAATTGATTACGTATTAGAATATTGAAGAGATGTTGGAGGTTTATTGAACGTAAAGCATGTCAACGGTTCTCTTTCAAGGTGTTTTCAGTGATTTCTGTTCTTGTCTCTTTGCTGTGTTTTTGACTCTAATGTGACGCGATGGTTCCTCTCAGCCCACAGTCGGTTTGGCCGATTGTTCTGCTTCTGTGGTGTTTTTTGTCCGTCATATTCAGCTTAGCTCTGAAAATCATCTGTTTACTGTTTCCACCGCTCACCACTGGCGTCGCTGCACCAACCGAGACACAAGTGATGATAACTCAGACATCACAGGGAAAATAATAAGGCTAAGTGGATCTGAAGAGGAAGTCCTTTCCAATACGAATACAACAAACAATGCAAAACGCAGCACAACAAGTAAAAGGAACAATCCAATCATCAGAATCATCAAGTTAAAGATCCGTAAAAAGTTTGCAGCGCTGTTAAAGTCTCTGAGCTCAAACTCAACATAATTGTATATTTGTTTCCAGAATGTTTTTATTGAAACCAGTCGGGAATGAATGAGTGATAACCTCCAGTAAGAATGTTCATAGAGATGATTAAAGTACCGGATCAAAGCTGCTGCTGGGGAATGTTTGAACGGCTTCTTGTTCACGGGAAAATGAAACTTCAGGGTCCTAGATGCATCTCAGCGATTGATAACGAGTCAAATCTGATCTGGGTCCAGTTAAAGTTGCACCGACGAGATGACGAGTCGCGACTTGTACGGCTTCTAATTGGGGAACAAAGGTGTGTTGTTGGGGATGTGAGGTGGTGGTTGTGTGTGTGTGTGTGTGTGTGTGGTGTGTGTGTGTGTGTGCAGGGAGTCCAATTTCTTCCTCTTTTGTGAGCCGTCCACTTTTTTAGCGCCCACTTCCCTCTGTAATTAACACCTGCCTCTTCAGTGACAGCGCTGTGTGTGTGTGTGTGTGTGTGTGTGTGTGTGTGTGTGTGTGTGTGTGTGTGTGTGTGACATAGAAAAAGTTGAAAACGGAGAGAGAGAGTCGTGTCATTAGTTGTTCTGATTGCCAATGTGTGTGTGTGTGTGTGTGTGTGTGTGTGTGTGTAGATATGTAGAGTGTGAGAGATGGTGAGTAAATAGTCAGCAGTATCATTAGTGGCATTGCTTCCGCGCACGCACGCACACACACACACACACACACACACACACACACACACACACACACTAATTTAAGAAGTGTCTTATTTTCCTCTCAGCTTGGTTGTGTTCTGCAGAGCTCACCTGTGTAACACTCAGTGTGGTTGTTCTGTGACGTTCTTCTCACTCACAGATGCAACAAATGAAGCTTTAAAATCCCAAAATATGAAATGTCTTGAACACGGGTGCGTGGGTCATATCTATTCAGGGACACTTCAGCTCTGTACTGCAACAACTCCAGTGATAGTAGTGACAATATAACATACTCTAAATAAGACTCAATACTCTTTATTTATGCGTCATCTGATCAAAAATCCCCTTTTAAGTCATTTTGGGTCAAGTTCTTCCCTCCATAGAAGGAAAATATTTACAGAATAAACAATTACAAAGGAATCAATCAACGCTGAATAAAACAGAATTATATTCAATAGTTAACAAATACTGTTTATTCTAAAGGAAATCATTTCATTATTTAACCTGTGTGAATGTAAATATGCTGGCAGATTTGTATATTTTCACATGTGAAAGTGTGACATGACCCTCTGTTTGTCTGCGCGTTACTGTGTGTGTGTGTGTGTGTGTGTGTGTGTGTGTGTGTGTGTGTGTGTGTGTGTGTGTGTGTGTGTGTGTGTGTGTGTGTGTGTGTGTGTGTGTGTGTGTGTGTGTGTGTGTGTGTGTGTGTGTGTGTGTGTGTCTGCAGGACAGGGCTTCTGATTCCACTCTCTGTATTAATAGCCTTAGCTGAGGTTATGTGGGCCCTCGGGGTGCCTGGTAAAAACTGTCCTCCTACACAATTGAGCGCAGAGCTGTAATTTAGCCCGAGGCTCACCTACCCACAGCCACCTAATGCATGCTGGGTATTCACATGTGAAACACCGAGTCGAGGGACAAGGGAGGCTGCTTTGGCTTTGTGTCCTCATGCAGACAGTGAGGGGAAGCGCTCCCTGCAGCTGCTCCAACCTTTATACGTGTCCTCTGATCTGTGAGGTGTCTTTAGTGTTGTTCGCCTGGGCAATGTCACCGTTTGTTTTTCAAATGCTTTTCATCCCAACGCGTGCATTTGGATGCAATTCTAACATGATTTAATAACAGAAACAATTTTGAGTCTGAGCGCACCTGAGAGACTCATCATACTCTATTCTACTTTACCTTAAATTCACAGAAACACACACGAGTGGAGCGTTTGTTGAAACACATTCAGGAGCTTCCCGTCCGTCACTGTTACCTGGTGTCCTTTATTAAAAAGCAGGACAATGTCTGCTCACCACTTCAGCGGGAGGAGCTGTCACTCAGGAGATTCTTGGAGAACTTCTTTCTCTCATCGTGCAGAATCTTGTTTTTGCCGTCATTTAAATGTTGGACTGCTTCAAAGTTTGCTTGTTGGGTCTTTCACTCTTAATGATCCGCTTTCCACAAACTCTCCGGGTGAAGAAGTCACGTCTCGGGCTTCCTAATCGCCCACAGTTACCGCCGCTTTCTGAGGGGGGGATTTATTCAATTCTTTGGCCTGGAGCCGCTGAAAACGCTCATAATCAAAATGAGAAAAAAAAAAAAAAAAAAAAGCCTTGCAAATCTGACTTTCAGGAGTTTGGAAGCCGGCCAACTTCATCAGAAAAGAACAAAATAAATGAAAAGCTCAAATAGTTTCATATGGAAAAAAGACTGCACACTTACATAAACGGCCTGTGCAAATATGGAAAGTATCCCCGAGCCAAACATCCCTCACTGACACATTTCTATATATTTATGTGTTTGCCATTCCCCTGTTACTTATCAAGACCTCGGCGGTTAACGTGGGGGGGGGGGGCAGCTGGCAGCGGATTCAGTCTCCCTTCCATCACATGTGATCCAGCGTTGAGACGCTGAACACCCGGATGTTGCTGGTCTGATGACTGAAACCTCCATAGAGCAGCAGATAGAGAAGAGGAAGGAAGCGAGGAGGAGACAGAAGGAAAGATGTTAAATTAGGGGAAGAGAAAGAGGCTGCAGTGAGAGAGTGATGAGCACAAACAGACACAGAGAGAGAGAGAGAAGAGTGTGGCGGACATGTTGGCGGTCACGCTCTGCTGTCACCTTCTTTTTGACCGGAATTCATCCTCCCCTGGCGAGTGTCTCCCATCTGTTCCTCCGCCGAGCAAAACTCTGCAGCTCCCACTGCTGCACGGCACGCTGCTGCACCGCCGCCTCCCTCGCACGACCCTCCCAAAAATACAACACATTCTGTAATGGGGCTGTTAATATGCAATGCATGTTTGTTTGGTAGCTTCAATAATTCAACTGCATGAATCAAACACTGAATAATGTCACCTCAAATACACACATATATATATATACTACTGTTTATCACCCGTGTGCACGCTGAATGGAGCACGTTCACACCCCTTTTCTGGAGGTTCTTGCGCGGCATTCTGGGAAATGTAGGGAAATGTTCCTATCCTCATAGACACACTTTATAATAGAGGGAACGGTTGATGTCAAACAAAACAAAAAAGTCCTCCTCGTGTCTTCTCCTTCTATCTGCTGAAGACATCTTACTGAAGGAGCGTCTTTGTATTAACTTTTAAAATTCCAATTACAAAGGAGGTTTAAGATCTCTCAGTGGAGTTTGACTTAGAGTCCGTGTTTGATCTCCCGTCCTCCGCTGGGACCTCCTCGTCTTCCTCTCCTGCCTCTTCACCTTCTCTCTCCTCGTAATATCACTCATCCCCCTCTTCGCCCGTTTCCTTCCTTTTCTCCCTCTTTGTCTTCCTCCCTTCCCATCTTCACCTCTTACATCTTTTTCTTCCTCCTGCTCTCTCTTGTTCGTTCCTTCTTCACTTCTTTGTTCTTTTTTTCTCTCCCGTCTTTGTTCGTTTCCTTCCTCTCTTCCCCTTTCATGGTCTTCTTTTGTCCTCTTCTTCATGCGTCTTCTTTCCTTTCTTTCTTTTTGCCTTCCTCCACACCTCATCCTCTTCCTCTGTGCCTACCCCCCTCTTTTTTCTCCCTTTATCCTTCTCTCCTCCATCCTTTTCATAACTATCCTCTCCTGCCTCTTCCTCCTCTTCTCTCTAATCCCCTTTCTCCTTCTTCCCCTCGTTTTTCTCCGACTCTCTTCCTCATTCCTCCTTTGCTCATTGTACTCTTCTGCCTCTTCTTCCCTAAGGTTCTCCTCCTCCTCCTCCCAGCTCTTTCCTTCTGTCTTCCTCCTCCTCCTCTGCAACTGCAATCCTCTGTTTTCTTCGAGTCTTTTTACTTCCTCCCTGCAAACTGTCTCCAACATTTTAGCCTCACCTTGGATAAAGAAGTGGTATTAAGGGACAATAATATGGAGTGTGTGTGTGTGTGTGTGTGTGTGTGCATTGTGTCTAATGTGTGTGTCTGTGTGTGTGTGTTCAGCAATCCTCCAGTGGCTGCTCAACGCTCCCTTTGTGGCTGGAATAACAGCAGGCGACAGCTTACACCTTGCTGAATACCTCCACTAACAGAGTGTGTGTGTGTATGTGTGTGTGTGTGTGGGGGGGGGGGTGAGAGAGAGAGCAAATCCGAAGCCACCTCGCTACCTATTCGACTTAATAAAGGAGTGTCTCGGTAACCATTACCCCCACAGCCATGCAGAACAAATTACATTTAATGGGGTTTCTTTGCCCCCACAGTCGTTTTCACCGTTTGCTTCAAAATTTCAATTTAGTGCTTAATGCTAAGGTTTCCTTCAATGTATTATAGAGCAATATTATACCAATTACGGCGCCTGCGAACATTAAATTAAATGCATTAGCACAATATTGGAGAGAAAGGCAGCCGTTTGAAACAGGTTCTGTTCCAAAGCGATGCAGGCAAATGATCCGGGATATGAAGGCCGCGCAAAGAGGCTTGACATCGAAATGCAATTATGGTTGTTGTCTAACAGTTTTATCTGTGCTGAATCATTTGCTTTTTTTTATATTCCATATGGATTCTGTGGAGCTGACGCCGTCTTCATTTAACACGGTGCAAATCACGAATGACTCGTGACGCGGCGAGTCAGAGCGGAGGTTCAGTCCAGATCACGTGAGATTAGGGTTCACGGGAGGGAGGTGACCGATTAACGCCACGAACGGCTTCTGATTGGTTTTAAAGACAGTTATTTTATTTTTATTGTCGTGGACTTTATTTACTAATTCAGTCTTTTCAAATTAGAAGCTTTGAGCTCTACTGCAGGAACAGCGACAGGCTGAAGAAGACCAAGGAGGGTCACCAGGTCTGCTCCTCCTGGCCTTATTTGAATGGAAGGAGCAGAAACACTATTTCTCTTCATACAACCATCACATATATTTCTCTTTGGACCCCCAACCATCAGTTGGTTTCTTGCTCTCCACTTAAAACCAGCAGGGACGCACTGTGTCCATGGTTCTCCAGATATTCTCTCAAAGGCCACATGAGAGGGGAGGATACGACGACTACAGCGGCGGAAGCCGCGGGGGTAAAGACGGGAGGGAAAAAAAAAAACAGATGGCTGGACGGGGACCAAGTCGGGGACCGGTCACGTGACGGGCGGCGTGCCATGGAACTTCCTGCTCGCTCTCCCTTTCTGTCGCAGCAGTTGGTGTCACTACTCGCGCCGTCTGCGTGAATCCGAGGCCCCGGCTGAACAGATTGGCCAGTCGGCGAGGATCATTCGCAGAAAACTCTCGCTAATCTCCCACCGGCTGCCTCGACCACGCTCACATACACTGTCTCTCTTTTCTTTCTGCAGACTTCTCCTCCAAACTGTGTCGAGGGAGGGCAGAGGATTTAGAAAACATGTCGTCATGAGCTCACTTCCAAACCAAGATATTCTGGAAAAAGAAATACCTACTCTTACAAAATAATGCTGTGAAGTTTTTCACCGTCTTAAAGGGATAGTACACCCTAGAATTCCCCCGATGTATCTATGTGAGACTGTGTCGTGCGTATTATCCAGATATATATGAACAAATTCCTGTAATCATAAATGTCATTTTGTGAAATGTAGTGTCATTTGTTTTGGAGATGTTTTCCTTTATTTACATAACACTTTTGTGCATAGTCAAGTTTATATTTATTTAGAGGAAAATACGAGTAGAGAGACAAAAATAAATGCATTAAAACCAAATCACAGCGTTAAGTGAAAAACAGCTGATCATTCATCACGTTCCTGTTTTTCATAAACTTTGACTTCTTGCCAGTCACTTCGGTTTCGGGGCCTCGCGTCTCTTCGGGCCCTCGGGCTTGTTCCTGATGGCCCTGTTTGGTAGAATGCTTTCACTCATTTCTGGAATCACAAATCTGGTATTGCGATGTTTTAAAGCTGCGTTTAGGATGCCTTCATACATGAAATGAAATAGTTTTCTCTCCACACAATGACTCCTGTCTCCATCTTCCTCTGTGTTTTCCTGCAGCCTCCTTCCTGCGTCCAGCCTGGTGGGCTTTCTCTCTTTTCTTTTTTTTTTGTTGTCTGAGAGCCGAGCATGAAAGTGACTTCCTCGATCATCTCTGCAGCCCGCGGCGTTCTCTTCAATCCCTCCATCGCCGTGATGGACTTCAGGGTCACGACTCGCTTCCTCCTGGAAACTCGCCTTCACTGAGAGGAGTGTTAAGACGGTGAGAACACACACTCATGTACACACACACACACACACTCGTACTCACCTACAGATACATGTACTCATGTATAAGCACGAGGCAAAGGAACTTAGTCTGTTTTATTATTCTATTTGTTATGAAAATTCACAATACAAGACTAACTACTATCTATTCTTTACATCCTTTGTTGTACAATCACCAGCCTCATGCTAACGTTAGCATTTATGGTGGCTCTGAGTGGTCAAACATGCTCGGTTTATAACATGATATATATAAGATATTAACATTCTGATGAGAAAGATGTCGCCAGCAGACACAAACGATGTAATTATACAAAGTTTAACAACACGTTGCTATGCTAAGCGCCTGACTGAAGACATTTAAGGTGTCTGATGAAGACAGGAGGTGTATTATAGCGAATGAAGCGTCTCTTTGGTCCGAGCACTCGAGCCGTGTGAGGCCAACAGCTAACAACTCCATAAACTCAGACGCGTCGTCGCTGCTCCTCTCCGTCTCAAACGGCGTCACTCTCGTGAGTTTAATAAGCGCTGCAGTAAAGCTCGGTAAAGCTCGGCTGCACTGCTGTGTGAGAGTCTTTACAAGGCAAAGTCTGTCACTTCTTTACAAAGGACGGAGTACAAAACAACATGCTCTGCTTTTATTACGCAGATTATTTAAGGCTCTGTTCAGAGGTCTAATATTCTATTTGCAAATTTCATTTGAAAAAGGTTTTGATCAAGTTTAATTGGAACATTTTCCTCCTGAAGTTCATAGTGTGCGGCGATGTCTCAAAGTCAAGTTTTAGACCTTAAGGACATTTGCATTCACCGCATCACATCTCAGTCTGGAACACGTCTGTTTCAGCTTTTCGCTTCTGTTTTAAGTCCAAAATCTGCACAATTACGCCGAACAAGAGCAGGGGTCAAAGTAGCAGAGAAAACTTTTTAGTTTTTCCAAATGCAGATCAATTCATGTCGCTGACCTCCAGGAGACAACAACCAGCATGGAGAGAAATCATAAACCCATGATTTATTCATGCTGAGCTATTCTTTTTCTGTGCATAAAATCTTATCGGCTACTTTATTGGAGTGTGGACGTGGGTCATACTGATACAGAGGAGCATAAAAGGCGTCTGTAAGGAGAGTTTAAGCTTCATATGAGCAGCCATAGGAGCCTTTACTGGCTGGTATGTTGAAACATGTTACCTTGAGGCTGGACGCTAACATGGAGCTGATGAGGCAGCTGATGAAAACAGTAAATGATGTTCATGTCAAGATGTTGTTGACTCGGAGTCGGCTGGTCAGCAGCTCTCAGTATCTCATCACATGTTCAGTAACTTCAAGGTTGATTATGTGCCTCTTATGTGGAGCAGCACTCACGATGATGAGTTCATCTAAATGTAAGAGCTCCGACTCTCTGGTGTCACCTTTCAGCGGCGTTCTGTCACATGCAGTTGTTTTCTGTGTGGTTTAGTATAAGTTGGGAAAGGTTTGTGCTGAATGCAAAAGATCACTGGTTAAGATGTGCATTGCATGCATTGGATGTAACTTGCGTGCTGCAGAATTATGCCGCATGAATGTGATTTCTAGCACACTGGGCTGGTTAGTGGAGTAGCAGAGTTCTAACAGCCGTCATGCTATCTTGCCTCCTCACTAAGTTTATTTTTTTCACTGGTGTGTCCAAAGCTGCTCATCCTTTAGAGACAGTTGAAATCGGACCCTGCCCCTCTGACTTGAACCCCACCAATGAGGTGAGGCCTGCTCCTGCCCCTCGGAGCAGCTCCGCCTGCAGAGAAATGTGTGTACAAGTGAACCTCCGCCTGTGCGACAAAGCCACACTGGATTTATTAAAATCCACTCCAAAATGTACTCGTGCTTTATCCGGCAGAAAGCGAGAGCACCGTTTATACCTCTTGGCTGCGGCTGCGAGGCGGGCTGAGGAGACGAGCACCCAGTGTACTTTAAATGTGTGAAATGCGGCGAGGAGAGGCAGCGGGGACCACCAGGTGCTGCCTCTCCACCTCGAGCCGGCCGAGGAGCGCTTCTCCTCTCCAATAACCCAAAGGGCTGAGATGCCACTCGCAGTAACCGAGCCAAAAGACATTTCAAGTGTGCACTTCAAAGGGGCCTTGGATTATGTTCGCGCACAGTCTATCCTGAGGGGATCCTTTGAAGGGAAACTTACTGCAGAGCCACTGGTGGCCGCTCAGTGTGTGTGTGTGTGTGATTGTGTGTGTGTGTGTTTGTTTGTTTGTCTAAACCCATTTCACTCACTGCTCTTGCCACTGTGCTGTGGTGTTGGGAGGGGTTTCCTCCTGCGGAAAGTTTCAATGTAAACACAATTTCTAGAGTTTTATTCCAAAAAGTACAGAATTCACTTTGGGGACAATAAATGATAAATACCTGCAGTGTTGTTGTTCACAATATAAATGTGAATGTCTGATGACTTTGGGAACAGAAGAGCCAGATGGAACATTTATCAAAAGTGTTTATGAAAATGAGTTTACAACGTAAATCTTATAAACATGTAGTCAGAGTTTACTCCAAACTATTTCTTTAATGAATGGTTATTCAGTGCGGAGAGGGATCCGCTTTTCACATTTGTCATGTAGTTTAATAACAGATATGCATGCTTCTAGGTTTTAAAATCATCATTTACCTTTAATTATGTGCTATGAAATGTACTCCAAAATACCAGAAATTCATTTTTGAAGCTCGTTGTTCAGTAGAGGGATCCAGTTTGTCATTTTGGAAAGCAGAGACCTTCGTCTGCAGGTTTTCCAGCGACCCGGTTCAGCGTTTCGTCACGTGTCACTGCAGCAATGCAAAGGTGGCTGCTGATTAGCAGCTGACAAATTGCACAGCGCCGAGGGGAGGCAACCAAACATCTGTACGACACCTGCACCCGCGGATGCCAGGATATGAAACACTGCTGAAAATAGAGGGACGGGGGGGTGGGGGACGGGGGGGGGTTAGGGGAAGCGAAACAACAGCAACTCTGGCAGACGATTATCATAATTAAAGCCGCATCAATTAAAGGGGTCAATCACTGCGCGGCTGCCACCTTCCTCTGCAGATGGTGAGTTTAGTTTGGAGCCGTCTCCGTCCCTCTGCAGCGTCGGGGAGGGAGCTGCACTTGTACCAACACTGTGATAAACACACAGATGTAAGAGCAGGACCTGCTCTACGATTAGCTGTAAAATACTGTGAGTTTAAAACATGGCGAGCATCAGGGTCCAGCTTCTCTGGGATCAGCTCTCATTCCTGATGGAGCTACAGTATTAAATCCCCCAAAACAGCCAAATCCAGCAGCTTTTTCTCTGAAACGTATCGCAAAGACGGACGTGAAGCAAATTGACCAACTTGGAATCAAAACTTTCACAGGAGCGACCTGATGTTCTTCTATTTATACAAACATGTCGAGTGAAGATTAAAAATGTCTGTAGCTCAGCCGCTATAAAAACATTAGGATGCTGCCAAATGATATGAACAGATATCAAATCTGTTTTAGGTTCCTACTGTATTTAAAGCTGCATCACTGTAGTTAACTGCTATGGTAGATGAAGAGTGATGATTAATGAATGGAAGGGTTTTTGTCACTATTTGAGTTATTGATGCGTATATTGAGCCGCCATTTGTGCTGATTGTATATTCACTACAGAACATATGGGATGAAATCCCTTTTAATAACATTGCTATTTAAGTCTGACGCCAATGTTTCTGTATTTTGGCACGCCAGCAAATGCAGTGTCCAAATGTAATACACACATATTCTATTGTTTGCGTAACTTAAGGTGGATGGTTAAGATGTCTCTGGTAGATCTAATGTGTTGCACTTTTTTTTTTTTTTTGCCGTCTCTTATCCCACTTGACTTTAGCACTTCTATTTGCAGAGCGATGTTGTGAACTCCAGCAGCTGCAGAGTGGAGCAGGACCCGCTCTCTGTCCCGGAGGTCCACCTTAAAGCAACGGGGAGCGATTATCCGCGGCAGCTTCGGCCAAGGTGGGTGCTGCACAGCCGGCGTTCAGCATGTTAATCATGCCGGCGGCACAGTGACAGGAACCACAGTCAGAGCGATGCATCCTGTATGAGGCAGAAACAATAGTCTTATGATGCATCTTATTTATTTATTTCATGTGCCAGCGATGCTAATCAGATATCAGTGGCTGCAAATCAGGAAGTATCTCATGGGTGTCGAGGAACATATCGCTGGAATTAAACATGATTATTACCCGTGAAGTGCTCTCACATTCTCTCGCCGTGAGGTCATCTCTCCGTCCAATGGGAGCAGTAAACAAAAGGGGGCGGAGCTGTGGCTCTCTACTTTTCCCTCCTGGAGCCGCGTGCTGACCTGAGAGGGGAAGTGCGGGCGGCCGCGGGGCCCCAGCGGGGGGCCCGGCTTCCACCCAAGATGAGGACTGACACCGGGGGTTCAGGGGTTAATTTGTGTAACGGGCGAATTTGCATACAAATGAAAAATGACAGAATTGTTCTGTTCTCCGCAACTTTCAATGTCATCCGCATCAAGCGGGGCCTATCTGCCGCCCCCCCCCCCCCCCCCCCCCCCCCCCCCATCCCCCTGCACGCCGTTTGAAGAATATTCATTACTTGTGAAGCTGGGGCACCTTGTTTGCTATTAATCTCCACCGCAGGTCAATGACTTAATTTGCTCAACTTTATCAGTGGTGCCATTCACTTCTTCTTTCTTCCTCCGCCCGTCCGTTCCCTTTGTAGCTCTTTCTAAAGTGTTCTCATTGCCTCTCTTCATAGAGACCGGCTAAGCTTTTTAAAGCACAACAAAGGCACAGTAACTCTGGTCTCTGAAAGAGTTTTGAAGACATAAATGAATTACTTGAGAGGGAAATATACGCCGGCCCTCTAGATTGCTCCTTCTTCTCTTCTCGCCCAACAACTTCTGGAGAGATTTCCTCTCAAATCTCTTTCTTGTTCCCCCTCCCCTTCTCTCTGAGTCTTGATTGGACTGATTGTTTTTCTAATCCAGGGGAAATTACTTGCAAAAACGGGGGTCACATAACCACGGTACCCACCAATAGTGAGGGAGGAAGAGCTGCACATAGGTGCACTCTGCGTACAGTATGTCTACTCTTTTCCAATTAAATGCCTTTTCAGATAAAACCACAACACACTGAAGGCACGTTGGATCTTTAAACACATGTACTGATGTCTTTCATGAAACGAGCATTAATCAGATATCGATAACAAATCAAAACAACAACCATTTGTCTCTATGAGCCACACCTCCTCACGCGAGTCCATTTGTTTAAATGGACAAACCCCAAAAAGTGGCGTATTTGTTGGAGGGTTCAGTCACATGGAAGTTTAGCTCCAGTGTTCACTTCAGACAATCAAGCTCCTTTAAACAAAGTCTCTCAGCTTGTTTCACTTCCTCATAAATAGACTAAAATGCTTACATTGTGTACTCTGTGGATTATATGTTTCTTTTAATCTCTAATCGGCTGTTTAGAATAAACTGACCAAACAATCTAAGAAGTGCGTCGCCGGGCTTTCCTTCGACATGCATGAAGTACGACACAAATAGCGGGCGGATTAAATGCTTCCATCTATACTGCGGAGTATTAAAGGAGCATTACACAATATATGAGAATCCATAAGTTTGTTTATCTCGACATACGATGCACGTCTGGCAGAGCGGTGACATTTGTTTACCGTAAACAGTATTTGAGCAACCAGAGAGACGTATTCTACCATCCGGCTGAACACTCTGGTTGTTTGCCTCCTGCAGGCGTTTTTTGAACCGCTCAAATCCAAATTTCCAGCTTCATTAAATAACCCCACTCCTCCTTCTTCAGGAGAGGAAAGTTGAAGGGAAGGCAGAGAAAAGTGAGAGTATAAAGCATAGAGAGAGTGAGGGGGGGAAAAAATGTCTTGTGAACCATTGTTTGGATCTTTATGCAAAAAAAAAAGAAAAACCCCTTTGTGTTTCAAACTCTTGATCCCCCATAGGCAAAGGAGAGGAGTGTATTGATCTGTGCTGAAAGGAGACGGCCCTTTCATCACGCTTCCTCCTCACCTTAGACGGCTTTGAGGCCGCTCCTTCAGGAGCGCAGCACCCTCGCCTGGCTACCGGCCAGAGATTAGCGCGGCGATAACCTACCCGGCCCTAATAGGTAGCGAACGAAAGCAGAGGCTGTCTAATTAGCGCTGATCAAAGCCGAGGACTTTATCCCCAAAACAAACCTGCACATTTGAATGTGCTTAGGAGAGGGGAATGAAAGGGTGAAGGAGGAGGGGAGAAGCTGATGATATTCACATCCTCGCCGGTTCTTCTTTTCTACTTTATCTGCATGCAGATGTGGAAGCACAGAGCAACTCTCAGAGGTCATTGATGACGTTTCTACACACCTCTACCTGCCTTTCTTATTTCTACTGTGTGGGCTTGTAGGATGCATGTGACTGTTGTTTTGAAGCCTCAAAGTTGTGCATTTTGGCATTTCGTCGCCATCTTGTTTTTTTGCAACCAGAAGTGACACGAGAGAGTGGAGCTCCAAACGAGCGCTGAATCAGACAATTAACAATTACGTATCATGAAGTAAAAACAAACTGTAAAAGGGTTAAAAAAACAAACAGGGTAGAGACCTGTCAATCACTGTGTAGCCCCGCCCCTAAAGCATCCCCTGCTTTATGGTCTGTTTGACTCTAAATGGACCATCATTTACTAAATGAACATCATGCTGTATTGAAGACTACTTGAAACTAGAGATTGAGACCATAAACTCATGTTTACAATGTTTACTGAGGTAATAAATCAAGAGAGAAGTAGAGTCATTTTCTCATAGACTTCTATACAACCAGAGGAGTCGCCCCCTGGTGGACACTAGAGAGAATGCAGCTTTAACACGTGAAGCTTTGGTTGACTCCTGGTTCTCACACTGAAATCTGAGGGACTGTCGATGTCTCTTGATTGTCCAGGTAGAATTTGACCAGTGGAGCATGACCTGCGTCTTAACATTTACACCCAATGTGTTCTACGTCACACCGAGAGCTCCACTGTCCTTTTATAGAACATTTACGCATCAGAAAATCATTAATCGTGTCACATATTGATCACTGTTGAATTTCATCCAGGAAGTAACCGGTCCAGGAATTATTTTTTAAAAACATTAGTATCCGATCCTAAACCTCGACAGTGAATTGCAAAAAAAAAAAAAAATCATTCATTTTTGTTGCCAGTCGCCTAGCAACAGTATTCTCGTGACTGGAAACATTTGAACAAGGAGCAGAATTTGTACAGGATTTCCCTCGACAAATACAGATGACAGTGAAAGTAAAAACCAACATGGTTCGTCGGTAAGGTGTCGGTCGACCACGAGCACATCCAAGGATTTCTCCAAGTGCGTGGAACTTCTTCACAGCAGGATCTTTGCTTTCATTGTTGTTCTCCACTTTGACTTTTTATTGTCTCACCCGTCTGTACAGTCTTTCCTCACAAGGTCCCTTTTTTTTTGAAGGCAGCATCTGCTGTGAAATCAAAGTCTTTCCTCCTGCTTCCCCTTTGAGACCGAGTTCAGCTCTAACCGCGATGAAGTCATAACTCCACAGCTTCAAAAAACGCCAAATCTGACGCCTGTCTGACTGCACTTTGAGATAAGAATCGCACTAAAGGTTTTCTGTGCCGCAGAAGACGGCAAAAGTCATATGTGAAAGCAATTAGCGTGATTGCAGAGAGGAAGGAGAAAAGTGCAAATGTGTCACCGCTCAAGACATCATACATTAACTTTAAGGGACCAGACTGCTGTACATGGAGGTATGAATGCTGCAGACCGAGATGAAAAGCAGCGGTGTGGCCATTGATTAAGCTGTTCTGTATGTGTGTGTGTGTGAGCCAAACATCCGTTCATCACATCGTCTACTTTACTCTTCCAATCGGAATTTAAGTGTTTTCTTCATTAGGCGCCGTTTCCTTAAAGGGCCGGAGCCGAGCGGTGCTGATGAGGAGGCTAAGATGCAGCCGCAATCGTGTCGAACCTCATCCCATCTACTGTCAGACGTCCCCCCCCGCAAGTCTGATGCAAATGTACAAATTGCCACGACTGTGAATGTATTTGAAATATGATCACATTTCATACCCGCTCGCTCGGCCTCTGCCCCCAGAACTTCACTCGCCATCAAAAAAAAAAAGATTTTCCTCCTAATGAATTCCTGATAAAAGAAAGTTTATTTTTCCATATTTTTGACTTTTTGTATTAAATTGACACATTTCCATCCGTTCGAGGCCACCAAGATATATATATATATATATATGTGGCGTGTCCTAATCCTAATGGAGGGAGCAAAATCGGCGGTCCGGTTTTGCATACATTTCCCAAACTATTGGATGTGAGTGTTTGGCCCCACAGCTCAGGAAAGTTCAGACTTTTTAACACGCAAACATGATGAACACTCCGTCTCTTTGCTCGGTATTTAAGATCCGGTCTACCTGTGATCCTCGACACGTGGGAGCCATCTTTCCTCTGGCATTAAACATATGCTCCCAACATATGTTCCATGCAACATATGCTCCACTGAAGCTGCTGTTGGCTCCAGTTTTGTGCCAAAAAACAATTGTGCGTTTAAATTTCCGCACCTTTCTGTGGATTTAAATGATTTCTGATTTAATAATTTCACGCCCTGTAAGGGCTAAATAGCATCCAGAGAAGTCATATGAGTATGTCTATGTCTGTTTATTCATCTACATGTGAGTGTGTTTGTGGCCAACATGCAGTGCATGTGTGTGTGTGTGTGTGTGTGTGTGTGTGTGTGTGTGTGTGTGTTGGAGGCAGGATTATTACCCATTGCCTCCGTGCATTAAGCCTTCCCTCATCCAATGCCAAAGGCCTGACCCAAATATGGCTGAAAGACAACATGTGACCTGCTTAGCGTTTCACCGCCGGCTCCGCTCGCTCCAGGCTGTGGTGGTGGTGGTGGTGGTCCGGTGTGGGGGGGGGGGGGGTAGTGGCGGTGTGCAGGGAAGGTGGGGAGGTGGGGGTTCAGTCTATTAGTGGGAGAAAGCACAGATGCCGGCAGATGGCTAACATATTGTCCAGAGCTGACCCGAGCGCAGAATAATTACTGGAAAGTTCAGCGCTCTCAGGTCTGCAGCCTGACTTCACCTCCGGTCACCGACTGTTGGAAAGTCAGCAGAGGAATGAACAGTATTACAGCACAATTAGTATTCAATCTGTTCATTAGTTAGAATATGAGGCCTTCGTATCGCTGCTGTTTCTACTTGTCTTTTGTGATGATCGCGTGGTTTGGAAATTATGCAAAGTCTGTTTTTTGTTAAATTCTTCATTTTTCTGCTCCTGTCACATTTTACTCACTGTTGCCTTGTTTTTCACTGCTATGAGTCCTGCGTGGCTACAGGTAGAGAGAACTCAAAACGCTCTTTAGTAAAGGTGAAACAGTTATAATGCAATAAATCATAAAAAAATTAAAAGTTACAAAGAAAATGGAGTCCAAGTGCTCAGAAATGTTACCAATGTTGGACATAAATGGGCTCCACATGCTCAACATATTGAACTATTTCCTCTTTTATCTGCACTTCAGTCAAAGATTCATGGAGTTTTTGACTGTTGTCAATCATCAATGTAATGTTATTTACAGGAAGTGGTTTGTGCCAACAGTTATGGAGATGATGTAGATAACTTCTGGTTTTGATGGATGTTTTTTAAGAAAACTTGAAGAAATATTTTTCAGACCAGGAAATGCCTGTTCTATTAGCTGGCTTTATACGTTTATACATTTCTTCTAGAAAAGGTTCAGATATTTCGCTGCACAGCCAGGATTCTTCCTCTTGCTTTAAGGAAACAAGGTTTAAGGAATGAGGTGATAAGATGGAGACGTTTGCAGCAGAACCGAGGTTATGAGGAGCAGTAATGTGCTGCTCACTTTAGAGGTGTTACATTAAACCAGTGAACGCGCCTAATGACCATAAAATAGCAACTTTGGAGCATTTTCCCCGTGATGTGTTTATAAAAACTTACAGGCCTTCTTATGAACATCTAAATTATTTTATTCTCATATTTCAAAGACGTTGCGGCGCAGAAACATAAATACGTCAACGAGCAAAGACGAGGCTGCACACATAACGACGTATTCACACATGCAACAATTTATACTTGTGTACTTCTGTGTCAGCCTGTCATAGCTGAAACTGAGCTGTTTATGAAACTGCACTCTATTTGGTGACCCCCCCCCCCCCCCCCCCCCCCTCAACCCCCCCCCACCACCAATCACACACACACACACACACACATGGAGGCAAATGTGTCTGTTGGCTATGAAAAAGCTGTCTGTACTCATTTGTAGTCTTCGGCCCGGGGATGAATCAGATCACGGTGATGGCGGCTGCCTCCCCCTCCTGCTCCTCTAAGCGCCCCCCACCCCCCACCCCCACACCCCCCATCCCTCCCCAGCTCGTGGCTACTGGCCCAGCCGGGGCCCAGGTAGTGCTGGAGGGGGCCCCCGTTCAGTCAGCAGGCTGCAGATGCTGCTCCTGATCGGGCTCCGTGTCCCCCAAACGTCCCCCGATGCCAGGAGACCAGACGCATTACTGTGGGAGTGACATTAAAACCAACAGAGAGGAATGTAAGCCCCTGAACTCACCATGCAGCCGGTGACACGACTCCCCCTGATAGAAATATGAGTAAATATAGCTCTATTATGCCCTCAGTGGCAGTAGACACACAGCAATGCATTGTTTATGTCGCTGTAATACAGATCCGGCCCTCGTTGATGTCTCGTCGCCGGGATTTATTCACCGGCGCACAATTGATATGGATGGAGAGTCGACCTGCAACAGTCTGCAGACATTAATGTAAACAAGGTTGATGTTTGCCGAGGCGCAGTTATCCGCGTCCTCGTACGGAGGCGGGTTCAAAGCGCCGCGCGGCGGCTACAATAACAGGAAGCAAGCCGGTGGCCCGCCGACGGATGAATATACATCAACTCGCAGCAGCGTTCTCCTTTTTTTTTTTTGAAAAGGCCAGAATTCATTCCGTGCTAATGATAATGACAATAATTCACAATGGACAAGAGAGGAGGCTCTGCAAAACAACTGCATTCCCCTCTTAATATGATCAGTCGTGACGATTCTCTCCACGATAATGATTCATCAAACGATTCCGCGGCGGCCACAAAAGGGCTCAAGTCATTAATAAAAGAACAGAGTCAAAGCACCTTGGGGATCTTCTTTTCTCCCTCTCCCTGCTTTCGGACCTACTTATCATTAAAGCGAGTGAAAAGCTATATCTGAATGAAATCTCATTGTTGGATTTCAAGATGTGAATAAAATTCCATTTCAAATTAGGCCCCATTAGCATCACTAAGAGTCGTACCAGTCGGGTGACCTTTTCCTTCCCGATATCTGGATCTTGGAAGTTTTTCTCCCTGGTTTACAGAAGTGGAGGGAAGGTCTTCTCTCTTTCTTCTTCCTCTCACAAGTCTGACCTCCAAATGGAGATATTCTGCTTTTGAAAAGAAAAGACGGGTGTTACCTACTTTTCTTGTATTTGTTATAGAACAGGATTAAAACTAAAGCTATGCTAACCTGTCAGATCCTTGTTTATCACCTGTCAATCTTTTATCTGTGCTACTGCTGCACATAAAACTCTAGTTGCACAGTTTTAAACCGGGCACCGATGTTCAGCAGGCAGAGACGCTCTAATGAAATATTCGGTTGCATTACTGGAATTCTTGCATCCCGCTATTTAGCACGTACTAAAGACCAAAAATGTTGTTGTTCACTTCTAAACATGAGCAGATCCTCTGTTTCCTGTTTGCATTGTCGGAGAGGAGATTCAAACAATTTAAGAGTTTACAAGCTACATAACGGAGACACGACTAGAATCAGTGTTTGGGATGAAATGAGCTGCTGAAGGAAGCTCTTTGACGCGCTGGGAGGTTGGATGTTAGTCTGTTTATCGCAGGAACAAAAAGGACGTCATGAAGTGGACATTTATTTATCTGACATTTCCAAATGCTCTTGGATATTATTGGAAAGGAACTTGTTTGTTGGGATGAGACTTGGATGAGAAAACAGGACAGGAGGAGAGAAAAATGGGAAGACGGGAACAATGAAGGAGGAGGGGGAGAGGTGGGGGGGGGGGGCGGGGGGGGGGGGGTTCGGAGGTCAGACCAATAAACAAACAACGCATCGATTTCCTGCCGCTCTCCGCCGTTCCTGGGGAAACCCCCTCGCCTCCACCATCAGGTTACTCTCATCTCCACTTATGTTAAAGACACTCCTCGCTGGGGGAAGCCCACGCTCCCCCCCCCCCCCCCCCCCCCCCCCACCACACACACACACACACACATACACACTCCCCCTCCTCCCCCGGTTAATAGCATCCTTCGGACATCTCCCGGGGACGGTGCATCTGAGGGGAACCACTACCAGAGATTGGTAATCGTTTTATTAGAGGAAGTCGGAGCCGGGCTTCCACTCGGAGAGACGGATAAACGGTCGGGCCGGCGGGTCCGAAGCTCTCCGCGTGGAAATAAACTGCGAAGCTCGTTCTGCTTCACCCTGCGTGCTCTAACGGCACTATACGCAAATATTATCTGCACGTATAAAACTTTAAAACACTTGTAAAACAGCTGCTTGTGATATGTGGCCCATTTAACATTGTCTGTAAATAACTGAAATAGTACATACAATATAAAACATATATATACAGTATATATAATATTAATGCTTAAGGTGTGAGGTGGTTTTTCCCAGTTTTAAACGATGCAATATTTGTTTTATGGAGGCTCCATTTGCACCAAAGTAAATATTAATATATATATATATATATACTAAATATTTAAACAGACTCACGTTTGTGTTTGTGTCAAAGAACAAAAGGACAAAAGTAACAATGCAGACTTGACCAACATGTTCCTCACTCCTCAAATATCGTCAGTCAGTGGCCCGACGCTTCGCTTCCGCTCGTTACATTTCAAAATAAAAGTCCGTGTTCGCAGGAAACGTACGGTTACAGCTCGTTCAATGCATGCGGCCTCTTGAAATAATTCAAAATAATGTGGTTAGATTGAAGCAACAAAATACTTTTACAGTCGAGGAAAAGATCATGTTTTTGGTTTATGTAAAATAACTTAACAAAAAGAGACCTGACACATGAATAACTGAAGTCTACGTTCAAATGTTTGAACAAAAGTCAGTCTGGGTAATGTATTACTTTACTAATGTGTTCAGAGATGTACCGGCACGGGGAGAGGAAATCACCCAAACAGTCAATTCTAATAAGTGGCTGAATGCTGTGAACATCCCAGATTAACGACATCCAACGGTAACACAAGGTGGACTTCATTCCTCTCGGGACGACTGGCAGCATATAACCTCACATCTTCGTTTTTCTCTTTAATTTCACGATCATAAAGTGCTGAGCTTTCTTCCTGTCTTCTTTTTCTCCTCCTATAGCCTGTCCTCCACCACTAAAGCAGAGACATGGAAAAGCTTTCTTCCCCCCTGTGTTTTTAATCCCTTTGCACCCTAATTGGCCTCTCTTTACTGTGAAGTGAGTTCAATCTGCAAGCAGATAAAACAAGTGTCGGGCGAGGGCGCAGGCACCGTGGCTCTGTGTTCCCAAGCATGAAGTGAGCGGTTTTGAACTAATATCCAAGCCTCTGCAATTAAAAGGCTCCAGAATCGTTAAAGTAACTCCCGACTTTTTTTTTATCCTCCCCTGGAATACTGCTTCACCTATTCTCTGCTGGAGATGAGGCGACGATAGCCGCTCTCAGATCCGTGTGAATGCAGATTGGAGGATCCGTGCGCGCGCTCGGGTTTGTGATTTGCGGCCCTTTCATCGCGTCGGAGAGAGTCGAGTATCGAGTGGGGGCGGCGTGCGACGCCACGCGCGACCCTTTTGAAAAGACGAAGAATGGTCGACGGGATCCCTTTTGTGTGCGAGGTGATTTCTTACGGAGCCTCGGCCCACCCATCCCAACACAATGGCGCCGTTGTGTCGGTACCAGGATTAACAAGGACTGGTATTGATCCGGCGCTTCTTTCTTCCTCCAGGTCCCTACGAGAGGCCGCTCAATATCCGCACGCTTTGATTTCTTTGTGGCCCGTCTCTTAATGTTATCGCTGAGAGTGCAGCAAAGAAAGGTTTGATGTGACGATTTGAGACGACGGTTCCTCAGCAGACGTCTCACTTCAAGACGCGCTGAAAGCAAAGGAATGTGGACGAGAACGAGTCGCTCGTTTACAAATCACACCTTAAATATTTAGAGTCTACGTGTTCCACACATGACATGATGGAGGTCACCCGGTGCAACAGAGGAAGAGGACATGTCAGGCTTTGGATGCACAAACAATGCTTGTTAGTAGGACACATTGTTGGTAATAATAGAAACATTTAAGACCCTCGTGAATCAATTCCTGACGTTAAAATAGACTATAATATGCGGTTTAAAGGGAAATCCATTATATTTGTTATTATATATCAACAGTGTTTATATGGTTTAAATACCATTATCTTTAATAAAAGTGACGCATGTTGCACAGACGTCATATAAGAATCATTAAGCACAATAATATTGAAATTGCATGATTCACATGGAAGTTAAATGTTGGCAGGACGTATTGAACCGGCTCCAGATTAACTGGAGGGCACACATGATGCTCTTTAAAAGCCCGTGTGTTGCTTTCATGTTCATTCACGGCTCCGTTCTGAACTGGAAATATCTAACAGCAACTTAAAATCCAGATTGTTTTGCCCCGTCTTTGCCACGGGTTTTGGCAGAGCGTCTCCAGTGCCGTGATATCCGTATTCGTTTATTCATTTGTGTGTCTGTTTACGTTACATGTTTGCTTATTTATCCATCTCTTTATTTTTTAATGAGTTGAAAATCCACCAGAGGATCCGGGCTATGAAAGTTTAAAACGTGTACAGTAGCAGCGAGGGGAAAATATTTACATTGAAGCTGGCCACGATCTCAGAAGATCCTCAAATGTAGGTTAGAGCTGCAAAGTTAATATGCAAATGTCCTTATCTGCTGGGATTCACAAACAACCGTCATCCTGATTGATTTAATAAACTGCTTTTATCTTTCAAAGTGTTAATTAGGAGCGATGGGCCTCGCTTTGACTCTCAGCTTTCTGTGGCACATTTGAGAGCTTTTCAGACAAAGACAAACTTTCTGTCCCCCGAACATCTCCGAACATCGCAGCGTCTTCGACGTCTTACAGGCACGACGCGTCCCTGTAGCGCTGACACGCAGAGTGCTGCTGGTCGGTGTCGTCATGCTTTTTGCAGTTTGATTACATCCTATCATAACTATGTAACGCATCGAGACCAAACTAGTCTTTTTCTGTGATATTAGGATGTAAATGTAGGTGAGAAATATCAGCAAAAAGAGGCTTTTTCTCCCGGGTTGTGACTTTAGTGACTCGTGTGGTTTATTTTGGGTTTACTATATATAGCATTAAGGCTGCAGCTTGATGTGATTCTTATTAGTTCTTTGTATTATTTTGAGTTAAAGTGTCTATAATGATATTTGGAGTGCTCCTCCTTCCTCTCCTCTGCTGGAGATGAACTTCCATGAGGTAATAGCTGACTCGTCTCCCTGCGAGCGTCTGTGCGTCCAGGTGAGATTTAGCCGGCTCCGTACAGGTGGAGAGGTGGTCGGACTGAGAGCAGCCAGCGAACACGACGCAGGTGCAGCGCTTGGCTCTGACTTTCAGGCAGCAGCCAAGTTTGTGTGTGTGTGTGTGTGTGTGTGTCGCTTGTCCTCTGCCAACCTGCGGGGCACGAGAGTTCACATCGAGAGGCGACACACTGGCGAGCCGCATGCCAGTGACCAGAAAAACAAGGGAGAAAAGAGGGATTCCCCTCCAGTCAA